>NC_134703.1:43661504-43969004 GCF_043290135.1 Rhipicephalus microplus
CCACCACCACCACCACCACCACCACCACCACCACCACCACCACCACCACCACCACCACCACCACCACCACCACCACCACCACCACCACCACCACCACCACCACCACCACCACCACCACCACCACCACCACCACCACCACCACCACCACCACCACCACCACCACCACCACCACCACCACCACCACCACCACCACCACCACCACCACCACCACCACCACCACCACCACCACCACCACCACCACCACCACCACCACCACCACCACCACCACCACCACCACCACCACCACCACCACCACCACCACCACCACCACCACCACCACCACCACCACCACCACCACCACCACCACCACCACCACCACCACCACCACCACCACCACCACCACCACCACCACCACCACCACCACCACCACCACCACCACCACCACCACCACCACCACCACCACCGTAGGGGCCCACTTGGTAATAAAGGCCTGGAAAAACACCTATTTGCGTTATGTGTTTTGGGTAAAACACGCCCCCCCCCCTCCATGCGAGTTTCGGCGGCTTCGAGCCTGACACACACGTACACACATGCGCGCGCGCCTGAATTAAGGTTGATGAATCGGTGGCCTCGGAATCACCGTAACTGTTTGCTCATCAGATACGTAAATGATACGTTCTTTTTTGTCCGTCTATTCGACGCTGTCGGCACAATGACAGTGATGGAATGTTGTGTACACTCTGTTCTGTCGTACCATTTTTCTGATGTGTCGTTTGTCGTGTTAATCCAGTCGTCAGTCTTGGCGTGTTGTTTATGATGACCCATTTGCGTGCGCTCGCTGGTCGTAGAGATACATTGACATAGTGGACCAACGGTGGCATAAAATGGAACGCTACCGCGTCAAGAAGTGGCTGGAGTAGCCCGCTACCTGGTGTAGCGTGTCAGGTGAAAAGCCAGACAAACTTCTCCAGCTATTCATTGAAATAATTCTGACTCTCTCTTTACCGTTGCAGCCATCGGGAAAAGCAGTGGCAAACAACAAAATAATAAATCGAATTCTCCGGTTTTAAGCCACTGATTATGAGGTGCGTTATATAGCGAGATACGCGGCTCTAGTATGGACCAACTGTGATTATTTAACTCACACCTGAGATTAAGTGCGTCAACAATTTCGCACGTGATCCACATCGTTAACCGCCCGCCTAAAAAAATGAAGATATGTATAGTTATGGTTGGTAATGTTGGTTGAAAATAATTTCGGCTCGCGGTTCCTTTTTTTTTAAATGGGATGAGCTAATCAGGTGTAACTACATCTTTATTATCCCATGTATTTTGCGCATCTCTCTTCGTTTTTTCTCTGTATGATGCACTCTATATTATGTTATGGTACGTTGGTTAATATTGTTCGGTTTTCCTATGCTATTATTTAGTCGCGCGCCATCAATCAGTTCCTTGCTCTGTTTTTACGCAGATGTAGTAACAATGTTCGTGGGCTTTTTTTTTTCTTTTGTCTATCTATCTGAATTACGGATACGCTTTGATTGTCATCGCATCCGGAATCCGGGCCCTGCCTGTGTGTCTTGCTAGGGACTGTATATTTCATTAGAATCTGTCGAGTCATTTTTAACGGAATCGTTTCCTCAAGGGGGACGTGTACGGTATACCTTTACTCGGAAAAGGAAGTATGACTATACGCACCATAGTGCTATACTTGCACATAAAGTACCAATAAAGCCGCGTCTGTGTCGAAAACCCATTCTGACAGAACGTCATGTTCTTTCGTAGAATGGTCGGTATATGCTTGCCAAGAACAAGTGTGTCGTTGCCCTGAACAAACGGGTGCGTTTTGAGCCTAAAATAGCACCAAGGTCGCTGGTGTTCACAACAAACCGATTAACGGGCTTCGCTAGTTTCTTCGTGAAAGCGATTAAGTTGTAATTCAATTATACTATACTTTATCACGTAGATATGAAGCCGCTCAATAAATTGTTAAACAAAAGTGAGCAAGAAATTTTAGCTTCTATTGATGGTATTTTGAGGGATAGTGGCAATTTACCTGTCATGATATGAGAATGCTTGTCAAATGTGCTTCATCCCATTTTTATTCGTCTAGTTATTTCAATCTCGTGGTTCGGCTCCGCTATTACTATCCGTTCTAAGTAGATATACACTTTAACCAAGTGCAGTTCTACCTATATCGAGGTGCTGTTCTCTGATTTGATTGATATGTGGGGTTTAACGTCCCAAAACCACTATATGATTATGAGAGACGCCGTAGTGGAGGGCTCCGGAAATTTAGACCACCTGTGGTTCTTTAACGTGCACCCAAATCTAAGCACATGGGCCTACAACATTTCCGCCTCCATCGGAAATGCAGCCGCCACAGCCGGGATTCGAACCCGCGACCTGCGGGTCAGCAGCCGAGTACCTTAGCCACTAGACCACCGCGGCGGGGCGAGGCGCTGTTCTCTTCCGAGGTTGTCGTACATTACTTTCGTTTATCTGATTAATTTTAAGAGGAAGGTATATAACAACTACATTTCGACGGTACTTACCGACGGAGGGAAATCCTGGAGGCTGACAAAGAGGGTTCAGCTCAAATTGAGGACGACGAAGCGAGTGATGGAAAGGAAAATGATAGGTGCACTTATAACAATCACGAAGATAGCAGAGTGGGTCACGGAAAAAACTACTTGAATTCAAGAAGAAATGGACATGGGCCGGGCACGTAGCACGTAGGCAGGATAACCGCTGGTCATTAAGGGTAACTGACTGGACTCCCAGTGATTGCAAGCGGATTAGGGGGAGACAGAAACTTAGGTGGGCAGACGAGATTAGTAAGTTAACTTCCTAATCTTATACCCGCTAATTTGCGGGTATAAAGTGGCAGCAGCAAGCACAGGACCGAGTTGAATGAAGGAACTTGGGAAAGGCCTTTGTCCTGCAGTGGAGGTAGTCAGGATGAAGATGATGATGATGATGATGAGGGTGATGATGATAATGATGAATAGTGCTTCAAGTATGTGATGACATTGTGGAGACCACAAGTAAACGTCTGGGGAAACTTAAAAGGACTTGCATTAAGCACGTCTCAGCTGTATTTATAGTGAGTGTATATGCTACGTTTTTAAAACGGGTATGAGTAACTCTGTAGCCGTCATGTACTCAAAGTGCCACCTCTATAGACACCAGAGGCTAGACGGCACTACGCAGTATCCAAACAGGCTGTGAAATACAACCAACTGATATATGTACTTCGATAACTTTCAGGCGTTATTCAGATATATAGTCAGACACACGTTATGTGGTGTCTTGGCCGTCAGCTGTTCGTAAACCGAGCGGACGTGCCTAGTGGGTCGAACTTCGTGGTGGTGAGGTTCCTCATAATTTGCCCAAAAAACCCCTCTCGCTGTCGTTTCTGTCATGCTGAAGGGTATACACTGCAATGATATACTTGCGGTACAGACCGTACAGCGGACGACGCTCGGTGTCTCCGCGGGCACTTTACCTGCAGCAGTTGTTTTCGTTAAGCGTTACGCGGTGTGTGTGGCAGACAATTAAGCCTTTCAAGCACTGTAGCTTTTGTCGCTTCTTTTTCGTACATCTCTGTTTCTGTCGCGCCGTTGGTGTGTACCTGTCGGTGATATTGTCGTGTTTGAGACCGGTCTGTCGAGCGCAACGTCTTCACATCACGTGTACTTCACTGATTCCAAAGGTGTCTTCGCGTATTCGAGGAAACATCAAGTGTGTCTTCGCGTGTAAAAACTACTTTGGCAGTGCTCGTTCGTTTGCATGTTTGTTTGTATAGCGTATATGCGTGCAAAAGGGTAAACAAGACGTGTAAGTAAGAATGTCATTCACAAATAAGTTTATTTGAAGCCGACAAGTGCTACAAACTTAGTATGGAGAAGAAAAGAACAGCCAGGCCTGCGCGGAACGCGCAGCACAGTCACAGTGAAAGCTGCAGAATACCGGCCTTTCTATAGATCCTTTTTTCAAACGCTCTTTGGGTAACTGCTACAAGCACACTTGCTGGGTACCCACTATGCCATGAATAATCACAATTTTTGTGTATAGTAGGCGGGCATTCACTATGCTATTCTTCGTCATTCTTCGGAGAAGCATGGTACTCGGGATATCGCGCAATTTTTTACGCAGTAGCTGACGACGATGAATAATTATGCCTGAAGTGGGTGGGCGCCACAGTTAATAGGTGATCAAGAACAAGTTTTTTTTTTAATGCGTTGGAGCATTTAATGACCCAATAGTTACGCGATTCGCATTGTGTGACGCCTGGTAGTCCCTTTGTTCTAAAACGCTTTATTACTGATATTAACGCGATTCATTTCCCGACGTCAAGCCTGCCTATAAGGCCAGTTTAGAAGCGAGTTCCACGCACCGGCGTGGCTCAGTGGTAAAATACTGGACTGGCACGCAGCGGATCCGGGTTGGAATCCCATTGTGTCCTTGGTGTTTTTATTTACTGTTTTTTTCTCACTTCTTACGATACTGGTTATGGACAGCGGCGCCGCACGTGGCCCGTGTTCTGATCTTATAACAGCTTTCGCTGTAATAAATTTTGCTGAAGATAATGGGCCGGCAGTTTTGGTTTTCTTGGCTTCAGGGGTCTTCTATGGTACCCTGGACTCTGGCGGCATTCACGGTTGGTGTGCCCCCCTCCCTCTTTTTTTTTTTCGACAAAACGGAACTATGGAACCTGCAGCTAGCCCACAGAAATGAGCACCACAATGCTTTAATATGCATATATATTGCGTACATACGCGAATAACTTTCATCATCGTCAGCCTGGCTATACGGCCTCTCCCATGTTCCGCCAGTCAACTCGGTCCTGTGCTTGCTGCTGCCACTTCATACCCGCAGACTTCCGGCCTACGTGCTACGTGCCCAGCCCATGTCGATTTGTTCTTCTTGATTTCAACTATGATATCCCTAACCCCGGTTTCTTCTCTGACCCACTCTGCTCTCTTCTCGTGTCTTATGGTTACACCTATCATTTGCATTTCTATCGCTCGTTGCGTCGTCATCAATTTAAGGTGAACCATCTTTGTAGGCCTCCAGGTTTCTGCTCCGTAGGTAAGTACCGGCAAGATCCAGCTGTTATATACCTTTTTCTTGAGGAATAGTGGAAAATCTGCCAGTCATGATTTCAGAATGCTTGCCGAATGTGCTCCACCCCATTTTTATTCTAGTTACTTCAATCTCGTGGTTCGGCTCCGCGGTTTCTATACCTGTCTTAAGTAGGCGTACTCTTTTACAACTTCAAGTGCAGTGCTACCTATTTCGAAGCGCTCTTCTCTTCCGAGGTTGTTGTACACTACTTCCGTGTTCTGCTCATTAAGCTTAAGAGTGAGGTGTACAACATCTGCGAATAACTATATATAAACACCGACAAACACTATCAGCGGGGTCGCATTTGGGGGTTGAAAGACAGGCTGGCGCGCGCCGAGTCGTATAAGAACTGCGCGGACGGCTTACTCCCGGAACGCTGTCATCATCGCGGGCTGTGCGAAACACCTTAGCGGGGGGTGCGGCACTTCTCAGATGGGGATATAAGCATCGCTCGTGCCAGCTATGTGTGGCACCTGCAGAGCCAGCCGGTGCTCGGAATAGCAGCCTCCCGGTGGCTCTCCTCTCCGATCGTCGCCGTTTGTCGCGCGTCGCGGAGCGCGCATGCGGCTTGGCGGCGGTGCGCCGGACCGCGCAGCACGAGCAGTTCAGTGAACCGGAAAAGGTCGGCGAGCTCGGGAGTCGCGCTGTGTGTAGCATTGCGAGCCCTTGATAGAGTGGGGTATTATGCTACCAGACGGTTAACAACAGTCGTGGTTACTGTCGCCGAGCTAAGCAGACAAAACTTTATAGGTGCTTCGTGCTACTAATGGCCGAGCTGTCTTGATGTATACGTCTGCGGTGCGCGCTGAAATTTACGAGAAGAAACGAATTGCTGGTGCGTAGTTGTGCCTTACGGCGTTGTACGTGTCAGTTGTTCTGTTACACTTAATTGACGGGGAGCTGCATGTATGCATGTGCAAGTTTCCATGCTCTATGGACGCGTTGTGTGCAAAGGCGTTGCTGTATGCGTGATCCTGTTAGGGAGCACATGGCCATCGTCATGATTGATTGATTGATTCATTGTTTTATTGATTGATTGATTGATAAGAAAACACCAAATTCGTTCTAATAGTGAAAAGGAAATGTGTTGAAAGTATAGTGGAGAGAACGCGTGGACTGCCAAGGGCTCCTCAATAGCAACCACGTCAACGAACTCAACGCCGGCGACTCTTCGCAACACAGCGGTATCGCGACTCCAAAGGTGCGACGAAACGCCGAGGTTACAGACACGAATAAGAACGAAAAAATTCTAACGATTGTCTTCGACAATCTGTCTGTCTGCTTCTTCGTGCCCGTCTGATTCTCCCGCTATAAGGAGGCAGTGTGTTAAACCGCTACTAACTGCACAAACATTGAGCTCTCCAGCCATATATGAACTCATTTCAAGCTACATTCGCCATATTTGCTGGAAGGCTTTGCGGATTATTGTGTGCCTGGTCGTATGGATATACGAAGTACGTGTGCGAGGAAAGCGGGGCGTTGTTCTGGTGATGCGAACTGGGGAATACCGGGTGCGCATAGCATGGTTCCGAATGCGATGCGTTTCCTGTGCCGGCAAAGAGCGCACCGCGCACGCGCTTAAGCATATGCGTGGCTCCGCTTTCGTGCGCTGCAACCGTGGCTGACATTCGTTGCTGAACGCTAACGCTCTCGTACGCACTCGCGATGTCAACGTTCGGCGCTCTGCCTATATATGGGCGTATATACAATGGCCCAGAAAACTCTCAGCAACTGGGAACTCGATCGTTGCTCTGTTGGTGCCAACGGGAAAACAAACAATCCGACGTTGCAGCTGAGTGGCTTGCTACCTTGCTTAGCTCGAAAACGCAAGTTTGATACCCCCCCCCCCCCCCCCGGCGGCTGCATTGGAGGGGCGCTGATGGGGCAAAGAACTGCCTGAAATACCCATCGAGTTTTGAACGCAAGAAAGAATCTCAGAAGGTCAAAATTAGTCAGGGTCTTCCCACTTTATAGCATGTCTCGTGGTCGTACGTATACCACGTGGTTTTGGTGTGGTTTCGGTTCGTGAGATACCGGTCGGGGAAAAGAAACTTGATCTGTGTTACACGTCGCCAAAACAGGTGATAGAAACTAAAATACACACGCCCCGTCACCGCTTTGACAACGTATCAAGTTTGAGTAACGTGCCTATATCTAGATCAATTTATGTAAGGCGTTCGTTACCTAAGTTTTGTACAATTCACAACCTTACGACCGACAGCGCCCTTCATGTATCTGTTTTGAAAAGAATCAATCGCATGTCCTGTAATGGTGATTCGTAGCAGCGTAATCATTGCCCTTGGAGAGGAAGGATATAGAGATGGCTATATCACGAGTCATGTAATTCACGTCGCACTGATAAAGAATAGAAGCAAAGAAGCGGGCAGATGCTGTTTTGCTTTCACCTCATTTACGCACATCTCTCGGTGTTCATGAATAACATAAATTTATCAAGATAGAAGCATCGGACGAATCAGTAGATATCACTGTTACCGTAACATCCGCACAGTATCCGCACATCCGCACATACACGTGCACAGTATGCGGCATGCAGCACGTGTGGCACAAAACTACGAGCGACGCGTTTCCTGCATCCTTTTTTTGCGGCCGTCGGCAGAAAGGAAAACACGTGCGAGGCTCGAGAACGTTTGTTTTTTCACGCTGCGCCGTTATTGCATTTGCCGACGCCAGCTTCCTTCTATGAGAAAGCTTTTGTTTCTCCTCGAAGAAACCCGGCGGCTGCGGGCAGGCGCTGCATGGCCAGCTTTGTTTTCATGTATAGGTGGGTATACACCACACGTGCCCGTTATCAATGACGTCTTCTTAAACAACGTGTTTCTCTGCGGTGTCGCGTTCAACTCTGCGTGCGGTGAGTGCTGGGTGCTGCGTTATACCAGCGTAAAAAGACGCGTCGAGATGAAAAAAAATAAGCTACGTGGAAGAAATAAACAAACCGTCGTTTCATGTGACGTTCCGTGACAATTTCTTTTTCATTTGTCAGTCTTGTAAATATAATCGCCTACATGACTGTCAGGATTTGTAATGAAGCACTTTTCTCTTAGCCTTTAGACACCTGTAGGGATAGTTTGTATATCACAAAGCATGCAGACAAAAAGGAAATGCTGCTGGAAAACCGCACTCTAACTTTGAACGGGCATTCCGTTGGTTAAGTATTACTTTGTGATAAAGATTGCGACTGATAACAGTTATGCTCATAAACTGCTGTCGAGGCTTCTAGAAGCGCGTAGAAGCAGAAGTCGAAAAGCGCGTCGCGGTAAGAAAGTGGGAGGTGAAAATTACTTCTACCAAGTCAGAAAACGGACAGGCCTTGGATAAAGGGACGGGTGCATCTTGGGCGTTGCGGTGTTGTAGATGGCCTCTGACGTAGCGGAAGTGTCGACAAAGCACTTCTGACCACGCCCTCGCGTGGTCCTTAAACTTCTGTGGTCGACAGTACATGTATACACGTACACATGAAAACGCTCACGAACAATCGTTAAGGGTGGTAGACTGAGCTTCTCGTCTGTAATATGGAGCAATCGAATCGAACCTCCTCAGGAGCTGGGCCACACGGAAGCTCATATGGCGCGTGCATTCCCATCGTTATACCAATGTCCGCGAAGGGACTCAGCGAGCGACCGCTGTGGTTGACTCCCCTTGACCCGTCCCACGTTCCAGCGGCGCTCAACTTTCTCCCTTGCTCGCTGCGAAACCCGTTATCGCACATTTCGTGATGACTTCGCTCAGCAAGCGTTGGTTCAACCGACCGACGTTTCTCGTGGACAAAAGGGGCCGCGGCTCGCCGTAACGGAGACTGGACTGGCCTCCTTTCGCGGCAGCCGCG
Source organism: Rhipicephalus microplus (assembly GCF_043290135.1). Lineage (NCBI taxonomy): Eukaryota > Metazoa > Arthropoda > Arachnida > Ixodida > Ixodidae > Rhipicephalus > Rhipicephalus microplus. The sequence continues at coordinate 43,670,458 of NC_134703.1, forward strand.
TCCTTCCATCCGCTTTTTGTCCCCTCTCTTTATTCGCGCTGTCCTTGAGCGGCCGTCTCTCCTTTTATTTATTGTTACGTCATAACTTCTTTTTCCCGCCCCACATCTGACACGCCCACCTGCCCCCCACACCGTCTACGTAAGCGGCGTGCTCCGGGATGCATTTTGGTGCGTTCATACCGTGACGGACGAACGTGCAGAATGCGTGTCTTGGAGAAGGCTGCAGGAAGGGTTTCAGCCGGTTTACACTACGAGTGCGCTCTTCGGCGCGGGATGATTTGGTCTCTTCCAAAAAAGGCAAGCGTGCGAGGGGGAGGCCTTAAAGTTAGGTGGCCTGATGATGTTAAGAAATTTAAGTTCAATAAGGTTGAGATCTGAGCTGGTGACTGATCATTACAGCGCACGGTGAAGTACGGTATATAATGATATTAAGCTTGCGGGTATGACGTGTACGCAGCAAGCTCAGGACCGGGTTGGTCGATGAAAGACGGAAGGGGACCTCTGCACTGCAGCGGACGCAGTCGGGCGGACGATGATTGTGAATTCGGTGGTGATGCGACTCGACCTCTTAGAGGACAAGGAGCATGAACTGGTTCCGCTGCGCGGTTCGCCGGGAAGATTGCCGCGGTGGGAACGCAGTGCGGTCGGTGATGATGGACAACGGCGTGCCGGCATCGGGGATTGTGTGTGGCACACTTGGCCGATGGTAGCCCGTCGCTGCCGTAGTGTTGCGCACGACTTTCGGCATTGCTGCGCCCCTCTGCGATTGCGTCGGAAAAGAAGTTGCAGCGGAAGCTGTATACAAACTCGCTTACGCCTTGCTTTTTCGCTCGCTTGCATGCAGGCTTGCTCGGACCAAGTGGTGGCAATCTTTCGAGGTGGAAGACTAAGTTTGCATGACGTTGGCATAGCGGAGGCCGCACTGCTAATTGGCGAGGGGGGGAGGGGGGGGGCAAGCAGAAAATATTGTAAGTAATGTTCAAAACCAGAAGAAAATGAACTTCATTTCCTACACGCATGTCATAGATTTCAAGCGTATAAACCTTATTTGAGGTCAAAGCTGCCATGTCGGCATTCAGATAGGAAGCGACAAGGGAAGGGGTGCTGGCGTTCTCATGTCTTGTCGGAGGCCGCATCATAAAACTGCTCCGCGGTTGTTGCCGACTCCTGGTCTATAGACCACGCGAAATATATATATATACCGCCTCTTTCGTTGCGGAGATCCCCATATGTCGTAATGTTCGTAAATACCTTAACGGCAAATAATTATCGTCGATGAAGGACTTCAATGCCTTTGTGCGGTGTATATTTACTCAGGTGCAGCTCTCAACGGCAGATCGTTCACTCAACAGGCGTAATCGTTCCCTTTCTTCACGTTGTTGTAAGAGGTGAGGCCCGTGTGTTAATATATATTCAGGTGCTCGTCAAAAAAACCACAGATGATTAGAATATCTGAAGCCTTCCACTATGGCGTCCCTCATAACCATATATTGTGTTTTCGGATGGAATGTCCCAGCTAATGTTATGGGCTGTTTCGGGACGCTTCTAATGTCCGGCCTCCATACTTTCAAAGATCGTTGTTCCCTTTGCGGGCCCATATTGAATGTAGATCACATTGACACATGGTGAATCTTTTTTCTTAATCGTCAATGTAACAAATGAAGTTATCGGCGCTTATTGTCTTACAGACACTGTTCATGCAGTTTTGTGAAAATGTGTAACTCATTGCGGGGGTGTTCAATAGGCTTCTGCGCACCGCATCAATTGTATGGCGAGACACCAGTATACTTGTACGCATGCAGGCTTCGCACTTTTCTTATTGGACAGTATGCCTTGGCGCCATTGTAGTTGGTAACGATGGTTAGTGAGGGAATTCGACTTTCAAACTAGGAAATAAGGAATGAAATGGGTGCACGGTGGTAATTTGGAGCTGTCACGAACGTATTAGCTCGAATCGCGTGCCAACGCGTGGCGCCCCGTTGCAAGAAGGCGTATGCAGAACAATGGGCTCAACGCGATTGTACGTATCCCGTAAAGCATATATATCCGTAGCCATTTCTGTGACGCACACAGACCTCTAGCGGCTACCGGCCCTCAGAGGTGAGATCCCACGGTGTCGTGTTTCCCCGTGCGTAGGCTTCATCTCTCCGTCGCCAACGATACTTTTGCGTTGTCTTGCCTTCTCTGCGGCCCGTATACGTGAATAATAATGCGACAAGTAAAACCGCCCGAGGCCGGACTCCTGTGCATTTCCTTGTGACATAAATTTCTCTCGTGCTCTCAATTATCGGCGTTGTGGGAGACCTTCAGAATTGCGGTATATAGTCGTCTACCCTTCGTACATCCTTGTCCTTCTCGGCTTTTAGCTGCTCCTGCCATATTGGCCGATACGGTTTGCCTCGAAAGTGCTGCACTTCCGCCTAAATCGGAAACTCTTTCACTCTTTCAAGGAGCGGTGGCTATGGCCTCGATGCCGAAATGGCCAGGTTAATTCAGCCACCGCTTTCCGCGCCAACTATATATAAACTTTCAAAAATAAATACAATAAATGTATTGCAAGGATTGTTCTTATTGTAAATAGCGCTCGTTTACAAGCTCATAATGTGTTCTATAGTTTTCTTCAGATGTAGGGCGGCTGTTTTTTTATTTATTTTTTCAGTCATATACGGAAGCTAACGAAAATGGTCTGTATGAGAGAATGTGGTGTTTCTTAGAATCAAACCGCTTAAGAAATCGTGACACCATGGTCATGTCGTTCGTACAACGTCGTTCGAAAAGTCCCAGGTACGCCACCTTTGCGCAATGGCTTGCAGCATTCCGATCGTACTATAAGGAATACAAAACCGTTAAAGTGGTGTGAATGGAGTATACTGAGCCAATCTCAACATATTCCCGGGGTAAAGCTACGCCCCTCATTTGTGGCGATTCCTAGATACGTGACGCACGCGCACCAGCTGGTTTCAGGAAAGTCTTAATAGACAGACCGAAACAAAAAAAAATCTTGCGAAGACCCAGTGCTCATACCGACGTCTTCTAGCGGGTAACCGGAGCCCAGAACGTTAAGATATAGCTTTCAGCCCTTTGGCGAACGCGCTGACATGCTTCCTGCTACGAAACATTTCTTCTCGTAAAGTGAACGCGAGAAACTGCACAGTGGTCATCCTGTTGGGGTTGGGGTCGATCTATAGCTTACTCTTCTGTGAAACCCCTCAACAGGTCTTGCATAAGCTGTATATTGCACGTGCATGCTCTGAAGTGTGTTAAACGGTAATTCTGAGAGGTATAACGCCGCATGCTGCGTATACGAAGCGGTTAAACGAATGTGAGCAGGACCGTCTGCGCTCGTAGAGCTAGCGCCTTTGCTCTATGTGCGCAAACGTCCTGAGTTCACACTTCCTTCGTTTGTACTCAATAACTGCGAGTACTTCACCAAGCGCTTTATTTTGTATACGCTTCGAGGCGAAGGAAATGCGTGCGTTGGCTTCTCTTGGCTGCAGACAGACATGAGGCGTCTACACTTATCTCTCAATTGTCCACATGATAAGCAGACTGTATATACATATATGGATGTGAGATGCCTGCAATTCAGGCCTCGTGTCTACAATACGATGTATTAGGAGCCAGCGACACACAACGGCTGAAGATTGATTACGTGTGGCGCTATACGACGATTACACGCGTGCCCAGGCATTTTAGGTCACTCCAATGATGACAGCAGTGCTTATAAGAATAGGCTTTGTGGGTGCCATCTTATCGTTAGCGAAGGCAGCTGGCCGTTGTCAAATACATGCAGCGCTTGTGGTCGAAATTTTTTTTTAATGCGGCCGCCACTTGTATAGGTATAGCTTTGTGTTAGTGTACGAGCATGGCATTTCGCGGGTGATCAGCGTTTTCTCTTGCGATTGTTCGGCTTGCCTTGTGAATACATCTTTGAAATCTTTGGTGAGTTGGGCCCTATATGTGTGTCCTAATTAGCGGCACAGTCGTTCTTGACAGGGTGGTACTTTCATATCCTACAACTCTGTGCGGTCGTGGTGGGATATTTCACTGTATAAACGTCCAGCTGTGGGGGCTACGTTGTGTATATTTGGAACTGAACGCAGTTCGTATGACGTTCTTTGTAGGGCATCCTACAGGTGGTCAGCGTTAATCCAGTGTTCTTCATTGTGGCGTCCCTCATGACCTTTGTGTGCAGTTTCCAGACTTGCAACCATAAAGGAGAAAATGAAATTAAAGTGCCAAGGTGGGTTTGTTGGCAGTCGAGCGTTGTGCGTGTGTATCCGTGTTCTTCTTGTGTTCTGTTTCCTTTGCTCAATACAATTGTTATTCAAGAGAAGGATATTGCGACATCCTTTCTCTTTTCACACAAACTGTGCGATCGAATTGTGAATCCTTTAATGATGAAAACCACGCAACGTGACATTAGTACGATCTTGATCTCCTGGTCAAGGCATCAGCCGATGGTGTACCGCGAGCTCTATACCTCAGCAAGGAGGACGGACAGTCACCTGGATGTCCTTACAGGGTCGACGAGCTTCAGTTCTTCGCATCAGCTGACGTCACCCTGAACGTTCACGACACTGCGGGAGGCAGCATGTTGGCAGTGACTTTTTCATTACGCGCTATGAGCGTATATCTCGTTTATACGGTGTCACCCAAACAACGCATCGCACGCCGTGTTTACGGTGAGTTCGCGTATTGCATCATGTGCTCTCGCTTACATCCCACCCTCTATATCGCCTCTGTTTGCTGCATTAAACATGCCCGTATAGGCGCACCGGGCACGCAACTTGCGAGGACACCGCATAGCGCGCCCTTCGCATTCGGCGCGTTACCTTGATCGGAGACCGGTCGCCACCGCGAGAAACGTGATGCCGTGGTGACATTGGCGCGGGAAGGCGGTTACTGAGCGGCGCCTGCGGGTGCCGAGCGCTTCATTGCTTGTTTACGAGTGAGCAATGATTACGTGACTCTTACCTCTCTGTAAACGCATACCTCTGTGCGTGTGCAGTCAGGCAGGTCATAGAATAGGACACTCTGTGAGGCAGGCAGGCACTACGTGTGTGTGTGTGTGTGTGTGTGTGTGTGTGTGTGTGTGTGTGTGTGTGTGTGTGTGTGTGTGTGTGTGTGTGTGTGTGTGTGTGTGTGTGTGTGTGTGTGTGTGTTTGCGACGCGTGCGTTATTTTTCTCACTCGCCCTGTTTGCGAGCGTCAACGTATACCCTACAATTGGGCGCGACAATTGCAGCCGCATTCAAAAGTGGAGCTCCGCTGGTTTTCAGAGCCGCCCGTTAGCACGAAACTCGCACAGCGGTGTGCCAAGGCCAAACTACGCGCTAGCTCCGTGCATTCTTGGCGCGAAACGCGGGAACTGAAACAGGGGCGGCAGGAAGTACGGAGGGAAGGTTGTGTTGAGCGAAACACAAACATGTGGTAAACGGGAGCGTGCGTCGTTGTAAATGACAGCGTCGTTTAGCCTCGAGCGTCGTGATTCATCGAGCTGTTTGGACTCCTCGCTGCCTTCAAATGAAGCTGAACTTCATTCGAATATTCTTTTTTCGGTTAACACTACTCAGGACAGGTGGTAACCGCGGAGCCCAACCGTGAGAGTGAAATAACTAGAAGAATAAGGATGGGATGGTTCACATTCGGCAAGCGTTCTCAAATCATGAATGGTAATTTGCCACTAACCCTCAAGAGTAAGGTATATAACAGCTGCATCCGGTCAGTACTTACCTATGGAGCGGAAACCTGGAGGTTTACAATGAGGGTTCAGCATAAATTGAGGACGGCACAGCGAGCGATGTGAAGGAAAATGATAGGTGTAACCATAAGAGACAAGAATAGAGCGGACTGGGTCAGGAAACAAACTGGGGTTAAGGACACCATGTAGTTAAAATGAAGAAGAAGAAATGGACATGGGCCGGGCTCGTAGCACGTAGGCAGGATAACTGCTGGTCACTAAGGGTAACTGGCTGGATTGCCGGAAAAGGCAAGCGAGTTAGGGGGAGACAAAAAGTTAGGTGGGTCGATGAGATTAAAAAGTTCGCAGCTATAACGTGACAGCAGAAATTACAGGACCGGGTTGACTGGTGGATCATGGGAGAAAACTTTTCCCTGCACTGGGCGTAGTCAGGATAATGATGATGATGATTATGATGACGATTATACGAGTTATTTACACCACAAAATCCACAGAAAGTATACGTGTGGGTTCGCCTTTGTAATCGTATAAGCAAACTGTGTAACACTGTGTGGTTTCAAGGAATCCTTGAAAAGTCTTCTCTTTGAAATTTGTCGAATTCTTTCAGATTCCTTGAAACCACTGACATGGCCAGTGGTTTCAACGCGACTATTCGGATACACGACATTTTTCAGCGCGTGCCTAAAGTGTGCAGCGACTACAACCAGCGGACTATTCAGAACGCACAGTTTTACGAAGCGCGTGTGTGGCATATACGCATGTGGCCCACTTTGTGAGACAGTGTCACGATCATTGCACAGACGGCTGATAGAACTCTTTGTTATGTTCACAGTGCTTCCTTTCTTGTTCTTTTCCCATTGACTATAAGACGTTCATAAGCATTCGTCGAAGAAACAATGAATATACGGAGTAAATGATTCGACGGGGGAACTTGTGAGGATTCGTATGACCCAAGAGTTATCTAAACGTACGAGGTCGGTGTGCTGCTGTTATCGGGCGTTTTGTTTGCCTTAGCGCGGATAACCTCAATATTAAAGCACGTGCGGGTTTATCGCACGATAAACTCTCGATTATAGCGCTGTACTTTTGTATTGTACGTCTGTATATTTGAAGAGACGCTTCTGGAGCAAAAGAGTAGAGCTGTGGTATAGGAAAAGAACGTTGTTGCTTCCGCAGCCTCACACTACCTAATCTGTCGCCGTTGAGCCTTCTAAATGAACGTTTCCTGCAGCTTCCTGCGTTGTAACAGTATAAAGATGGCTTTTACTATTTTGGTTCGGAGTGTAACTCGGGGAGGGGGGTGGGGCTGTGCCTAGCCTGAAATCATTATTATTTTATCAATTACCATTATCAGTGGCGGAATCTGACAACATGGCGGAATTCGACTGTCACACGGGGAGAGGGGGGGGGGGGGGGCTGTGCCTAGCCCGAAATCATTATTATTTTTATCAATTACCATTATGAGTGGCGGAATCTGACAATATGGCGGAATTCGACAATGTCCAGAAAAGCACCCCCGCCGCGGCGGCTGAATTTACATGGATGTAAATGAATAGAGGCTCGTGGGCTGAAGTTTAGATGGCAGCTAAATAACCCTAGGTGTTCATATATTGTAAAAAAAAAACATCGCCATTCAACGAAGACAAGAAACACCAAACAGGATCAGTGCTTGTGCTTGATGGCGAAGAAAGCAGACGGCCATTACACATGGCACGTACCAAGAGGGCAGGACAATCAGAATGTTCGAAGAGGACAGAGGGCTCTTGGCGGAAAAGTCAGCATTAAAAACACACAAACTTGAGCGTGTTATTATACAAACATATCAGAAAACAGCGCAATACGATGAAGACTATAGACCAAACAAGACCAGCATTGGTCCTGTCTCGTGTTCCTTGTCTTCGTTTGTATTGCGATGTTTTTTTTTTCCTGCGTTTATGTACCAACACGCTAGAGTTCGTTCGCTCCCAGGTGGTTGGGAATTTCCGAGCTCTCCTCTACGGCGCCTCTTGTAATGATGCCGTGGTTTCAGAGCCTCATACTCGAGCAGTTATTATATTAATAAAGCACCAACACTGTGTGCGCAAAAACAGGCGGTCTCGCATGTATCCTAATGGTATTTATTTAATACCGCGGCTCCTTTTTAAAGACATTGCGATCGCGTGGCAATGTAATCTTTGCTCGAAGCTCTCTGCTGGCGAGGCGCGTGCAGCGGCTGCACGTGCCGAGCGAAGCGGCCAGAATGCGGCGCACGAGACCGCCTCGGCTGGCGGAAAAAATAAGCGCACGTGTTAGCTTCGGTCGAACTGGCGGGTTGCCACGTCGCTCTCCTTTCTGGCTTCAAATACCGTCGATTGATCCTCTCCCCGCTCCTAGAGTGCTTGTGGCCTAGCCGACCTCGTACGCGCGTTTATTCTTCGCTCAGCGCAGGGCGCGAAGAAGACTTCGCGTCGCGTCGACGGCGGTCCAAACAGTGGCATGCTGTGCGGGGCCGTGTTTACAAACACCTGCAGCTGGAACGGCAACACACGCGAACTCTTGTGTTGACGTGGTTGTTTTCGTTTTAGGTATACTAAGGCGAAGACTTCAGATACCCTAACAAACGCGAAAACGGGCCGTCGGCGTCGACACGAATGGCTCGAAAATAATCGCGTGATGGCTTCGCCTAAGTCATTGTGACGTCACTCTGATGGCAAGTGTGTGACGTCACATGACGTCATGACGTGTTGCTTGTTTAAAAGTGTGCCGATCACGGAGACAGTGCAAGATCAGGGGAGATGCAGAAAGCTTGAACTGGGTGTGATCTTGGAAGCAATGCTAACGACGTCAGGTGCTTTCGGAGAGAGGCGGGGCTGGGTATACATCGTCTGAGAAGAGAGAGAAGATGACTTTCGCTTTCGAGTCGTCTTCGGCTAATGATGAGGGAAATTGTGAGCGTTTAGTTAGTTAGTCAGTTAGTTAGTGACTTAGTGAGTTAGTTATTATGTTAGTTAGTTTGTAAGTTAGTTAGTTAGTTAGATAATTAGTTAGGTAGTTAGTTTGTTAGTTAGTCAGTTAGTTATTTAGTTAGTTAGTTAGTTAGTTAGTTAGTTAGTTAGTTAGTTAGTTAGTTAGTTAGTTAGTTAGTTAGTTAGTTAGTTAGTTAGTTAGTTAGTTAGTTAGTTAGTTAGTTAGTTAGTTAGACGTAAGAAGCAGCACATGTATTGACTAACGATTTCATTATGGCGTACATTTTCGCAGCCTTTTTCTTATTTGTTCACGGAACAACACGTGTATATAATAAATCTTCGTTTGAAAGATGTTTGCGATGAGCCTGCGTACGCAGCGCGACGTTATTTCGAAGATTCCGGGGTTTCTATTGATCGCCGGCCGGGCCGCGCAACCTGGTGGGCTGGACCGCATGCAATAAGAATCGCTTGAGCTGCACGGTTTCGTTTCCTTTTTTTTAAATTACATATTACTGCGAAATTTGTGAGATCGAAACAAGGGTCATATTTTTTTAGGCGTCGTAGTTGTCCAGTGTCCACCGCTGCCCGTAACCACAATTGCGCGAAATAAGGAAACACTAAATAAATAAAACTGGGGTGGAAGTGCAGCGCCGATTGCGCTATTCTTCGCCAATGGGACTTGCTTCGCCTAAACGGCAATTAGCGCGTGCGACGCCCAATTTAGCCGAGTCTTGTAATCTGTCGAGCAAAACGCGTTGGATGCACAAAGGACTATATCCAACTATCCAAAGCATTGCTTGTGTCCGCACTCATCATCGTTCACTCCGTGGATATGCTGTGATTTTTCGTTGTTGTTGTTAACTGGCATCTTTATCATCTTACTGGAAGTCCTCAACACGTACAATCAGTATACACCTGATGAGACGTTGGTCCGATACAGCGCGCTGCTGAAACATTTCATGCTATAGGGCGCATGTGTACATGTAATAACTGCTTTCATAAATATTGAATATTTGCTCGGACGTTCTGTATTTGTGTGAGGCTGCAGCGGAGGCGTGTTCAACCCATGCGCCATAGTATATAACACTAACGCCAATAGTGAGCTACTCTCTTTGTACTGCCTGCCGTTTTGTGTACGCCCACTGGCCTCCACAAAGTACAGTATACGGAGAGGTAGTGTGACCTTTACCGTGGTTGGTAATTATGCGCCCCCATTATATGCCTACCAGTGTTGCCGTGTATCGCGTGCCCGGGAAAATGTAACGGGACAATGCGCATCAACGCTCAAATAGCGCGCTATTAATAGTGGTTCGCCCTCTATAGTACATGGCTGCTGCTGAGCGCCGTTTATGCGTAACTGCTCCAAATGTCCCGCTTGTATACGTGCGTTTTTTTTCGTGCTGCATTCTGCGCGATTATGACGATTTATTCTTTTTTTTTCCTCGATTCGCAATGGTTGTTTCAAATATTTTGTATACGAATCGAAGTCTTCGTTTTGAATTAAAGCTACCGATTAATTTTAAAATTTTCTTGTTCATTTACGGCCGGCGGAGTAAATGGCCGTTATTGCTACCCTTGAAACTGGCCTCTCTCTATTTTTTTTTTTTTTTGCTTTAGAAGAAGCGAAGTGTTGCTGCGTGTACTGTATCGTAATGATTAAGACCCTTGAGCGGTCGTTATTCGCCAATTGGAAGTATGCGGATTCTTTCGCTGACTGGAAAATATTTACAGAAGGGGGTCTAGTTGGCAGCGTCCCCAACTCCTACTCCGAAACTATGCAATTTATGTTCTAGCTTTGCCTACGCCACTGCAGGAACATACTCGACTCGTCGATATTCCGTCTACCCCACCTCTTCGTTCCTTTGTTTTCAGTATACAAAAAAATCACACCATATCTACGAAGTGCATGATGATGAGGGGCGAAGAATGCGTCAGTCCGTCCGCGCTTCCGTCCATCCGTTCGTTCCTGCTTCCATCCTTCCGTCTATGCAATCGTCCGTCCGTGTGTTTGTCCATCTGCGCGTGCGTGAATCCGTCCGTCTATCCGTTTGTCCGTGCATCTGTCTGTCTCTCTGTCCGTGCGTCTGTCCATCTAGTGAACACTCCAAGAACCGCCATGTCGCATCTTTTCATCATATATTCATCAAGTACCGCCATCCAGCGGACATTTCAAGGACTAAACGAGAGGTGGCACGGCCTGACTAGAGGAGCGGCACGCGCACTTTTTTTACGGCCTGTGCTTCGTATCTAGTTCCCACCTCTCACCGCTTCTAATACATGCCACTACGGCCCAACCCTCGTTAAACCCTGCTAAAAGCAAGGAGGTTACGTGCAGCGAGTTTAACGTGGCAACCCTTTCTGGCGAGATAGTGCTCCAAGTGCGTCCTTTTCTTACTATTTAGTAAGTATCAGGATCAAGGCAAATTTTATTAGAGATTAAGTCATCGATACTCGTCTGTGTAGGTTGTTTCATCAGAAACAAGCATCTTTTTATTTATGATTAACGTGCGTGGGTTTCCTCCTCAATTAAAATGAGTGCGTGCGTGCCGATCCTCTAGTCCGGCCGTGGAGGTGGTTACCTGCTACTACGACGCACTACTACTACTACATTTATTTATTCAATACTGTGGGCCTTTTTAGGCCTATACAGGAGAGGGCATACAAAGCAAATAAGACTTCGTATTGCGGAGATGAAAAGAAAGGGAAAATATGCCACACAAAGTAGCCAAAAGAACAATATTACAGCATAAAGGCAATAAACGAACGTTGCATATGGGTTTTATTGGAAATAACAAAAATTCGGCAGATCCCACGTATACCTGGGAATCGTCGTCATGCGAAGCATGTTGACGGAAGGTGACCGTGGTGCAATTTTTTTCATTGATTGACACGTCATCAAATGACGCTAAATAACTGTGCAAATGTTGCACGCACAGACATATGTTGAATAGTTGCAGATGTTTACATAACCAGTTGTTTGCACTTGCGCAATGATTTCAACTGGAACATGCGTATTAGCAACACCAGAAGCTGAACTGAAGCGCTGATGCTTGCGAAGATGCGGGCACTGTACACTGCTACATAAATGAACATCATCGCATGGCACCTAACTAGAAGTGACGTTAACCCGACGTGACGGCTGTATCGAAGGAGTACATAGTACTGTTTGTAAGACTGGGTAGGCAGCACTGCAACCACTATTGACGTTTCACGTGGATTAGCGTCTATTTGAAAAGTAGTTCCAAGACCTGGCGTAGCTCTGTGGTAGAATGCTTGACTGCCACGCAGATTGCTTGGGTTCTATTCCTGCTGGGACCCTGAAATTTATTATTTGCATTTGTCGGGGGCCCTATGTCAGGTTTTTATTGACACTGACATTTATTCTATGCCTTCGTTGGGTCGACGCATTGTCGGATATTGCTTAACGCTCACGCATTAAAATTAACCATGTGTTTTCTCGTCGTTCCTGGCTAGATATTGTGTGCACCTGTGGCGCATACCAGTGGCACATACCCGCCCGTGGGTATGTACCACTGTCCGGTGGGAAGTGTTTGACGACGTACGCGACGGGATTGTGACATTATTCATGTCTTGACCCAGCGTGTCATATTCGTCAAACCATCTTACCCTTCCATGATAATTTGGGTTCACGCCATGGAAGTGACTACGAGAGCACCCAAACGTAAATGGATAGATAGATAGATAGATAGATAGATAGATAGATAGATAGATAGATAGATAGATAGATAGATAGATAGATAGATAGATAGATAGATAGATAGATAGATAGATAGATAGATAGATAGATAGATAGATAGATAGATAGATAGATAGATAGATAGATAGACAGACAGACAGACAGACAGACAGATAGATAGATAGATAGATAGATAGATAGATAGATAGATAGATAGATAGATAGATACGTTCAAATCCACCGGTTTGCTGAAAAATGCTTCGCATTAAAAAACTAGTTTGTTAGCATGATAACATCAAACGGTAACATAATTGATACACAAATGTAGCCGTTAAGCACGTGTAGTAATGTACGAGTACATGCGCGCCATCGTTCCTGCCGTTATTTTGCGTACAGATACCGAAGAACCTATTGCAATGCTTCTAAATGAATTTCTAGTAGCGATGAAAATGATTCAAGTGATTGAGCACTGACAACGTCATTCGGCAAGTCATTCCAGATCTTATAACTGCGGGAAAAAAAAAGAATACTTCAACGTGTTACAACGTGACAGGAATGGGCTGTGCATTTGTCGTTGTTAGTTCTACTGGAGTTACGATTCGGAGCTCTTAGGTAATCATAAGTTTACCAGGTTGCTTGAAAAAAGAAAAAGAAACTTCAGACTAGCTAACTGTCGTCGGCTAGCAAGAGTTGCGACAAGTACTTGCAAACGCAGCGCGGAAACTCTCCTGTCTGACATACTTGGAAAAAAATAAATCTAAGAGCCCTGTTTTGAATTTTTTTCCAACACATCAATTATGTTCTTTTGGTGCGGGTTCCGAACTATTGTTGCGTATTCTAGGACGGGTCTAATGGGCGTTTTAGTCTCAACTGAGAAGAAGATCCAGTCAGTTTACGCCTTTTAAAAAACGCAGTAGTTTAAATACACGTGTAGAAATTTGAATAATGTTGAGCATCCCAATTTAGAGATGGTGTTATTGTGACCCCCAGGTACTTTACGGTATTCACGTGCTTGATGTCTGCCCTAGAAAAAGTGTACTGAAAGTGAAGTGGTGTCTTTCTATGGGAGATTGTAATGCACATGGTTTTGTATTTAGGGGTCGTTATTATCTATACATCGCGGACACACGACCCACGGCTTAAGGAGCTTCGCCCCTGAAAGGTTCACCGTCGAAAGAGTATTGTAAAGAAAAAAAAAACTTCGCTAGAAAATCTGCATGTACTCCGGATTGAAACATGAGTTTCCACTTGACGCCCGATAGTCGCTCGTTAATTGCGATAATAAATCGCTGAACTTTTCTGACGACACGTGTGACAGCTTTACGCGCCGATTGTGACGCTTGTTTCGTGTCTACGAGCATTTCCGCGCTTTTTTTTTCTTGCGTTTCTCTTCGTTCGGTCGTTCATTCTTGTTCTGCGCTCTATCAGAGAGCATCTTTCGCACACCGGCCGTTGAATCTCGCAGATAAGCAGGCAGGCGGGCAGACAGGTATGTCTGCTCTACGCTGAAGATTGATGTGACATTTCTGCACGCGCGTTTTGCTCGATGTGCGCGTCAGTGTTGGGGTGGCCGTCGGCAGTATCTGCCATTGTGTATGCCGACTGAAAGCTGCTGTTCCCCCAAAGAGCGCGCGTCGCAGCTGGTTTTCCCGCTAGGAACAAAGCAGTGCACGACGATAATGCGAATGTCGTCTGAGTCAGCGTCGTCCTTCTATCGGGTCGGAGCAGCTGTGTCTACTATTTCGTCGCTTTTACTTCGTGCACGAAGTATGGACGTGGTTTCGGAGACCACGCTTGCCGTCGCACGTAGACCTACTTCGCTCCGCCTGGGAGACCATGGTCTATACCGAACTGTACGGTACGTATTGTTGTCTATAGGCGGATCGAACGCGGGCGATATATGTGGTATGCCAGTCGATCGCATGCGGCGTCGAGCGTACGTGGCACGGCTTACACGGCGGTCACATAACGAGTATACCGTTCTACAAATGGATGCCGTGACGTCATTTTGTACGTCTTGCAACACGCAGATGCATTGCCTTCGAGACTGCCTCCCATCACTCTTAGAGAACTGTCAGGTGCAGCTCGCACTGTTTGTTTGTTATGCCACTAATGGACGCTGCCCATGCAAGACGTGCCTTGTAATACTTATTTCTTAGAATGCAGACGGGGCTGTCGCTTACGTCGAACAGCCGCTTAGTCATCGCCTTGTCGCAAGCCATCGAGTTTAGTAAAGGGCTGTGCTTGTTTGCGTGGGGAAGCCGGGTAGAAAGATGAGGAGGACAACGGGGGTGGGGGGGGGGGGCGAATTTTTCTTTGTTGTCGCAAAGCAATGATCTTCTGAATACTCTCCGGACGACCGATGTTTCGTCTCTCGAAATGGGTCAGCATCTACGAAATCAGCACGTAAGACGCTGCACATGCAGTATTTATCATTTAAGAATTTGTTACTGAGCCTTATTATTAGTTCAGCAGTGAGTTCGGGCATGTAAACAGTGCCACATGGTCAGGTTGCTAATTTTAGTGGTACGGCCCTAGACTTGTGCCACAACAGTGTTCAGTCAATTCGTGTTGGCCTATTTGTATTTTACAAAACGTTATATTTGCGTTACGGGAGTGCTGAAACATTTCATGGAAACATCATTTTCAAAAGAAAAAAATCGCAACATGTCCATGGAGTGAATGATGATGAGTAAGTTTAAGCGTCCGTCCGTCCGTTCATGCGTCCGATCGCATTCGAAAATGCAGATAGCGCGCGGGCAACACCGACGAGACGAAAGCCAAAGAAGCCCACCGCAAACGTCTTCAACGTGCCCGCCGCTCTGCTTTGTCCATGCCCCACCAACGGTCCGCCACGTACTGCGACTATCCATGAGACTGAGAGAGGCACTCGATCTCCGCATATGCAGGCACAGCCCGTGCAGCTGCCAATCGGAAAATAGCGGTACAGCGCCATCTAGAATATTCTCACTCAACTGCAGTTTGCATGTACTTCAAGGGACAGCGCCGTCTATTATACTGTTCGAGAGATACCGCCCTCTTTTAAATGCGAAGCATTTCTTAGCGAAATTCGGCGACATTGAGCGTATCTATCTATCTATCTATCTATCTATCTATCTATCTATCTATCTATCTATCTATCTATCTATCTATCTAGCCGCCTATGACTTTTAGCTCTCCTAGCCGTTTCAATAATGGTAGCAATACTAAACTTGGTATGGCATAGCATGACTGTAGGAATAACATATTTGACTAGTCATAACATGAAAATTGACATGTATGTCATGAATGTCATTATTTACATTTCAAGGTCTTGCTGCTCTTGCGGTTGTTTCGTTCACATGACATGTTGAAAAACTGGTATAGTATAACATGATTGCACGGCGAACACAAGCGACAGACCCTAAGATGTAAATCATGACATGCTTGTCATGTAACAACATGACTACATACCAAGATCATGATGCGCTCGCGGCTGTTTCGCTAGCGTCACATATACCAAATGTGGTATTGCGGCACGTGAATGGATGACCAAGGTACATGACTGGTGCAAACATGATAATCATGAGATGCGTGTCATGTAACAACATGACTACATGCCATGCTCGTCATTCGCTCGCAGCCGTTTCCCTAGCTTCCAATGTACCAAGCTCGGTATTACGTCACGCGAACGGTCAACATAGGTACATTACACGTCCAAACATGATATCACAACATGCGTTTCATGTAACAACATGACTAAATGCCACACTGATGATGCGCTCGCGGCCGTTTCGCTAGCTTCATATATGCAAATTTGATATGACGTGACGCCAATGGATGACGAAAGTATGTGACTGGTGCAAACATGATAATCATGAGATGCGTGTCATGTGAGAACATGACTACATGCCACTGTCAAGGCGCCAATACATTTCGACGTGACGCGGTTCGCGTGCTCGACGGCATTCATTTCGCCGCGTCACGCCGTGTTGCCACGCCAGGCGCTAGTCCTGCCATATACTCGCAGGCGCGCGCTGCGTTGACGCATGCGTATTTCAGCGCGTCTGGCGTCCCTCCGTCACGAAAAGAGGGAGACGCAGTGTTGTCTAGGTAACGCATCGGCGCGAAATGCAGCATATCGCATTTCGCGGCGGTTGCCGTCGGGCCGCGCCTGGCGTCAGGCTAAAGAGGGCTCGCGCTTTTCTGACGTAGCGTCGCTGTGTCCAGCGTGCGCGCGCGTCAACGCTACATCGGAGTATAATTGGCCCTTCATGATGCGCTCGCGGCCGTTTTGCTAGCTCCACATATACCAAATTTGGTGTTACGTGACCTCACTGATTGACGAAATATGACTGGTGCAAACATGATAATCCTGACACACGTGTCATATGACAACGTGACTACATACCACGCTCATACGTGCTCGCGGCCGTTTGGCAAGCTCCACATATACTAAATTTGGCATCACGTGATGTGGAATGATGATTAAGGTAAACGGCACATCCAAACACGATAATCATGACACGGCAGTCATGTACGGTATCATGTACTTCTACCTGGTAATGTTGTGCTGATTTTGAAGTGACATATCAACATTTCTTATTCATGCTTCGCATATCATCGATTCCCATTTTACGTGGGATCTGCCATTTTTTTTTCCTTGTCTCTTCTCTCGGTTACACGTGACGCATGACAAGGGTAGACAAAGAGAAGCTTCGCCTCTAAAACAGAAAGAAAACCTATAAGGGTCCAGTCCGGCAGTAATATTTTAGGTCAAGTCATATGCAAGACGAGTCGCGCCTGTCATATTCCGGAATTCACTTGAGCTTCGTTGCATCCTCTATTGTTGTGCCAAGGTTCATTCTCTACAGGCAATATTTCGGGATAATTTGTGGACGTATTTTAGCCAAAAATCAAAGCGCTTGGTATTCTTCAAGCACATTTGTCTCGAAAGAAACATGTAACATCGAGCTCGTGGAGTCATGTTTTCGCTTCAGTTAAGTATAGGGTCTTCTGTATTTGAAATGTACTCTAGTTACACGAAAAAAAAAATGCCGGTGTATGGGCATGTTTCGCTGCAAATATCATCGAATCTTCCGCCGGCCGCACTACGTGGGTCCTGGTTTCATCCGCGTGAGATATGGACGTGACCTGGCGGTGGCATCGGGAAACATGAGCTTGTGCAGAGCCGAGGACCACTTCCAGGTGGCAGCACCATGTCGTCGCCAGGGGGCTTTTTCGTGAATAGCGTCGCATTTTCAGCGCAGCCTGAGAAGCACTATATATAGGGTTTTAGAATTACGTGTCTTATAGTAAAAGAACACACCACCGAAAAATTAAGTACTGAAGTTATGCCTCAGATAGGCTTAATGTTTGGTTTCGATCGACAATGTTCACTAGTATGAACGCAGCAAGCAGTTCATGATGGCTGGCCGTTCAGCAACTGCTTAAAATTTGGCCGGGTGTCTAAATCGCGCAAAACAGAGAGAGCAAGACAGACCGAAATTTCTGCGTAGAAGTATCCCAAGAAAGAATATCACCTTAAAAAAAAATTCCCGCATATCCACGAAGTGAATGGTGGTGATGATGAAGGAGCTTTCTCCAGAAGTTGAATTCGGTAAACCGTGAATCACCTGTACATATGCTCAACCATCATCATGTAAAGACGGGACACGAGAGTTGTGGTTTGATTGAATCTGCACGTTATATACAATGTTTAATATTTGCATATCAATATACTATATACAGATATTCACATACTGATGCAGCCGAGACGTGGTGGTCTAGAGGCTAAGGTACTCGGCTGCTGACCAGCAGGTTGCGGGATCGAATCCCGGCTGCGGCGGCTGTATTTTCGATAGAGGTGAAGCTACTGTAGGCCCATGTGCTCATGGGTGCTCGTTAAAGAACCCCTGGTGGTTGAAATTTCTGGATCTCTCCACTACGGCGTTTCTCATATACATATGGTGGTTTTGGGACGTTAAACCCCACATGTCAAATCAATTACATACTGATGCAGTACATACATTTTGTTCAAAAGCTCGTTTGCGGATCACTTAAACTCGGAGGAACGTTTCCAATTTAATGCGTATAGGTATATAATCTTGGAGTGTCTGTATGATATGTTTGTTTTCATGAAGAGTTTTCATGTATGATGTCTATCTGTAATGCTTTATTTGCAGTGACAATTATGTACATGCATGTTTTGATTTTTCTGGTTGCTCTATTGTTTGTATATTTGCATCGCATGCAAACATGTACACGCATGCCGAATGCGCATGGGAGTAGGAGCCTGTCAGGCAATACGGCCTTTAGCTCTTACTCCTCTTTCTGTATCAGAAAGAAATAAACTTCAATTCAATACAATGGCTTCTTGATCCGTAAAGTACAAAGCCAGGGGATCTTGAATTATAAGATGTAATGGAAAGTTCGAGAAGGGTCCTGACGGCCAGCTCGCGCTGCAACCATATCGCGTGCCATCCACGCCGTCACCTTGCCTTCTGCGGTGGTCTTAGTGTTCAGCGGTATCGACACGCACTGAGTGATGTCCGGCGAAAGAGGAAGGGAGCGAGCGATATATATAGGCGCGGCCACCTAGCGGTCTCCTACCAAACTAGAGCACTCTCTAAGAGTGGAGCGAGCATCGCCTGAGCGGCAGCGCGCCATCTCATGCGCGCTATTGAAACGAAGAGCACAGCTGCGCCTCTAGCGGGAGCAACGAGCATTAGAGCGTACACACCGGCGCAACGACGAGAGACACCCCCCCAGCAATAGGAGCAATCTCCTAGAAAGTAAGATGAAGTTGTTTTTGGAGTGTCAAGAAACGCAGTTTAGCTTTCGCGTCTCGATGTAATTTGACCGAGAGAACATAAACGCAGAGTTTGGTGAGCTGCGCCCAAAATGATTAGCTTAGCGTTTCTATGTTGCAAAGCACCATCGCAGATATAATATGACATGCAGTCGTTATGGTTTAATGTGCTTGGCGCGTCACATGGCCGTAGCTCGATAGTCAGGTGCATTATAGATGCGCCTTTTATATATGTTTAATGAGAAGTAAACGGAAACAGCACAATGTCTTCCGGCGTCCCACGCACGGGCGGCGTCAAGGTATCTGCTTAATTCGCTGCACACGTACTTTAATCTTGTTGGGACGCCCGTAATCCTTAGGTAATCCTATTTGAGACCTCGATGTCGATTCGGCATGCATCTTCGAGTGGGTTGATCATTGTTTAGGGGCCCTATCAATATTGATAGTTTAATAAATGCTAATTTACAATTTGTGCCGGCGAACAAAAGTTGCGTAAAATAAAAGAAATTACATGCGTGTAAGTGTATGTGTTTGTGTGTGTGCGCGCCTTAGGCGCTCCTTGAAATCCAACAGACTGTTTACTCCTAATTTTCATCATTGCTCATCCGCCTATATCGACATCTGCGCGCCCTAGCTTAACAGAAGATACCAAGAGAAAAGCGTTAATGCCAATCATGATAAATAACGTACCATAGAAGGTGCGTAAGCACAGATCAACATCAATACAATAGTTTGAAAGAGGGCAGGGGTCAATTTTCTACCGCTTAATCTCATACATCAGCTTCGTTACGCATTTCTTCGCCCTTGTTTCACCATACGTGAAATAATTCTTAGCCTATATGCATATATTTGTGCATATATGCATACTTCTTTTGTTTTCTTGTTTTTTTTTTACTTTGAGAACAGTCGAAAACTGGAAGTGAGTTGTTTTGTCTGTATTTGCTGTACTTTTCGTTACCCCGACGTCTTAATCATCTTTGGGCCCATTCGACTTCCGATGCACCCTCGCTACATACGATGAACAAAGTTTGTATGCTGTCCGCTGCCAGGGATATACCATATATTTGTTTTGTAGATATGCCCACCCCTCATGTAAAACCCCTTCCTTTAGGGGCATTTCAGGTATCATAAATAAATAAATAAATAAATAAATAAATAAATAAATAAATAAATAGTGTCCCTATTGGAATAAGCGCGTGAAATCTATAGGGGTCATAAAACAGCTGGGTGTACTTTACATGCGTACTCATGTGTATAAGTGACTTCAGCTCGCAGCGCCCTCGCTGCGCGGGGTAACGTGTGGTTTAGAGCGGTATTTTGAACATCTATAAACCCTGAGATGTCACGTATAGAGAGGCACATTACTCGCTGACTAAAACGCATAATCTTTTTTTCTCTCATAATGTTTGCTATGAACAATCGCTCATGATAACCGCGTCATGTCTCTGCAAATATGTCCGTTAGGAATAATGTTGGTTCTGATGTGAGCGTGAGTATACTGCATGGCTGTTTTCGTAGGCAATGACAAGGAATGGGATTATCTTCGTCTCGTGCGTCGTATACCAACGGTGCGTTTCAAAAACGCATGCGTCTGCTGCGCTTGTAACTGTTGTCGCATGTGAATGACTAAACAATTTTGGCGCAGCTCACTGAACTCTGCGTTTATGATCTCTTGGTCAAATTACATTGAGACGCGAAAGCTAAACTGCGTTTCTTGGCACTACCAAAGCAATTTCATCTTACCTTCTAGGAGCTTGCTCCTTTTGCTGGAGGGGTTGTCTCTCGTCGTTGCGCGGGTGTGAACGCTAATGCTCATTGCTCCCGCTAGAGGCGCAGCTGTGCTCTTCGTTTCGTGGATGCAACTTCATCGGGGCCGCACAAATTCATAGTCCTTGGGGATTCGCCTTCCTTGTTGCTGTGGGCCCTTGATAACAGCAACATCACGCGCTTCATATTTGCCACTTGATAAGTTATATATTTTTTGTCTTCTCATTTCGCTGTCGAAACTCGCTTCACCGATGAGGCATCGGTATACATGAGGATCATATCAAGTTACGCGAAAGCCTCCATTGCCGTGATGCCAATGTCACGATAGCGCGCCTATACGCATCATTGTTGAACAAGGACTATACGCATCATTGTTGAACAAGGACTCTTCTATAGCTGCGGCTTCCGGGAAAACATTCTACTCTTGCGTACGTTTGAATATGTGCAACAATTCGGACGACGTAATCAATGGTTGGTGCACAATATTGCGCCGTCACGCAAACATTGGCACCCTCAGTGTGTACACGCGATATCGCTAAGTATACGTGGACGACTGCACGTGACAGTGCGCGCACTGCAAAATGCACTTCGCCGGGCAAGTCGGTGCATTCGAGTGCGATCAGGGTGCAAAATCTGCGCGTAATACCAACACGCGCGAGTAAACAATCGCGGGCATTCGTTTTTTTTTTACATTGATACGCGCATTGGCCCAATTATGATCTCGTGATGCTTTCTTGCGGCCCCTGATTTTTTTTATTGTTGGATTTGGACAAAACGTCGTCAACGCGTTCTGATGGCGTGACTTTACGCTCTTCCGATAAATGCATAGTGCGTCTCCAGACACATTATCCGCTTTTTTTTTTTTTGCAAATTACTGTTCAATCGGGGCTGACATCTAACATGTGTAATATGTGACATCTAACATGCGTCGACATCGGAATTCGAGTGAGTGTAAGAGTTAAACATGCCGACGTCTGAGTTTCTTACGCAATACACTGGTGCTGATGTCATGCCTGACGATCGATCTTTCTCACCTTCCTTGGCCTGACTGCTTAATAAAATAGTGATAGCATCATGCAGTGCTGGGAAGAATCGAAAACTAAGCAGGAAAGGCAATACTTGTTTGTTTGTTTATTTATTTAACAATACTGTAGACCTTTGTACAGGCCCATACAGGATGTGGCTAGAAAAGTATAAATGAGCATGGGAATAGCAAAACAAAAAAAAAACGAAATCAGATCACATAATGCCTCAATAGATAAGGCTTCAGTAATATATCAAGAACATCACAAAAAAATACATTGCGTTTGCCCCCGTCCCGTGAACATCACCTAAGGGCTGGGGTGCAAAATCTGCTCATGCATTGACATAGTAGAGAGAGGAGTCGCTGAGACGAACCTGCGCCCCAATCCTGCCCCATGCACTGAGGCGGAACCCTGTGCATGCCCGTGCTCGTTCCTTCTCGTTCGGTCGTCTCTAATAGTTTTGTGTGCTGTACTGAGCAATGTCTGAGCAGCAGCATGCGACTCATCAAAGCCGCGTGCTACTGTTCCACATTTTTTTATGAGTAGCACTGCACGCTACTTGTGAAAATGTGTGAAGTAAGCGCACACACACGACGAAAAGCACCACGATGCATTTCGTGTATACGTTATATATTACATCCATACTTTTTGTTCGCCGTGAAAAGATCGATTTTTGGTATCCAGTGCGTCATTTCTCCCGTATCGACATTGCGCAACTGCGCTGCCGCCGTTCACAGTATTGTTGAGGACACTTACTCACGCCCGTGTATCGAGCCATCATCGTACACATGGCTTTGTACATGGTGTCCCACAAAACATGAGCCAAGAATTTGGAAGTGAAAGGCACTTAGGAGGCGAATCGAACCAAACGCATACTACTCGCACAAGCCTTTAGGTACTCGGGCAATTTTTTTTCTCTCCATACTAAATAATTATTTATTTTTATTATCTATCTTTTACTTATGGGTTGGAAACCCAAATTATGAACTCTGAGATGTAGAGCACTTTCAGAAACCACTGACCAAATTGTTTTGCTGTACGATACGTCTCGCGCTGTTTTTTCCACGTTGTAAAGAAAGCTCGCCGTGTGAAGAAGCCGTGTGACAGACCGCGAGCGCACTACTGTATTGCTGATATAAGCTTTCTTTACAACGCGAAAAAAGTAACAGCGTCAGGCGTATCGTGCAGAAAACGATTTAGTCGGTGGTTTCTGAAAGTTCTCTACATCTCAGTGTTCATATTTTGGGTTTCCAGCCAATAATTAAAAATAGGTAATTAAAAATATTTTAATTAGTATGGGGACAAATAAAAATAGCCTGAGTACCCACAGGCTAGTGCGAGTAGTACGCATTTGGTTCAATTCGCCACTGAAGTGTCTTCCATTTTCAAATTCTTGGCTCAAGTTATGTGGGACACCCTGTAAATGCTTCTACGACATAGTACTTGAGATCATCTGAAAAAGGTGTTCTAAAACGTGAGGAGATGGGCGTATTCGTATTCAGTGTTGATGTGCCTATAACTGTACCCCTATACTCAAGTGCTCCGTCTACCTCGTACTAGATGGTAGTTTTCTTCCTTGAAGCAACGTTATTACTATGCGTCATGGGTCTGAAAAGTAAGGTTTTGATCCGTCGAAGCATTTCGTGTTTATGGACATAGCGGGAAAGTGGCGCCGGACAGTTGCCCCGTTACAGCAACGAGTAGTTTCTCCACGGACTTCACGTTATAGCTTCTTTATGCTTTCGCGAACTGAAAGCTTTCTGGGAAATCCGCGCGAACTGTCTCGAGAAGGTTTGTACTGTGCGAACGCGTGGATGACATATCTTCCTTTTTTCTCTCGAATCTTACTTCGCGCTACTTCCTTGTAACTAATTTCCCCAAGGTGTTCCTTCTCTCAAGCTTACTGGACTTGAGTCCGGTTGACCTCACGTCGAGTCGAACGCATGAATTCCGAAGACAGCCCAGAGCTCGCCCCCCCCCCCTCCACGTGAGTCAGTCAGCCAGTTGTAGGTCAAATCGGCCGTCCATTTGGCGAGGTCACCATATGAATTGTGTGTTATGAAGGGCGGAAGGTGCAGCCGAGACTGAGAAGTCGAAAATCTAGCATACATACTTGCGTATACGTGTGAAAAAAAGAGTTTGTTCCGGGATCTGACGCACTCAGGGATGGTACGCGGCGTCACGGCAGGACCCTCCCTATCTGCATCGTGCTGCGTTTAAGTGATAACAGCCTTTCTTGCATACAAGACGTTTACATGTAGACTATCTTGGTTTCTGTTTTCCCGGCAATGTGGCTTCCGGACACGCACGTGCACTTACAGGAAGGTTCGGTCATGGAAGGCGCTCCCGGTAGATTGCCTCTTTTTCTCGAAAACCAGAGGAAGAAACAAGAACGCTTAAAAGCCGTATCAAATGGATTGCGATTGTTGTGATTGTGATTGTTGTGATTGCGATTGTGTGACAGAGCGATGTAAATGCCTAAAGGCGTATCAGGCATCTCAGGTTCATTACCAAGGTGGGTGGTTATCTATCATATCTAACATATCCATCGATTACCGACCTTGAGCAGCATCACCGCCTATGCTAATTACTGTCGGCCATTTTTGGGGCCTATGCTCGACACGGGTATCAGAGGCAGATGCTTTTCGCTTCGTACTGCCTTTACTCCAAGTGACTGACTCTCCTCACTCAGCATACCATGGAAGAACTTCTTGATGTGCCCTGGAGAGCTTCTCGATTTCATATCAATCACACCCATTGGCTTTAGCAACCATCTTTCCCACAGGTACAAACGGACGCCGATTCAAAGTTCACCTATAGCCTTCGCGTATAAAGCCCGGGCTGCAGTCGCGCGTATGTTTTATCATCATGATTATATTAAAAAAAAACCTACTGGTGTCGTGGGGCACCGCGCTGCACGCTTGAAGGAGATAAAATTCTGCAGAAGAATATATATATATATATATATATATATATATATATATATATATATATATATATATATATATATATATATATATATATATATATATTACGCGCTAGTCGTGCATGATGTCACGTTGTGGGCTCGTGCGCAATGAAGCTCTATAAAAGCACGAATGTTAATCGATAGCGAGCATTTTTCTGCTTATCACTGAGCGAGCTCCTTGAAGTACAGCGCGTATGTCATAACGACGGGGGATATTTGCCCTAACGTTACGGTCTCTCACCAGACGATTGGTTGGTAGAATATTTTTTGTGCATGAGACGAAAAGCGCGCGCTGCAGTGTGGTTAGCCGGCGTCGTCTTAGAGGGTTTGGCGCCTTTATCACTGGCGTCCTTGGACGCCCGTCGTCATAGTCGTCGGCGGATGCTTTTCTTTGCGTTTCGCTCGTCCATCCATCACACCCCACTGTGGTTTAGATTGACGGGCGTGTGCAGGGAGTGTATGGAGGGCGAACTGGGAGCTTCGCCTATACGACGATCTCCCTGTTCTGTTTCGTGCGCGTGCGGTGCACCTTATTGACAACCCCATTTTCTCCGTTAACTGTCGCCTGCTGCGAGTGTGCCTTCTCACTGCAGTCTCTCCTCTTTAAAGGCGGTTGTTTGGCTTGTACACGTGTTTGCTCAGCGCAACCTTGAGCGGAAGTTTTGGTCCCTGCTGAGATATTCATGACGTAAGCGCGCAAGTTTCCAAGACCCGTTTTTTTTTAGTTAATACTATAAACGTACCGTTAAGAACATAAGAAGATGACTGCTTTCGCTGGGTCGCATTGTTCTGTTCAGCACGTTCGAGGAGGGCGCACTCCATATCGAGACTATGCCTTTATGTGCGCTGTGATAAACGACGCCATACAGACGGCGTGTTTCCAGTATCGTTTTCCTTTGTAGTGACGGTACCGTTTCTGGGAACGGCACAGTGCATGACTTCATTTCGATGATATCCTGTGAAATCACTGCACAGACAGTATGTTTTCAAAGAACAGCTCACTACTTCGTTTGTTCGTGCGATTTCCTCGCTTTCGTTCCATTCAGGTTCTGTTCCGCTCAGTATAGCCTAGAGTGGCGATATGTGCCCCAGATGGTCGAAATTTCCGGAGCCCTCTACTACGGCGTCTCTCATAATCATATGGTGGTTTTGGGACGTTAAACCCCACATATCAATCAGTCAATCAAATCAGAGTGGCGATATAATTCGCGATAGCGCTGCATGTCCCGTCCAAGGACCCAGTCCAAGGTTTCTGTTCTGGGGAAGCGTCATTATTGTTCAGAACCTGCCACCCTAATTACGTGGGGTGTTTCTCTCACTGTGTGTGTGTGTGTGTGTGTGTGTGTGTGTGTGTGTGTGTGTGTGTGTGTGTGTGTGTGTGTGTGTGTGTGTGTGTGTGTGTGTGTGTGTGTGTGTGTGTGTGTGTGTGTGTGTGTGTGTGTGTGTGTGTGTGTGTGTGTGTGTGTGTGTGTGTGTGTGTGTGTGTGTCGAGAGATGGGTCCGTATATTGTTACTATAGCAAGAGACGAGGAAAAGAAACAGCGAAGGCCTGATTATGGGACTGTTGCGATTCTTGACCGCATGGACTTGGTTACAGATGTGCATGTTAGCTGCGCGTGTATATATGGAGCTGCACGTATACGGGTAGCCACAAATAACGGACGGCTAGCTTATGGGGCTGCCCACGCGCGCACTTGCGAGCGGTCCTTGGCCCCAACGCTTCCCATGAGTCACTTCCTCTCCCTCGTTGTCGCAGTAAATGACACGTGGCCTGAACGTGCTGTTTCACTGCGACCGCTCTCTCCGGACGTGGCTTGATCGCTTTTGCGCGCTCATGGGCAGGTTAAAGCGTGTTAGATTTCGAGCCAACGTAAAAGTAAGGTGAGTGTGAAGCGTCCACTTAGCACATTTAATTAAAATGGTTGATTTAGCTCTAGCCCGGCGTCGGTGTGAGAGATGTACGAGCGAACTAACCGCATCAACACAGTGAAGAAAAGTGTCAGTCAGGAAGGCGAATTTCGGTGAAATTGGCGTGAGTATTTCGCCTCAGTATAAGCTAAAGAAATACTTTATTCGTGGGATGTATGTACTTCTGGAGGGCGTAAGAACAGCTACTCCACATTAGCTATATTGTCACGGGGTTGTAACTTGGACGAAGGGACCGGTCTGCGTCTTCAAGGGGAAACTGTTCGTTTGGCCGCACTTGTGGCGCGTAGACGGAAAGTCAGGTTACGCCAACACACTGGCACTGATATAGCGGGGAACAAAGCGTCGGCTGTCGATCAACTCATTATCGTTGGGACGCGCAGTCTTTTATATTTTTTTTTTCATATCACGCGTCTAACTTTCCAGCCTTATTTATCACAGGTGGTCGCGCAAGTTCTGGTTCTAGAACAAGCTTCAGTGTTGCGTCGTGCGCGCAATAATAATAAAGTGATCTACTACAGTCCTAAAGCTTTTCGAACACTGCAGGCGGGGTTTGCTCTGAGCATTACTTTGTTTTTGTAGGTGAAAATCGAATACAGCAGAAGTGAAATAAGAAACACGCGGGGCAATATTATCCAAACTGGCCCCGTACTATTATATTTAGATTTAGATGCACGTTAAAGAACCCCATGTGGTTGAAATTTACTGAGCCATCCACTACGGTGCGTTTTATGAATATATCTTGATTTCGGCTCATAAAGCTTCACAAAATGTTATACGCATTTTTTTTTTTGGAAGCGTGTTGGAATTGTGGCATCAATAAAGAGGCTCGTTTACTATCTTCAACGGCGCACCAGAAACATATGGCTAGTCAATTGAGAGCAGCCGCTATTAGACATCCGAAGCGTACGTATATCCGACGTATGTATACGAGTGAGGAAGATCGTAGGTAAGTCTGGTTTTGGAACTCAAAAGCACACATTATTATTATTATTATTATTATTATTATTATTATTATTATTATTATTATTATTATTATTATTATTATTATTATTATTATTATTATTATTATTATTATTATTATTATTATTATATTAAAGTCCGGCGTGTGCTACGCAAGCTTTATTGGAAACTATTTTAAGTGAAGCGCTAACGCTACATATACCGCAGTTGAGCAATGGTGCTTGCTTCATTTTACGACTTGGCCGGTCATCTTTCATTTAATTCGCATGCTGGGAACGAGGATACGTCTACTGAAACCGAAAGGTCGTCTACGGAAATTAGTTATTTGTGAGAATGTGTGTAAGGTGGCGTTTATTTTTTATTTGTGTGCTCGTTTTATACTTTTCGACTTTAATTGCCAAAGACAATGAGTTCGCTCGAACGCTGCGCAGGTCAGTCGATTCAAACGTCGGCGTGACATCGAGATCGACTCGACAGCGTTACGAGATTCACACTAGCACTCTCACAAACCCTGCGTCGGGGAAATAAACACGCCAGTCCTGCGTAGAGCACAGTCACAGCGCGTTGTAAGCCCACTTGGGGCAACTACCACGAATACATTTCGAAGGTATACTCACTATCGTGAACTTGTTTACAGCGCTACACCAGAAATGAAGACACAGGGAAGGAGCACAAGATAAAGAAAAGACCCTGTGTCTGCGTTTCTGGCGTTACACTGTAAACAAGTTCATGATCAATCCCAACCAACTGGCCCAACTTACCGTCGTACTCACTACGCCGTGAATCGTCATAATATTTTAGAGGTATACGGTAGCTACTGTGTCCTTATTCATCATTTGGCGTGAATTCGATATATACTCGCTACACATATGTAAGGTATATTGTGGAAACATTGTTGATGCTGTGGCTGATGCCGATGAATAATTACGGCTCAGCCCTCTCTACGAGGTGGCAAGCTCTTTTAACTACCCACTCGTCGCAATTCGCATTGTGTGACGCCTGGTTGTTGTATTGCTCTTCTGCCACGCTCTATTACGCCTGCTAACTTTATTTCTTTATAGGGCCTGCTTGCGAATAAGTTTCAAGCACAGACGTAGCTTCGTTATAGAATACATGACTACTAGGGGCCTGGGTTCAAATCCTGCTCGATACCAAATATTTTGTTTTCATTGTGTGCGACAGCGGTCGCGGACACGGCGGCGGACAACTACGCCACCAAAATTGGCTGTTGTGATCTCATTACAGCGTTTGCTGTAAAAAGTAGCTTGCGATTACTTCGCTGGGTTACTTCAACCCCCAAGCAGCTTGCGGTTGCAGTAACCCAGCGAGCTGCGGTTACCTTCTTCAGCGGTACATCGACCCGGCTGCCCTGCTAACACATGCATGCGGATCTGGCTGACTGCGACCCATTGCGAGACGCGACCTCACGCTCCCGTCCAGCATTTAGCCATGGATACAACAAGTTCTTTAATTATGCAAAGTTGATCGAGTGGACGTTGAGTCTTGATAGCTGTGGTTCATGGCAGTTCTTGCGAAATTGTTTGTGTGTTTACGATGTAATAATCTTCACCCTTCAAGTGATCTGGTGTTTTGTTTTTTCATGATTGGTATACACCACGTGCCCAGCAACCGCGAATGTGCTCGTTTGTGGTCTGCATGCTTCTGGCGACCCATCCTTTTTGCGGCCACTCGAAACCCTTCCGGTGCGAAGTGTTTACCGTTGTGACCGCGACAAAGGAGTTGCAAACATTGCCGTGCGCACTTCGCGTTATCGCTTCTTTTGCGGTCACCGTCGGGTGCCCCGTTCTCTACCTCCTTTTCCTCGTCAGCATCGCGCGAGCAGCATGCCACTTTTGCTCTCTATACGACTGCATGAGTTCTGCGTCTTGACCACTCCGAAGGCCAGGATATCCTCTCCTACTTGTAAGGAAAAGGCTGTCATCCACCAATAAGCGCACACACGCGAAGGGCTCAGGAAGGCGCCCCCCCCCCCCCCCGGTCACCTAAATAGGGGGGATGCAAAGTCTATCGCATACATTGACCTACAAGGGAGGGGTGCTACTGCGACGAACCTCTGCCCCCCCCCCCTCAAGCCTTGAAGAGGAACCCTGGGCACGCCTATGCATCTACCCACTTGTGGCGCGGAACTATGAAACGAAATCTTTTCAGGAAGCGTGCTGCTTGAACGATTTGTCGTCCTGGTGCAGGATCCGAACATGGGACCAACGTTCTTGCGGTGCTATCGATCGGAGCTCCACCAGAAGGCTATAGCCGATCACGGCTCGAATTCGAAGTAATCGACGCGCAATCGGCAACTTCCAAATATGCCTAATCAATTTTTCTCTGCAGTAAAGTTCGTGAGAACGAAAGTTCCCCTCGTCTGAATTTAATCCACTACGTTTAGTGCCTAGCCACGCCACGGTGGTCTATAGTGGCTAAGGTACTCGGTTGCTGACCCGCAGGCCGCGGGATCAAATCCCGGCTGTGGCGGCTGCATTTCCGATGGAGGCGGAAATGTTGTAGGCCCGTGTACTCAGATTTGGGTGCACGTTAAAGAACCCCAGGTGGTTGAAATTTCCGGAGCCTTCCACTACGGCGTCTCTCATAATCATATGGTGGTTTTGGGACGTTAAACCCCACAAACCAATCAATACGTTTAGTGCCTATCCGCCGCGTTGGTACAGTGGTTACGGTGCTCCGCTGCTGACCCGAAGGTCGAAGGTTCGTTGCCGGCCGTATATAGCAGTCGCATTTTGTTGGAGGCGAAATGCTATAGAGGCCCGTTGGCCTATAATGGCCATGTATCGCTATCAAATCATACGTCTGCGAACGCCCCAGCTATATGCTAGCCCTAACATCAGTTTTGAGATCTTTTGAAACTCGAGCAGCCGCTCTCAATACACGAGTAGTTTATGGCATGTGCCTTATGGAAGTAGGATGCATGTCGACTTGTCAACATCGCTCTTTGAGGACGCGGTCGCCGTGAAAAAGGCGACATCCTGTGTTGTCAGCCGGTTAGCAGCTGCACTTTTCTTGTGATTTTTTTGTTCTTCTGGTTCTTCGTTTGCTTTGTTTCCTTTCTGTTTCGATAGGCGAGCGACACGTGTCGTAGGGTACCTGCGGCATCAATTTTAAGTGCAGAGATTTATAGTTTGCTCGTGTATATGCTCGAGCCATTTACAGTTTTTAGATCACCTAGCTGTTTGCCGGGGCCGTGGAGGAGGACACAAAACCAGGTATATATAGCCACGTCTGGTGGCTATACCAGCTTAACTTCCCGGATCCAGCCGGTGGCAGGCTATCTTTTCGTCCACTTTTTTTTATTCGCGTTTACATTACAATTACTTCTCATAACATCACCTACATTTTTCCTGGCAGTATTCTCAGTTCCTTCTCAATATTAACTAGACTAAACACATATATGTTGAGCGGTGAATTTTTTTGGTGAAATTCGAAGAAAAATGGCGACTTTTGGCGACTTTCAGCTCTTCGTTTGGCGAATTTCACTCGGAAGTCAATAGTAATCCTGGTCGAGCCATGTCCGCTGTTGTCCCGCGATGGTGATGACGTTGATGATGAAGAACAAGCGCGTTCCAGACGGCACATTCTCTTTCGGCCGTCACGGCAGAGCACATGCAACGTACCCATTACATACGTCATGACGACGACGATGAAGCAGCCACTAAGGCATTCATCATTCTGCTTGTGCAGCATATGACATCGGGACGTGCTCTGAGATGCATTTCAGATGACTATATACAAAAGCAACAGCAACCAGGGGCACGTGTATAGACCTCGTCTTTGCGAACCCAAGCTTACATCCCATCCAAGAATCCTTGGCACTTCATTTCACTGATCATAAGGCAGCCTTAACGAAGGGAAAACGAAGTCCGCACCTCAATGTTATATACGACTAATAAAGCAACATTGCATTTATACTGTACACATGTGTTGTCACTCATTTGCATGTTCGAGTGGGCAATGTACGGGGGATTCACAGTCACCCGATTGGTCCCCCGGAGCTTCGCCCACTCATAATAATTAAATTCGAGGACATACTGTGATTTTTTTCTTTCACTTTATGTACGCCCATAAATATGCCCTGCCGGGCAAGATAAGCGTCTCAGCCGCTATTAAGTGTTTCCACTTGCTCCACTCACTATACTCTAGAGATATGTGCTCCAGGAACAGCTATTATCTGTCGTTTTATTTTTTCAACCTCTTGACCTGGCCAAGATTGCCATCATTTGGAACTATGTCTCAGAGAAGCGCCTTGTGTAATCTGAAAGGCCCGCAGTGACATTGGACAGCATTCGACTCTCTATCGTTGTGCCGGACAATGCAAGCACTGTGATTTCGAAGAAGTGTCGGTTGAACGGTGTCGAAACTTATACGCGGTACTGCACCCTAAGATATCCCACATTAGAATGCTTTGTCTTGAAAATAGATTTTTTCTTATAAAGTGTTACGTACGTGATACGCTGCTCTGTTCCTCGATAAGCCGCGTTCGGATAAGTGACATTCGCAATCCACTCCATCCACTTTATGCGCGCTCGTGGCAGTTTATCTGGATTGGTGGGCTTTGATATACTTGTACATGCCTCGTTTAAGCAGTCTCTCGTAATCGGTGGCGAGCTTTGACTTCGTATTGTCCACTCATGTCTGCGCTTTTGCGCCCATTCCAGTCATGCACCTTCCGCGCTGGGCACCGAGGTGCCATTGTCTCCGTATTGACATTTATCTTCGTGGGCGTTTGCGAAACAATCGCTTGACATGCGATGCCGTATCGAGATGGAATATGTTCACTTAAGAAGATTACCTATGAATAGCGTTTCGCAACAGAAAGTTGTCTAAGGGCGCGAACATTGTTTAATGGCTGCGACGTCGGACGACATCTTCATACCTTGCGTTGATCGCCTCAACTAATGAATACCGACTCAGGTGCTTGTGGGACAGTAAAAATAAAGACGGAATAGTGGAGTTTCTAACAATACTTATTGGAGGCATCTGTAGCGCTGCGATTGTTCAGTCACTATAGAATGAAATGTACCCGATGTATTTGGCTATTCTTCGTTCTTGCGGCTTCGAATGCACTTTTGGGGCTTGGGTGATTGTTGTGTTTTGGCTTTTGTTTTGCACAACGAAAGGGCTCGTTACGAACCTCGGGAGCGGGTGTGAACTCCTAACCCCCGTATTCACAAACGCTCCTCGACTCGACTTCCACCCTTCACTTGACAGAGTTGAGCAATATGCGCCACCGCTCGGCTGAAAATGACGCTGCGCTACTCAAGAATCGCAGCAGATTATCGCTGATATGCAGTGACTTGCCGTGCCTACAGAAGGCGCTCCCATCGGCTTTCTCAAGTGAAGGTGAAGCGTTGAGTGAAGGGACGTTCTGGAATATGGGGGTAAGTGGGTAAACGTGAAGTGTCTGTGCTGAGCGAAAGGAACGGCTGCAAGGTCGTGTTCGCATGAGGCATAGAAGTTTGTCACACCACACGGTTCGCGTTTAGTGTAACGTACGACACTGACATAGAAAAGTTCGTTGTAGGAACACTTCGCCGTTGAAAACGAACGGTTTGTGTGTTAAGCGCATGTACTTTTCACGGCGCATGCTTAGAGCGCTGGCGTTCTATATTTCCTCAGCACATGTACTTCTTCAGCACATGTATTTTTTCAGCACTCGCGCACATGTACGGGTCGATCACCTTCTCTGGCCAGGAACAACCTTTAGTGGCGGTGTCTGCAGCTTATCATGCGCAACCAATGTTTTCAGTGAAAATAGTGCCTGTTCTTGTGTACGTGCCGGTTGTGCCCATAGGCAATATTTGCACACACTTCTTTTGTAACTGCGATTCGGTTGCTGGCGTTTTTCTCCTGCATGGTGGGCGGGGAAGGCGTAGTTTGAGCTTTGATGGGAGGGCACCTGAAAGTCGGGACAAAATCCCTAATTTTACGTGTCTTTGTGTGAAGCTTAATCTTTTTTTTTTCTTTCTTGATGTCACGTGGTCGGGAAATGAAATTCGCCATGGCGGCAATTTATTCTATACCGCTAGAATTACTCTGATGCTGAAAAATAAGGAACAAATGATATGCTTGATAGTTGAGGCGCACTTCTGTTTAATCAATTTGGTGGGACGTTGGGCAAGTCATACCCCCTGCAACGCTAACAAATTTGCGTCATTTAGAGCGAGTGTACTTACGCTAACAGAAGAACGCTTATATGGCCCGCTGCTACACGAAAAAAACAAGTGTACTTTGGCAATGCTATAGCAATGGCGATTAGTAAGTTCGTAGCACAGCATGTGTTTGTCATTTTAAGTAACATTTAACAAGTAATAACGTGTTGTAGTTGTAAACAGCTTTTCGAACACTTTGTAGGTACAAACTGGGTGACGAGGCCATTGCACGGACTGTGTTGTGGGCCGTTGTCGTGAATGCCTTGAAAGTGAAAATAGCAAGTTAGTTTGTAACAGAAAAGCAAGTGGAAATTTATTTTATGCCATACTAGATTGTATAGTATGTCTACCACATAACCACACTCGTTATAATGAAAACAATGGTGTAAATGTGCTAGGGACTCGGCTTTCTCCATTATATTATTTATTTTCGAACCATTGCTGTTGACGCAACACACTTCGACATTGGAGTTGCACTCAACTGCAAGTGCATTTTGCAGCGGGCTTCACTGAGCGTTCCCGTGTGGCAATGTGCGAATGATACTTGCGGTGAAGTGCGCTCACTCGATGACACTCAACTTTCCAGCGCGACAGGCGCATTATACGGCCGGTACAGAACTTCTCGCTCGAAGACTGGCCATGTAATTACGTGCGTCGTCTGCCTCCTTACGTGCGCAATCAGTTCGACATTGTCTCGAAAAGTCGACGACCGCGACGTCTTGCGGATGTTTACGTTGTTCCTTATTAGTTCACATCCTATATACGGGAGTGGTTTTCCGGACGACAGCAATATCCGCGTTCGGCTTTGAGGCGCCCTGCGAACTTTTCGCAGACACGTTTCTCTCAACTGCGAAAGGCAGTCGTCGTTTCGTTTCGCATTAACTTTTCAGTGCCATCAGTCGACTCATCTATTTCTCTCTTTTTTTTTTTGGCACATCTTTCCTAAAGTGGTTGGTGTTTCGACACTCTCGTCGTGCTTGCGATTTCGAGTTAGTCTCGCGAAATCGACTTATTCTTCCCTAGTGGCTTGCGCTGTGGTCCTTCTTCCTGTGCTTTCTTTCTTTCGTGCACCGCCGTTCGATGTTTACGACCTTGCGAAAAACGTAAAAGTCACGTACATGGTGGCTGCCAGCTCTGTTTGCATTTTGTTTCAAGCACGCGTTTGCAACGTGGATGTTATGGCAGCAGGTCATCAGCCCCGTTCTTACATACCGCGCTATATGCCTATAAAAGTCATGGCCGTATAGCTATCATTGAACTTCAGAGCGCTTTAGTCCTCTTACTGTGTTGGCTGCAGTACAACCTAAGGGATAATAATAATAATAATAATAATAATAATAATAATAATAATAATTGTATAGTTATAATAATACAATTATTATTAATCTTATCGTTGCTATTGTTAGTAGCGTTGCCATAAATATTTCTACAGCAGAGCTGTTAAGCATTTAGATGCGAAGCAGCTCTTTGACTAGTCTGTGTAACGCTATCCCTCCGTACGAACTCGCTGCGCGCCGCAGGTGTTGGCGCAGTGGCAATTGGGTCACGCTAAAGCGGGCCTATATACTATAGGGGCTCTCTATACTATAGAGGCTTTAGGTCACGCTGCTGCTGCGCGTTGACGTCACGCTCCCCTCGCATTGCGCGCTGGCGTCACTCTCTCTTTCTCTCTTGCGTGCCGTGAGCTCGCTCGTTGCGGCGCCCGCAGCTGCCGCATCGTCCGTTCACCCGCAACACCTGCCGCCACCACCGCTCGCTGCACCGCCGACTCGCCGGTTCACGCGCAATAAACCTGACGCGCGCCTAGCGTACGCGTTGAAACATACCTGTACGTGTCTCAAGACCTACGCCAGCCATCGCTTCAAAGGAATCTTCCAGCGTCCACCGCAGCACTCGCGCTAGCGCCGTTCGACCCGTGCGCAACGCTGCTGCTTCGCATCCCATTAGGGTCCTCGTCGGGGAGATGGACCATGTTTATTCCTGCGTGTCTTTAGTTGTGGACAGATAATTATCATCATCATAAACTGGCGCTCTCTCTTCTTCTCTCACAGAAAGCGCCCACCCATTTGTCCCATGTGGGATTCAATAACGGATGGGCGAGAGAATGAGTGCAGGGAGAAAAAGAAGAAAAAAGTGAAAGAGGAATTTTGGCCGAAAAAAAATTTAGCGAGGTGAGATTCCAACCTGCGTGTCCATGATCCAAAGACGAGCGTCGTAACCACATCGCTATCAAGGCGCTCTAGCAGACCATGGGCATGCTAGAGCCTTGTAGAGCACAGTATAGCGAGCTGGTGGGAAATGAGAGCGGTGGTGAGAATGGACGTGAGAGTGATGAAGGGGGTAAGGAGGTAGGGAAGGAGGGTAGGGGGTAAAACAGAAAGTGAAAGACAGAAGTACAGTGAGAAAGAAATGGTCAGAGAAAGGGGGAACCCCCCGCCCCTCCCCATGGATACATTGGTCTTAGTATGTCTGGAACCGTACTTTTAGATAATCTTGATTTAATAAAGTTGATGCAGCTTGTCATAAAGTAGACTGATAATAATAAAAGATGCACTTCAATTGTCGCCGCGTCACACCCACCGTTTCCCTTTTGATGCGACTGTCGGCTTTGCGCGAAAGTATATACATGTATCGTGTGATAGATTCTACGTGTTGGCATATACACCGTGTATAAGTGCACTATCGGCTGCATTCCAGTCGTAGTCTTGCCATTACGAAATCATCGATGAAGTGCAAGAGACGTTAACTGATTTCTTCACTTATGTAGGTCTGAGTGAGCGGAAGGGTTGCCACTACTACAAACAACCCTTGTGTTGGTAACGGAGGGAAGAACTGTTGACGGTGGTTCCTTGTGAAATGATCTCGGAGGAAAATATTTAAACGCGGAAT
Source organism: Rhipicephalus microplus (assembly GCF_043290135.1). Taxonomy (NCBI): domain Eukaryota; kingdom Metazoa; phylum Arthropoda; class Arachnida; order Ixodida; family Ixodidae; genus Rhipicephalus; species Rhipicephalus microplus. The sequence continues at coordinate 43,707,310 of NC_134703.1, forward strand.
TTCTCTTGCGATAGGTACTCCTTTTCTACAAACATAACGCAATCGGGCTTGCGTTGGTTGGCCCCTTTCGTCCGTCATAATTTCTTTGTTTCGCTGCTGACTTACAACTCGTATCTTTGTATGTAACCCGTTGCCTCAGCCAACCGCACGTATTGCTAAGTTTGGTAAACACGTCGGCCCCACGATCTCGTGCTTTCGAGCTGGTATACGAGCTGATGCGAACGCCCGTAATCTTTTGCGTCTATCTTTATTAAATCCTTATTAATGTTAATCAGGTGCTCCTCTTATACATGCCAGAGCTACAATGCGATTATGAGGCACGCCGCGGGTTACTTGTGAGCAGCTGAAATTCTTTAAGCCTTTAAATCTAACTGTGCACTGCGTCTCTCTCTCTCTCTCTCTCTCATTTGTGCATTTCGCTTTTGTGCGAATACGGCCGCCATGACCATGCAGGAATCGAACGTGCCTCACCTTGTTGTGATTATCAGCTATTACCTGTATACCACCACGGTTCCATCAGGTCCTTGAATTTTATGGAAATGTACGCGAGTTTTCTTTTGAGAGCACATAATAGGCAGTGCATGGATATCGGCCGCATGACTTTTTTACTCAGATTTTTACTTCGTTAATCGTTCGACCAGCCCCGCCGCGGTGGTCTAGTGGCTAAGGTACTCGGCTGCTGACCCGCAGGACGCGGGATCGAATCCCGGCTGCGGCGGCTGCATTTCCGATGGAGGCGGAAATGTTGTAGGCCCGTGTGCTCAGATTTGGGTGCACGTTAAGAACCCCAGATGGTCGAAATTTCCGGAGCCCTCCACTACGGCGTCTCTCATAATCATATAGCGGTTTTGGGACGTTAAACCCCACATATCAATCGTTAATCGTTCTACCAAACGTACCTCCACCGTCCGCCGTGGCGGAGCAGCTGCAAAGTTGTGGGCTGCTGAGTTGAATGTCGTGAGTTTGATCCTGGCCGTGGGGGTTGCATTTCTGTGGAGGTGACACGCTATATGCTCACTATGCGAGTGCACGCTAAAAAAAAACGAGATGTTCGAAAGTTCCGCAACTTTCCACCGAGGCGTTCACCTTGGTGATGCCGTGGTTTTGGCACGTAAACCAGCAGATATTTTAAAAACATGCCTTCTGGTTTTAAGCTATGTGGATCTGTAATTACATGCTTTCATCAACAGTTTTTCGTATATAGCCAATGCCGCGTTTCAGCAGTGTACATCTCTCCATAGCCGCTTGCTGGTAGCGCTTTTATTTTTGCTTATGCGACAGCGACCCTGAGGGTGTATTGATACGCACGTGACTTGTACAGCTTTTTCGAGCCTACATATACATAAACCGATGGCCGTGCGCGCTTATTTTTTTTTTTTCCTAGACGTTTTCCTCAAACGTGCAACGCGCGGCTTTCGTTGTTACGACAAACTACTGGATGCTTTTTTCCTGTGTCACGCCACTGTTCAAAAAGCGGCGTATAGGTATCACTCCATCGTATGGAATTCTTTGAACGGCGGAATCGGTTGCGCTCTTTTTTTTTTCAGTATATATGCAAATTTGCGTGGTGACTTCGAAGAGAGAAACATATATATGGTAATGAAAGCTATAGGGAGTGTTGGTTTGGGGAAACTCACTTTGTCGAAGCTAAGCACTTTTATCGATCGTGAACGAGGCGCGTTTTATATGTAATTTTTATTTGCCTCTCCTGTGTCGGCGCGCTCACTGCTAGAATGCGTGATTTCGCGAGTTCCTCGCTTTAGGAATGCGCATATGGGCTCAGGGTTGTTCGGTATCTGATTGGGCGCCATATTCTGACGACTGTTTCTCGGAAACTATTTCAACAGGTGTTTTGTAGAGTATCGTTTACGCGCGCATACTTCACAATGATCAAGTGCGCACGATCGGCCATGCCACCATGTATTCGCCAACACCTGATCACGTACCTTCTTCATTCGTGTGTGTAATAGCGAGGATGGACATGTGTACAGTCTTTTAGTTATTCCTACGGAAGCGCTTTGGAGGTGTCCCTTCGTTATATTGTTCTCTCTAAACTTCGCTATCATGTATACCATAGAGTTTCCTAAAAAAAATTCCGCCATATCCACGAAGTGAATGATGATGAGTGGGCGAAGCTCCGGAGGTAAACCATGAATCCTCTGTACATTTTGCCCACTCGATTTTATTACATCGCTCCCCCTAGCGTACGTCGCCGCACTTAATCGAACGATTGCCTTCAACCAATGACACGCGCCATATGTGACATCATTCCTATTTTATAAGATCTCGCGTCTTTCATCAACTACAAGTACCGCTTTCTAGTTTGTAACATCTTGCATCTTTTCATCATCAGCTACAAGTACCACCATCTAGTAAACACTACAAGAACTAAACGAGAGGTGGCTACATACAGGAGACGGTACCGCCATCTAGTGAACACTGCAAGAACTAAACTAGAGGTGGCTACATACAGGATACAGGTAACGCACAGCCCACGCCCTAAGGAGCTTCGCCCCTAAAAAAAAGGTAGAGGGGATTCAGGCGCAGCGATCGTTCAGCGACCACGCTGATCATCCATGAGTCGTACTTGCGCGCCTCGAATCGAATTTGTGGTTTCGTTTATTGCTGCTTTTTACGGTTTTGGTTTGAATGAAAGAGCAAACTGCTTTTTAAACTTAGTGACCAGATCCAAACTGGTGAGCCTAAAAGATTAAGGTGGTGAAGCGTAACTGATAAACTATTGCTGATTGTTGTTTCGTGACAAAACAGCTCCAAGCCACGCTAAGCCAGAAGGAACGTAAAGTTTGAAAACTGGGAGAATTCGTGTACTACCCGTAATTCCCATGCTCGCTGAAGCGCCATGCGTTGCCGCCTCCGTAGGCACCAGCGCCAGAGAGTGTTTAAATAAGAAATTCTATGCTTGTATACCACGCATCCGCCATCGCGCTTTAAAGCGTGGTATATATACAGAAAAGAGGGGGAAATAGAGAGAGAAACGAAGAAGGCTGCGCAGCGCCGTACTTCCTTCGCGTTTGGCTGCTTCGTGGCGCCAAGCGCGAAGGAAGTACGGCGCTGTGCAGCCTTCTTCGTTTCTTTCTCTCTTTCCCCTCTCTTTTTTTTCTCTCTTTTACAATTTTCTGATTTTTTTCTGTTTATATTTCTCTCATTAATTGTTTCCCCTTTCGTTCTCGTTCTTACTACTTCTAGCTTGTTGCCTCTTTTTTGTATTTTTGTACGTGGCTTCGCCTTCGTTACGCCAAGCGATGACAGCATACGACAGCCCGCGGGCTCCAAGAGTGCTCCACACTTGAAAAATGACGGCAACCCTAAGCATCGATCGACTTTGGTGTCTGCTGTATAGTGGCACCCGAAGGAACCTTGGCTTTCGTGTGCACTGATGTTTTCTCATTGGGTTAACTTTGTGTTTCGTCGCACTGCCGAAGTTGATCTCGGAGGCCACCTATGGAGCTTGAGATGTGCTCCGCCAGCTGCCGCTTCGACGTCGTATGTATCCAGTATGCCTCTTTAACTGCAGCCGCCGCCGTGGTTACGGTGTTCGACTGCTGACGCGAAGGTTGCGGTTTCGATCCCGGTTGTGGCATTTCGATTGAGGCGAAATGCGATAGGCCCGTGTACTGTGTGATGTGAGCGCAATGATGACGAAATTTGCGATAGTCGAAATTTCGCGAGCCCTTCATTGCGGTGTTTTTCATAATCATGTAATTTTGGGACCTAATGTTTTAATGATTATTGTTGTTAAATTTCAACCAAAACCATCGATTCCATACCAGTTTTATTTTTGCTGTGTTTATTTTCCGAATATCCGGGGAACAGGAAGTGAATGCGGGACCGGAAATGCTTGAAAGAAACGCATGAGCCACTCATCGCTCCTGTCACTAGTAAGATAACATTATTTGTCTCATTGTTAACATGTTAGAGGCATCATGTGAATCGCATAAGACCGACACTGTCTGGCAGTTCGATACAGGCCACGCGGGAGGTGCGCACTATTTGCAATGCTGGGTGCGCGTATGTACTTCGGTGTAAACCGCCAGATCTCTTGTGATGCACACTTAGCATCGCGAGTATACCCGTGTGTGGTGTGCGCCGTTGTGTCGCCCCCATTTGACAGCGAGTGCTGCAGCGGGGCCTTTCAGGCTGCGCTGCAAAGCTTGAAGGGGTCGTGAAACGCTCGCTCTAAAGCGACAATGCGAAGCCACCGGCGTCCACATGCACTAACTAGGTGACGTCGTCATAAGTAATTCTTCGCCTATCGAGGAGCGCGGATCCTTTCGGTACTTGCGTGCGTGCAACTGGGACACTCGTCATCAGCGTCTTTGTCATACGCAATCAGCGAGTAACTTGAACTCTGACGTCATATTAGGCGGCGTCCTTGTGGGACGCGGATCGCGTATGGCAGACGCCGATGAACGCCTTTTGCGCGTGCTCGATATGCCGTAGAGTTCCGCGTTCCTCGATAGGCAAAGTTCCTGTGCAGCTCCACTCGGGCTGATGATACAGTCAGTGCATGTGGCTGCCGTTGGTGCCGTATTTTCGTTGTAAAGCGACTGTTTCACGACCCCTTTAATCCCAGCGCAACTGCAGGGAGTGTGTGCGGCAGCAGGTATAGGAGCGACAGACGCGTGGGTAAACTTCCGTCCCTGGCTAATTGCCCCCGCGTTGTCGGGCGGACCGTGGCGCCTCGTCGATAGCGCGACGTCGTCGTGCTTAGACAAAAGCCTTTTGTTTCCTTTTCGGCCGCGAGACTGCGCCCCCGGAGTCGCGTGCGTTGCCCGTTCTACGGAGAGGAGCTCCCGATATGCGCGGCTGTTGTGCCGGAGACTGAGTAAACACGCCGGGGTTTGCTGCGGAAAGGTGACCCGCATGTCCGCCGTCCCTTGATAGGGCGCGCGCACACGTCCAACTGTCGCGCCACGCGGCCACACGCGCGCGTACACCGCCCCCACTTTCCTTTCTCCGGTGCCCTCTCTACTCGCCCGATTAAATCGCGTCCCACGTGACCACAACAAGCGAAGCCATCGTCCAGCGCGCACAAGTTTTAGCGCGTTCAACCCGAGTGCAGAGAAGGTAGAGCGAATGAGTGTGCTACAGCGGTGCACTGCAGTATGGTTGGTGTCCCTGTCAGCGCCATAGCACCGAGCATCCTAGAGTCCATCAAGCACAGATCCAAGGCACCTCCGGCGGAATACCGGTGAGCTCCGCGGAAGCTTTTCTTCTTTTTTTTTTGTCGAAAGCCACTTCGGTTTTCTTTCCAGCGCGTCCTTTCTTTCTTGCGCATCGCCGCCTCTGGAATCTTATACTGAGTCATCACTCTTGCCTATTTCTTTCTTTGTTCCGTGTGTCACCCATACGCTACGGAAGGTGTAGTCGTACGTAACAGCAAACCGTGCGGTTACGCAGTGTCTTCGATCCTTGGCTCGACTTTTGTGTTTGCAGTGAAAGAAATGCATTCATTCCGACAGCGATTTTTCGATGCCAAATTTTATTAGTTTCGTGCGTCCACTGCATGCTGTCGGTTCTCCCTTCGACCCCGCCGGCTTTCATTTTTTGCGACGCTGTGCTCCGATTCGGCTGGAGAACTAAACATCTGTGATAGAAATAATCTACTAAGAGTACGAGTATACCTTCAGGGTATATGCACGCGATTCTTTCAATCGTTACAGGTGAGAAAAATTTCCCTTTGCCTCCTACTGGATGCATGCACTACGCATATTCGCATGCTTCGCTGAGAAGGCCGTTACATTTAGGGCAATCCTCATTGGCATGGTTTGAGATACCATTAAGGTATAAACGGTTATCCGAAGGCTGGAATGGATGGTGTTCCCTTCGGGCACGCCCATTTTAAATGGGAAGCATTTTTTAGCGAACTTCCGTGACTTTGAGCGTATCTATCTATCTATCTATCTATCTATCTATCTATCTATCTATCTATCCGCCTACGACTTTTAGCTCTCCTGTCCGTTTCGATAATGGTATCGATACCAAACTTGGTATAACATAACATGACTGTATGAAGAACATATTTGACTAGTCATAACATGAAAATCATGACATCTGCCATGAATGTCATGATTTACATGTCATGGTCCTGCAGCTCTTGCGGTGGTTTCGTTCACATGGCATGTTGCAAAACTGGTGTGGTATGGCATGACTGCATGGCGAACACAAGCGACAGACCCTAACATGAAAATCATGACATGCGTGTCATGTAACAACACTATACATGACACGCTCATTATGCGCTCGCGCCCGTTTCGCTAGCGTCACAAACACAAAATTTGGTATTACAGTACATAAATGGATGACGAAGGTATGTGACTGGTGCAGACATGATAATAATGAGATGCGTGTCATGTGAGAACATGACTACGTGCTACGCTCATGATGCTCTCGCGGCCGTTTCGCTAGGTTCACGTGTACCAAATTTGTTATTATGTGACGTCAATGAATGACGAAGGTATGTGACTGGCGCAAACATGATAACCATGAGATGCGTGTCATGTGAGAACACGACTACATGCCACAGTCAAGGCACCAATACATTTCGACGTGACGCGGTGCGCGTGCTCGCCGGCGTTTATTTCGTCGCTTCACGCCGGCGTTGCCACGCCAGGCGCCGGTCCTGCCATATACTTGCAGGCGCATGCCGCCCTGCGCTGCTTTGACGCATGCGCGTTTCAGTGCGTCCGGCGTCCCTCCGTCACGAAAAGAGGGGGACTCAGCGTTGTCTGGGTTACGCATCGGCGTAAAATGCAGCATGTCGCATTTCGCGCAAGTTGCCGTCGGGCCACGCTGGTCGCGCCTTGCGCGCCTGGCGTCAGACTATATAGAGTGCTCTCGTTTTGCTAACGTAGTGTCGCTGTGCCCAGCGTGCGCGCGCATCAGCGCTACATTGTAGTATATTGGGCCCTTCATGATGCGCTCGCGGCCATTTTGCTAGCTCCACATAAAACAAAAAATTGTGTTACGTCACGTGAACGGTGGACGAAATCTATGACTGGTGCAGACATGATAATCCTGACACGCGTGTCATCTGAAAACATGACAACATACCACGCTCATAGCATGCTCGCGGGTGTTTCGCTAGCTCCACATATACTAAATTTATTATCACGTGACGTGAATAGATGATGAAGGTAAACGACACATCCAAACTTCATAATCATGACACGGAAGTCAAGTACGACATCTTTTACCTCCAGCTCGTAACGTTGTGCTGATTTTAAAGTGACATATCAATCTTTCTCATTCGTGCTTCGCATATCATCGGTTCCCACTGTACGTGGGATCTGCCAATTTGTTGTTCCCAGGATTCTCCCGTACGTAGATCGTATATCGTCGGTGATTAACGTATTTTCGTTACCATTTTCACGAAAACGACCGGTGAATGCCGTGTGCTGTGATGCCTCTCAACCATAGATGTTCAGTCATTAGCATCCATGGAAGTTTCCAGCGTGTAGTTCAACCTACCTCTGAGCTTAAGACGGCGCGTTCCTGTTCCGCCGATGGCGTTTATTGTTCCTCGTGTGAACTCGCCCGTGTCTTGGCTTCGTGCTCGGCAGATTGTTTTCGCGTGGACTCTCGGAATCGTGCTAGACTGCTATTTCCTTAAGTCGCTGTAAGTACACTGTATGACACGCCTGCTCTTATTGTCATTTGCCTCTATCGCTTTGAGGGGTGTAATCGCGTGCCGTGCTGCAGCTGCAGAGATGATCTTCGTTGGTGCCTCTGGGAATACTATCCTTCACTGAGCGCTTTTGTGTGGGATACAGTGCAGCTGTACTCTATAGCAGAGACATATCCCGTGGCGGTGGTATACAGCGGTGGCCTTCCCGCTACAGTGCATCGCGCGCCTTGGGCGCTTGCGGCTTGCAGTTGAGATTCACGCACGCCAGTGACGTTCCACGACGAACAAACAAGCGCACACTGATGTATTGCTGTGCAAAGACAGAGAGGGATGTGCGCTCGTTCCGGAGCATGTATACACTCTTTTCTGAGCGTGACCCTTCTTGTACACACCTCGCCGTGTATATCCCGGCTTGCGATAGTTTCTCTGGTATTGTTATGCGCTGCAAACGGCAAGTGTAGAAATGCGCAGAGAGCGAACATCTATAGCGCATTACTGCAGGTTCAGAAGATTGTTTATCAGTCGCATTTAATTGCGCAGCTTGCGTGGTAAATATTATGTATACCACTCTGAGTTACGTCAGGGATTTCACTGTTGTTCGCCGTATCGTAAGAGTGAGGGCTTTTTTTTTTTTGTCTCTTCTTAGTGGCCAGCTTAAGTAATCGAATTATAGCAGTTCAGTACCTGAAAAATTCTCTTTAGAAGTGGCTCATCTTCAAGAGATTTGCGTATTTTGATGCTTCGCTTCATGCGCCTTGCGTTATAAATTTTAATCTTACTTCAGAAAAGATAGCTAAAAGTTAGTAAACGAAGTCATTGGTTTACTAGCAATGCAAGAATTTGTTCACTTATGGCGTTGTATATGAAAATTAGTTGTGATGGCACGAAAATTATGAACAACGAAAAAGTTCGTACTGCAGCTGAAAGGCCGCAGTGACTCATCGCGTTGTATTGTGAACAGCTGCAAAACACTATAGCAGCTGCGCATTGCATCTGTAATGCTGCTTGCTCGCGAGTGATGTGTGTGCTATAGGTTAGAACTTTGGTGTTGCCTATGCTGTCGAGGATTTGGTTATTCTCTGCGGCTAAACAGTACAAATCCGTCATGCTAACCGCACGACAGTATATTTCGTTTTCGAACGTGTCGAAGCGTGCATACGAGCATACCTCCAATTACCAAGTAAATGGAAACTCCAAATAAAGCATACTGCGTTTGCGATTTCATAATACAGTCACTGCATGTTTGTATCTACCCACCGTTGGTTGACTAAAAAACTATATTCTATTCAGAAAAAGTACTCACGAGGAACCGCGGTATTATGTTATTGTTTCTTTGTCGATGCGTTGTCTAGGCGAGTGAAATAATGAAGTTATAAACTTTCGTTATTTTTTCTCGTCTGTATACGCATTCAGTGACCTCGAGGTTACAGGGCTTCTGGCAGTCTCGTATACACGACAGCAGTTACGGCAAGGTTGGATGCATATCTTCGATTTGAGCAGTATTCACGTTGCTTACCTATATTTGTCGATCTCACTTACAGGACGTCCCTCACTGGTTTCGCACTACACTTTACCGATTAATGTTTTTCACACTCACAAGTATATACGCCTGCACATCTTTAGGTATGAGGTGGCATTGTTGATAGAACAAATGGCCCAGTGAGACATATTTTGGTGCGCCACCAGGCTCTCAAAATCAGTGCGTACCGCTCATATGCGGCTCTTCTTATCCGTTCTCTGAAATAGTTGTCGTCTACAATACTTTTTTTTTAGCAGACACAGAAGCAAGGATACCGCGTATCGCGTGCAAGTGAAATTCGAAGACCCGAAAGATTGTAGTTCTTCGATCAGATTCCGCAAGAGCCAGCCAGTATTCTGTGAAGTGTTCTATGAGTTCTACGAGCCAGTATTCAATCAAGAGTCTTGCGTCGTCTGACATCGACGAAAGGTGTTTACACCGACCGGAAAAAGGACTCTTATATTTGATTAGCCGTAATCGAATAGCTCGGAATCGTCACTTCTAGATGACGGTGCGCCGTTCTGCTGTACACGAGTTGGCAGAATGTGTAGGATTATGGGATTTTCGGCTTTGGCGCACATCAAGAAGGCGAGGGCGCTGAATGAATAAGGTTGTGCCTCGGGTGCCCAGTATAGCTCTGTGTTGCTTTGCACTGTTGTGCGCGGTCTCTGGTTTGACAAATGGTGCGAGTATAGTTCCGGGGACTCTGGGGACTTCTCTCACTCTGCGTGTGCGCAGTCATGCTTGTTCTGACGGTGATCGCATTCAGGAACCAGTTGTGCATCCGTAAAGTGCCCCTTGTGTGACTGCCCACGTCATTCCACTTACTGCCTCTGTCGAGCGACTCAGCTTCTATGGTTATGTACTTTCGCGGTTGTGTGCATCTAGATGGCTCGTTAAGCATGATCGTGCACAAAAGAAAAAGAAGAAAAAAAAGATTTGTACGAAACCGAAAGAGAAGACCTGCAAAGTGTTCTTCTCTCTCGCCCGTGTCTTTTCTTTTTTGTTGTTGTTGTTGTTGCGCTGTCACACACAAGTAAGGCCAACTTGCCCAAAATCATATAGGCGTGCGCAAGATTCTCCATTGACATCTCCCCCTGCCCCTCACCCTGTCGAACGTTTCCGTAAAAAAAGCCAGCGCCGCAATGGGTGCAAAAACTGATATCCAAATATAAGTAATGACGCACTTTTCACAGCAGCCTGCCATTCGTTCTCTGTTCTCGGGGAGTAAGAGGAATAGGCAGTAAGCAGTTCTCTGGAGGCAGCATCAGGGATCCTTGGTCGCCCTTATCGCCAAAGAACGTGCGCATAGCCGTAAACCTGCACATTCAAAAATGACGTGAAAGGTTCGATGGAGTAAACGTCGAATTAGCCCTGCCCACCATTCGTTGGTTAGCAGGAGGACAGGCGGCCTTCCTTTTCGTTTTTTTTAGTTTTCTTGCTGTATACACAGCCACTTCTTCGTTGAAGATTCGTGACGTTTAATATCTGAAGCAATCCGCTAGATCCACGAGACTGTGAAATGGAGGGGGCTGTAGGTTAATTTGGCTCAACTGCCGTTCGCCAGCGTGCACCTGCATCTTAAACGGACGAGTGTTTTCGCTTTCCGCTGGATTATGGGTGTGGCCTCTGAGGAACGGTAATCGATCAGGGCTATATGTTAGGTTCGTTTCTGCGTTATTATGGCATCTTTGCTTCTGGCACAGCGTAGTAATTACATGAACACGGAAAACTATACGCACGCTAATTCGCTAACGAGCCCCGCTTCGAGTAACCTGCTATTCGCTGGCCATATGTGGTAAAAACTTTATTTGACCAAGGGATTCGGGCACGTATGGCCCAGGGTTCCCGCACGACCCCCTCTGCTCTATGCGTTCATGAGTTCATGCAGTTGCATGACGTGGGCGGCGCGGTCCGTGGCGGTCTTCTGCTTGGCCGGGTCCGTCGAGCGCAGCAGGTGTGGATTTCCAAACCACGACTGGTCTCAAGTGTACGCGCGCGTGTGTATGAAGAGGCGCCGGTCTTTGTTTTCCCATCCGTCTTTTTATGGGCCGAAATTCAAGTACAGTGGAGGCGCTAGCTTCATCCTATTTACTGTGCCTCTTAGCAGACGAGAAGTACCTTTGATTGATATGTGGGGTTTAACGTCCCAAAATCACTATATGATTATGAGAGACGCCGTAGTGGAGGGCTCCGGAAATTTAGACCACCTGGGGTTCTTTAACGTGCACCCAAATCTGAGCACACGGGCCTACAACATTTCCGCCTCCATCGGAAATGCAGCCGCCGCAGCCGGGATTCGAACCCGCGCCCTGCGGGTCAGCAGCCGAGTACCTAGGCCACTAGACCACCGCGGCGGGGCGAGAAGTACCTTTGTGTCGGGCTCAACCTCATCGCCCTGGCATGTGTGTTACCGTGCTTAGCTTTGTCCAAGTCGTTTTATTCTACTGCAAGCGCCTGCACTGTTCGTTGCGTTCCTGGGGGAAACGTCGTGCTCGCGATCACTGCGGAGAAGCCCGCCGAACGGGTAGCCGCGACGGTTTTGAATGACGAAGGCTCAAATACCAGCCGCTTTGCCGCGCTTGTACTCGGGGACAAAGCACTAGAATGACGCGTCAAGTGGCGATTCGTGTAAGACACGTCACTTATAGCAGTCGTACGTCGTCTTTCCGCGCCAACACCTCCCCTCACACCGCCGTCTAGACTGGCACGCACGTGATTTACATGTGTGTGTGCTCACGATGTAGCTTAATCGAAATGAACTAGAATGGAGCTGTCAACATCGATTACCTTATTTGCTGCAACTACTTGCACGATTATGCCGCAGCCTGAAGCAGACATGTTGATAATGCGGGTGAAACTTTTTTCCCCGTTGTTGATGGTTTTAGTTTCCTTTGAATCATGTGTCGCGCCCCGGCGCGGTGGTCTAGTGGCTAGGGTACTCGGCTGCTGACCCGCAGGTCGCGGGCTCGAATTCCGGCTGTGGCGGCTGCATTTCCGATGGAGGCGGAAATGTTGTAGGGCCGTGTATTCAGATTTGGGTGCACGTTAAAGAACCCCAGGGGGCCGAAATTTCCTGAGCCCTCCACTACGGCGTCTCTCATAATCATATGGTGGTTTTGGGACGTTAAACCCCACATATCGATCAATGAATCATGTGTCACGACTGCGGTCGACCATGCCGTACTGCTTTCCAAGCAGACGTGCTGCGCGGTTCTAGCGGGCAAGGGCGCAATGACAAATGTGTTTATCGTCGCAGCCCCAAAACGTAATGGCGCTGCAGCTGTTTTCGTTGCGTCGCTCGCGTACTTTTTCTTTTTTTTCAATCGTGGTAGTACCAGCAAAGGTCACGGTAAAGCATCTGCGCTGCCGAATCTATATGCTTGCAAAATATATAATTGCTTTGGCGTTCCGGTGCGTGTGCTGCATTTGAGACAATACCTAAAAGTGATTTTTGTTTCTTCTTTTCGCTTGCGAAAAGCTTGCGAGTCGAGTCAATCTCGTATAGATTCGTGCAATGTCGCCGACGTCAGCTGCAGCGTCTGAATGCGTTGTTTCAGTCTGTGTTCCTACGCGGGAAAAGTAATCGAATTGAGTGAAAGCTTCCGGACATCACACATGCAAAAACCTTCCACTTGTTCATTCGAAGTCTGCCTAAACTTGGAGGTTTTCCCGGAAATATATATAGATTTAAATATTTCGGTGCCGCAGTGACGCATTTGGAAAGCTTGCGAAAGTCTCTTGCATGGTTGTTGGCCGTGCATTGTCCAGAGTGTATGTATGGCTTCCGTTGCACTGCTCTCGGTTTTCTGAGATCGCGAAGATCGATGCGTCTGCCGCCTTCCATGATGGGGATGGGATTCGAGGGCTGGCCCGTTTATGACTAAACTTTGGAATGACTCACTACTTCGATCGCTGTGCAGTTCCGTGCTTTAGTTAAAAGGTAACGATTTCGCGGGCGCCTCCACCACGTGGAGGCGACGACTTTAACCGTCGTCTGCAGATGTCGCGCATCGCCCGAAAGTCGTTCGAGCGACTGCGACCAATGAAGCTGCGGGTGTCGAAGCGATCCCTCGTGGCTCCCTTACCTCTTCTGTTGCGGCGGAGTACGTCGTCCCATGGTCGCAGCGTCAAAAGTCTAGCACGGCCATTCGGGTGAGTGAGTCGTTTGAATGAGCGATTGCCGTGGTGAGTGAGTGACATAAGTGGGTGAGGGACAGGAGTAGGTGAATGAGTGACTGTGCGAAATGATCGGAGTGAGTGGGTGGGCGAGCGCGTGCGTGCGTTTGCGTTTGACTTTGTGTTCATTTTTAAAGCTAATTCAAAGTTCCGGGATGTACAAATCGTCTCTCCTATATATAGTCCGAGCATAGCACCTGTGAAGTGAATGCAATCGCTGGATTGCGGTTTTGGTGCAGGCAGGATTCGTGCTCCCTGCGTGCTATGCCGTATCCTCTGCTCAGTTGTGTGATGAGCTATAGTGTAAACACTCCTCGGATGCTTTCGCGTAACGCATAGTGTTGTCTTATCGGTCGCGGTTCGTCTACGTGTCCTTGTACAAACCTTGAGTGCCGTCGGCTCGACTGCAGTATATCTCAAGTCGAGTAAAGCTCTCGGCATGCACTACCTCTTGTTGTTTGCCATAGAGATTGCGACAACTGAGAAGACGTTAGATGCCGGAAAACACTGCTTCATTCATACTCTATGCAGAGGCCTTGCACTTTGGAGTGCACATTGTTTGCGCACGTACGTGTCATTAATTAAGATTATATATATATATATATATATATATATATATATATATATATATATATATATATATATATATATATATATATATATATATATATATATATATATATATCTGCGGCGTGCTACAGAGAGAGCAGAAGGGCGGTTAATTAAGTCGGAAACACTTCTATCAGCAAGACAAAGAAATTGAGAAATTGATGCCCCGATTGATCGGTGACATCCGATATCAGAAGAGCATTTGAAAATGGTGCCTGGCACAGCTGACGGCGCCCTCAACTTAATGAGGAACCTAATTTCATTTGCCCCGCCATGGTGGTCTAGTGGCTAAGGTACTCGGCTGCTGACCCGCAGGTCGCGGGATCAAATCCCGGCTGCATTTCCGATGGAGGCGGAAATGCTGTAGGCCCGTGTACTCAGATTTGGGTGCACGTTAAAGAACCCCAGGTGGTCAAAATTTCCGGAGCCCTCCACTACGGCGTCTCTCATAATCATATGGTGGTTTTGGGACAAATCAATCAATCAACCTAATGTCATTTCGCGCTGATGCCTGGTTCCCCCAAACGTGTAACACTTCATGAGGGTGCGCACATTTTCGTGTCCGGCCTCGGCGTACCGCGCGTTTCGGTGAAGGTGCAGCAATGTCCATTTGCAGAGGCTCTCGCATGTCTTGTAGAAACAGCTGGCGCAATTAAGATATATGTTGCGGTGCTGTTTCACTCTTGCTCATCTAGTACGTTCACCAGCTTTAGTTCTTGGGAAGGGAAGTATTTCTGTGCTTGAAATGGGCCGGTCGACAAGTTTTCGACAAATAATTGAACTTATAAAACCAATCACTATGCAGTATCTCGCCTACTTCAAAATATTCACATTTGACCAGTGGTTGATTGATGTGTAGGGTTTAACGTTCCAAAACCACCATATGATAATAAGGGACGCCGTAGTGGACGGCTCCGGAAATTTTGACCACCAGCGGTTCTTTTACGTGTACCCAAATCTGAGCACACGGGCCTACAGCGTTTTTGCCTCCATCGAAAATGCAGCCGCCGCAGCCGGGATTAGATCCCGTGACCTGCGGATCAGCGGCCGACTACCTTAGCCACTAGACCACAACGGCGGGGCAATTTACATTTGATGTATGCTATACTCATTACGCACGCCATTTCGTCGACGTCATTTTTTGTTGTCTTTCTGATAAGGCTAATATCGTTATTCAGACTAAAGAACAAAAGTCGTGACGTCTTTCGCGCATAAGTTTACGCATGCAGTTTGCGAGCATAAACCAACTACGTAAGCAGCTTGGAATACTGGTCCAGGCCTCGGGCGTGGAGCTGGCACTCGTGGCTTTCGTCACAACTTTTAGGGAGGGACCTTTGGCTCTGTTTGCTCATCTTTTACGTCATACAGGCAGCGCACACATTCCCTCGCTCTTCTGCACTGCAGTCATAATGTTTTATCAGCGCGCCTCTTTTGCTGTCGCTGTATAGGTCACCAGCGACGATCTTGCGTAGGCGGGTCACCGGACCAGCCTTGTGTAGCTGCACTTACTCATTTGTTTCGTCGCTGTTGCTTTTAAAGATCCCCAACTTCGACGGTGGCTCGCACGCACCGCCGCCCTTCATCTCTCTAATGCCACGAGCAAACAAATACGGGTTAGATCCGTCTATCCAGTATTAATGGGAAGCGCATTTGCCCGGCGTAATAAGTTTCGCCTGAGGAGAACGCCACCGGCAGGAACCAATATACGCTTGCAACTGCAAGGTTGTGCGGTCGTCTTGCCCCTCCACTGTCTTTTAAGGACGAGAGTCTTTCTTGGGGACCTTCGAAGCCAAAATTTTGGTCTGTCTGTATGTCTTTCTGTCTGCACATTAGTCTGTTTGTCTGCGGTAACGGCCAACCCCGTCTACAGCGCCCGCCAATATTACTAAAGTTTCAGCGTTCGTACTTGTGCGGTTGTCAATTAAGAAGCAATTATTGCGGATATCTGAGGCACCATAACAACACGTAGATGTTTTGTATGTCTTGACTTTATACTAGGGAAGGCACACACAAATGTAATGCTAAGAACCGTAGCGTTTTTCACGGTGCGCTGACAGTGCAACGCGATGCTTAAAAAGGCAAGTGTTTCCCACGCTTTGCTAAGACTACACGGTGGTGGCACCTGCCCTTCGCTTTGCGTTCTGCACCTTGTCGCCTAAGAGACAGGCGCGTATTTTTCTCCGTGGGTGCGCACGCCTTCCTTCGTTTTCGAAGATAACTGCCAGATGGCGCTCGTGTCTAACGTGCCTCGATGCGCTCGTTCGCCTTCGCTGCACAGATCGAGACTCTCTAACGCAGCGATTTCAGAATACAATTCACCGATTTTATCGCACAGAACATCAAATAATCATTTTGTTCACTCTCTCCACACGCAAGACTATAGTCTTTTTCATCGTGCGACGACGACCATTGTTTTTCTCGCTTGTAAATGCCAGCTTTGTTGTCTGCGTTTTTGTGTCCGCTATGCATGTATGTCAATGTGTGAGACAAATTTGTTGTTCACGGCACGGAAAGAAACCGAGCGCGGGCGGCCGTCTCCCGAGGCAACGACCGTCGCTTTCCCCCTCTCTGTCGGCATCCCCAGTTTCCCCAATTTTTTCCCCTTCCTATGCGACATAAATGTTTGTCGATCGCTACTGCAACTGCGCGGTGCCCTGCAGGGATGGCCTACGGAAACAGTCTCCGACGCCGTGTGAAATTTTCCCGCCGGAACGCCTGGTACTTGAATTTCTCAGCGCTCCCTTTATTCCCTATTTCCCCATAGTTTCTCTGTATTCGCGTGCAGTGAGTTAATGCGGATGGGTTTATTAACTGACGGAACTTTAATCAGATTAAAAAGGGCTGTTTATAGGGTTTGCTTGTTGTTGTTGCTTGATACTAGCCTAATGAAAATGCGACAAGGCCAAAAAGGTATAGGAGACGTTTATATTACTGCTTTAAATTTATTGCAGGTTATGTGATAAAAATGTAAAGAAAGTGTAGTGGGCGAAAACTGAACTTGTCGCGTGCCGGGAGCGAACCTGCAACTGAAGTGTACTGTCTTAAGAGTATTGTACATTGTATTTGGTGTATTGTAATATTTAGGGATCGAACCTGCAACGTTCAGTCGCAGGTACTTAAAGCGATACAAATCACGTCCTGTATTCGTCATTGAATTCCTGATCTGTTAGTTTTCATTTATTTTAAACTTTAGCATTTCGTTCCTCGCTTGATGTTCATTCATGTTCTTGCTTCCCCATTTCGCAGCAACGGTGTCAGCCGGCGCTCCTCTCCGTCCGCGGCGCCGTCTCCCGATGGGGCCGCTGCGGTCGTCGTCGGCGATGGAGGCGCCCCTAACGGCGGCGAAAACGGCTGCGGCATCGCGGTCTCCGCCGACGCCGCGATGGCGGCTGCTGCCCCGCGCCGCATCGCTGCCTCCGCAGCCGATTTGCAGCAGCAGCAGCCTCCTCAGCCAACGTCAGCGGCAGCCACACCGACGGAAGAGCCGGCGCCCGTCTGGTGAGTGCGCTTTGCCGTTCGGCTCCCTTTTCGCGCCATGCGGGAAAAGCCTCTTCGTTGCGGGAAAAAAAGGGGGAGGTCGGGAGACAGCGCTGGTCCCGCCTCCCGGATGGAAGCTGGGAAAGAGGGGGGGGGGGGGTATACGGAAGCCGCGTTTGTTCGAAAGTTTTGGGGAGAATAACGGTGCCTGCGTCGTCGAATGCGGGTGATAGTGTCGGTTTGGAAAGCCACGAAAAAACGCGTTGACACACGAGCGCTGCGAACGGTGCCGAAGAGCCCGAGCTCAGAGTCTCCAGGGGCCAAGCGCGGCGCGGGGTCAACATTCGCTGACCTAAAAGCGGTGACGTGCGCGAGTGTTGCGTGGACCACGTTGTCGTCACCCGGCCGGCTTCCCCGGGCTCGCGTGCCCGGCCAGTGTGGCACTACATGCGGTGGCGTATGCAGTTGCCGTGCCAGGCAACCATCGTCTCCCCAATCGAGCGCACCGCGCCGTGTTAGCTGCCGGCGAGCATGAGCCTGCGCGGGGTGCTTCGCTGCACCGCGCCAGTGCGCGCGCGCGTGCTCACAGTTGTCTCTCCACGCGCTGTTACGTACGTGGAATTTGTGCGGAAGCGCGACAGTTCGCTTTATCACTCGGGCGACGAGAGGGCGGCGACCACTCTGTATACTCGTGCGAACCTTGGCGAGCCGAGCGAAAAAACAAGCTTATATAGATATCTCTGTGACGTGCAATAAAAGGAGCAGCGAGTGTTGGCGCGCGTTCTCGCCTCCCCAATCGTGTGGCGTGTGGCTCGCCACTACAGTGTGTTCGTGGCGCTGCCGTTCTTCCATTGAACGGGGCAGGAAGCTTGGGTCGGAGCGTTGATCGTGCAGAGCACGTTAAGGATGGCCCCGTTAACGGGATCGGACGACGGGTCGATCAACGTAGACGGTGTCTCGGCTCGATGCGTTCGGGAATTTATTTGGTCGATGTTCTCACCCGAAGCCGGCGTGCAAACCCACCAGCGGTCACGTCAAAGTGCAAAAGCCGCGCAACGTTGGACAGCACATACCTGGCTGCGTCAGAGCAACTTGTGCGCCATCGTGTCATACAGGAAGCGGAAGTAGCGAACCGGGCGCTCGATGTTATACGTGTTTTATCGCGGGTACTACTAATAGCGGTGCATTTCCATCACACTGCAGAAAACGAAACGACCGACCGGTTAAGCGGTCGATACGCTCCCACCTGCGGGGCCTTCCGGATGTCTCGACCCATTCACCGGCTGCCCCTATTGAAAGTTCAGTGGGAGAAGGCGTGGCGCGTTTGTGTTCCTGAGGGCCACGTTTCGCGTCGCGCTGCCTTCGTATAGCGATGAGAACGGTCTCTCCCCGCTTTCTGTCCCGGCCTCTTTCCCGGGGTAATGTTAGCCGGCGTTCTTGAGCACTGTCGAGGATCGAATGAGCGAAACGCGGTTATGATTTGTCGTCAATGAAGCGCCTACTATGCCGGGCGCGCGTATCGTTAATAAAGAAAGAGAGAGCTCTTTGATCGGGATGATCTATGCGGCTGACACCGGTGTCCAAAAGTGGGCGTTGGGCGGCGTCGTTATTGTAGTGATTGTCAAAGCCGTAGGAAAGGGTGGTGAAGAGAGAGAAAGTAAAGAGGTAATGCTGAGCAACGTCCTTATTGAACGCATCGCCATCTTGGCACCGATCCAGATACGAGTGGCCGTCAAAACGCAGCGGCGTTTCTACTAGGGCTTCGGGGACTTCAATCAATTCGAGCGGCAATCTGGGTAAAGCATCTCCGGCGAGGATCCACACGTTCGCGGCTTATTCGGAAGCCGAAAATGCGGCGAGCTATTCGCGATTATATTTTTTTATCTTCGTATTTTGCAGATATAAAATATATAAAACTGGCACCGCACTGACTTCTTTATCAGTGTGCGTGTCTACAGTTTTACAATGTACCAGAGAAAAAATAAAGATTGCGGGTGTGTGCTTGGAGATTTCACCATGGGGATCGGCAAGGTCACCGCATTGTCATCTTTTCCGTCTTTCTCTTTCTATATGTTTTATAATCTCACAGAGACAGTTTAGTACGCCGTGTTATTGTCTAATGCATGATTTATGGCGCAGTAAAGAAACTGATTGAAGTTGCTGAGCAGTGTTTCTAAAAACTTAGGACTCGTACAAGTTAAATTTTACGATTTCTTTATGAAATTTGTTTTAAAGTAATCTACTGGCACTCAATGGAGTGAAGGTGTTAAAATTCGCAAGCATATAAAAAGAGAGAAACGAGAAAAAAGGAAGGCAGGGAGGTTAACCAAATGCTAGTGTCCGGTATGCTACTCTGCACTGGGGTTGGGGAATAAATGGTTGAAAGAAAAAGAGAGAGTTAAAAATAAGAGAAAGACAACGACACACACGCACACACAAAATCAGTCCACTCAGAGGCGTTCCGACAGGCCAGTAGTTCGCAAGAAGCCCAGTAGCCTTGCACGGCCTTCTTCTGTGATGATGAGTCATGACGATGGCGCGGTTACTTTCTTCTTACAGTGGCTGGTCATCTAACTTGTCTAGTGTATTAAAAAGACATTGTCTTTCTAGGTTATATTCCGGGCAGTCACACAGGACGTATCGAATTGTCTCTTCATCTCCGCAGTGTGCACAGGCGGTGGTGTCGGCCATCCCTATGCGGAGCGCGTACACACGGGTAAACGCGATTCCCAACCATAGTCTGCACAGAGCAGTAGCGTCACCTCGTCGAAGTTTTGTTGGAAGCTGCAAGCTTAGCGTAGGATCAAGGGATCGTAATCTTGCATGCGTAAAAACAGGCTCATTCCAAAGTGACAAGGAGCGTTGGCGAACAAACATGCGGAGCCTCCTAGCAGTTTCCGTCCTATAGAGAGGTATTGACTGATTGTTGTCTTCTGTATGGGCTGAACGGCCAACTTGATCAGCCCGTTCATTACCGATAATTCCACAGTGGCTTCGCAACCACTGAAATATAACGTGGTGCCCTTTATCTGTTACATGGTGTATAGCATTTCTGTTGTCTCAAATTCCAAATGCTCGTGCGGACCACGGCGTAGCATATAAATGTATAAGGTAAGTTATAAGTTAAAAACCGTACTACGAGGGATTGAATATTGAACGAGGTACCAGTTTTATGCAACATTAAGGTACATGCAGGAACACAACGACATAAATTAGGGCGTAAAAGAGCGTAGCCGACATCAATATTTGACATTGAAATGAATAATTAAATTTGAGTGAAATTTACTGTTCGTAAGTGGGTTAGGCGCTAAACCGAACTATATATATATATATATATATATATATATATATATATATATATATATATATATATATATATGCAGGATAGAGGACTGCATCATTTGTCGTCGAAATATGGAAACTTGTAGCTATAGAATAGTGGCGCCTTGCGCGAAAGAGAGGCTTTTAAGAATAATAATTTTATTCACAATATTCCTGAAAGCCCACTTAAGACATAGAGAGGCGGTTACATTCGAAAAAGAAGCGGGAAAGAAAAAAAAACGAACAGCTCAATACCAGTGCTTGAAGCATAACCATAAAACATGCTAGGAGAGAAAAAAAAAAAGGTGGGAACATGGAGTCAGTACACCATTCCAGCTGGAGCATAAAGCATAACACAAATATGAAGCTTACAAATTCATTGTGATTTCAAGATAAGTACATGGTAGCACTGGGTAGATGCTACATAACAATAAAGTCAAACTGATGCAGAATATGTTAATGCGCTCATAACAAAACAGATAGTGATATCAACGTACGTAGTGCCGTTTTCACGTGGAAATTACAGCGCGCGCTTTTTCTTCGAGCAAAACTATATGGCTATATGCCTTTGCACCGCTCTGTATGTGTGCAAAAATTCATATGGAGGAAACTCTTGCTTGCACTGTATATCAACCTCGAAAATGCGATCGTCGTGCATCCAGTCGTGACTGTTCTTCGCATGAGTATATACAGCGCAAACGCAATCGAGACTTGCGTATCGCGTTCAGACCGATCACTCGTTCACCTATATTGTCAGTATAACGTTCGCGGCAACGGGACAACTGCAAATAAATGGGAGAGGTGGCCCTGACGCTGTATAGCCGGTTACGAATTCAGTAGTGGTATATATAGGCCTTATTTTGCGAAGGGAAATCGTATTGTTATAATGACTATGCATGGTTCTACAGAATTGCTGTAGTCCAGCCGGGAAAGTAATTGTTCATATTAGTCTAAAATAAGCAAAACTATCAAGTATCAAGACAGTGCGACGGAAGGCATCTGTTCAGGTCTGTTGAACGCACTGTGCCATTGACGTGTGCTTCATAATGCTGGCCTTTATCTGCATTGCCGACATTTGAGCTATTGCAACGAAAGCTTTTTTAACGCGTGCATTTCGCGAAGTCATCTGAGCTTGCTGCAGTGCGGCATACATATATTGCTGAGTCGTCGTCCACGTATCCGCGAAAAGGTTTCCAGGAGACGAAAGATAATGGCGTGTACCCTGCTCGTGCGATTGCTTACGTACGACCTTTGCTGCAACAAAAAACTGTGGCCCTCGAAAATCGGCTTTTGATTGATATGTGGAGTTCAACGTCCTAGAACCACCATATGATTATGAGAGACGCCGTAGTGGAGGGCTCCGCAAGTTTCGACCACCTGGGGTTCTTTAACGTGCGCCTGAATCTGAGCGCACGGTTCTACAACATTTCCCCTTCCGTCGAAAATGCAGCCGCTGCATCCGCGATTCGATCCCGCGACCTGCGGGTCAGCAGCCGACTACCTTAGCCACTATAGACCACCGCGGTGGGGCGAAAATCGGCTTTTGCAGCTTCGACGGAGCAATCGCTGAGGTGACAGCTGTTGCCTGCGACATTTTAATGCACGCATATTCAGATATTTCTACGTATATTTAGCGTATGCCTCTACGCACTTCTCCGGGCATATATTAGAGGTTTTCGATAAGGGGACCCGAAGCAGGGCGATGGCGTTACACCTTGCTTGCATAATTAAAATTTAAGGGCTTGTTTTCATTGGCTGTACGTAATGTTTGTTATAATGAACCGACAATAAAGTCAGATCTCTGAGGCACATATTACGCACAAGAGACGTCGTACGAGGGGGGTACGTTTCACGAAATAGCGCGAACGAAATGCTCGTCGCGAAGCTGGCCATGAGATAAAAAAGTTGGTAACCAAGCCTCTCGTTGGCTACTCTGTATAAATGCTTCCATTTGTATAGCTATTTGGCGTCACCTGTATAAATTACTGGTCGCCATCCACATTCGTCCTCCCCGCAGGCAAACGAGCCATGGTGGTTGTTGTTGTGATTCGACTGCTGATCCAAAGGTCGCGGGGTCGAATCCAGGCTGCCGCGATTCGACGGGGGCGGAAAGCTATAGGGGCCCGCGAGCTTATATTAAGCTGCAGGCTAAGGAAGACAAGTTGCTCAACATTTACGGAGCACTCCATTACGGCGTCCCTCAAAATTGTATACCGTGGTTGTGGTATACGTAAGAACCAAACAGTTATTACTATCTTCTCGCACGTGGGCGTTCCGTGACTCTTAACCGCGTATACACCCTTGCTTGGCCAAATTCGTACTGTTGACTTGCCTATGTGCACCACGCGATTTTGTCTGCTGCATATCAGCTAGCCTGAGTTATCGGCCAGACGGAGCCAGATAATTTCACTATGGCGTTTGCTGCACGTGCCATTATTGTTCACAATGCCTTCAGCGCCTCTTTCCATGCACAAAAAGTAAAAAAGTATCTTCGCAACAAAGGTGCACGCCGATCGGCCCATCTGCAGGTCCCGCTGGGCCGATAGTCTGCATTCTTTTTTGTTTCTTTTTTTGGTGCGAGAACAAGGAAGCAAAGATAGCTAGAGGGCGGAAACGTCGTCTTATGGCAGGGCGTTCACCGAGAGACGATCAAGCGTTGAACCCTTGGCAACGATGAACCCTCGTCTCCCATGGCAACGGAGCGCGTGCTCAAGGGGTTATTACGCTATACTTCGCCTTGATCCCACGGAAAATTAAAGCCGAGCGCCGCGTTTAGTGCGTGTTGGAATCGCAGCTTTCCCATCGGCTTCAAGTGGTAATGTAAACGTGTTTAATTTTTGAATCTCCGGGCTTCGTTGAAATTATTGTCCCGCGGTGGTCTAGTGGCTAAGGTACTCGGCTGCTTACCTGCAGGTCGTGGGATCGAATCCCGGCTGCGGTGGCTGCATTTCCGATGGAGGCGGAAATGTTGTGGGCCCGTGTGCTCAGATTCGGGCTCACGGTAAAGAACTCCAAGAGGTCGAAATTTGCAGAGCCCTCCACTACGGCGTCTCTCATAATCATATGGTGGTTTTGAGACGTTAAACCCCACAAATCAATCAGTCATAATTCTTGTCCCGCGGGTCTTTAACGAGCCTTGTGGCAACTTTACGGAAATGTGACTCACAAGCGAAAAGTATGAAAGTGCTTGCGGAGTAGACTACACCCTACTGAAACGTTTTATGTTTTCATGCAGAATTGGTGTAAATATAATACGTATTTCATATAATTGGCATACTTTTCCGTGAGAATCTTACGGAAACGTTGAATTACTGTAATAACATACAGAGATTTTTAATAAGGACGGCATTATTTAAGTGTGCATTAAATGGATGTGTCTGCAGGAAACACATAGGACCCGCGGAAATATAGATTTTGGGCTATGGGGGAAACTCATCTTGAACACAGCTTCGTGCGGTAGGTGTTTAGTTTAATGTACGGAGGTGAAACGTCTCGTGTCCGTATTCTAGTAGGGACCATATTTTGGATTACACTACGGTGACTACGCATATTTGTTAGGCTTTTACCATTGCCTATATAAGAGCTCGTTTCGCGAAAATAGCAGTGTCGGCGTCGTTGGCTGTGAGCGAGAAATCGTCTTTTTCATGGCCGAGAAATCGAGAAAGATGCAAATTCAAGAACTAATGAAAAATTCTGTTTGAGTGAGAATCTAACAGGCAGGTTTTCTACCGCGAAGCCACACAATTGATTGAAAGTGCTTCGAAAAAAAAAACAAAAAAAAACACTGTGAATGTGATGTGGAAAAAGTCTCCTTAACGAATGTGTGCGTATACGTGGCAGAGGCGCGGAATCACGCCAGGTGTCACTGCGTGCGAATTGCGCAACAAGTGGACGCTTTAAATGCCCGCCCATTACAAATCGCTCAAGCATATTCATGCTTCGTCAGCTGCAAAAAGCGTCGACGTAAGAAGCAGCTTCGTGGGTTCGCTTGTTGCCTTTTGAACGCGTCGCAGGCACTTCGATATGCGCAAGAGGAATTATGATGTAGTGGACACTTGAAAAGTGCACTTGTAGAAGGCATTCTAAGACTTCCCTTAATGTTAAGCGCACCGTCGTTCGTTTCCTCGGTGTGATTGAGGCATGAGCCGAGAATGGAAGCAAGGCTAGCAATTGAGAAGGCGATGCGCAGGGACCCTATTACGCTATCGCGCTCGTGCCCTTGAAGGCGAAGCTCAAGCGGACTCCGAGTTTTTTGTATTATTTTTATTCTTTAGCGAAGACTTCGGAGTTGTTATCGCCGCTGATAATCAGCCTGCTGGTTCACTGGCAAAGTATATATATACACCTCGGGGCCCCTTAACTGTCCCAGCTGCCAAACACTTCCAGAAAGGAGTATAGATCCCCGTTTTCGTTATCGTTTATTACACCGATTAAACTCTCTCATTAGCGTCACAGCTACCACTTAATGCAGAATGAGGTCTTCTATATTTCAGGCAATGTATAATATGCGTAACCGTCGCCTCTGAATCCATGTCTGAAATTTTGTCACCCCATCCCTTTCCTGCTTTTAATTACATCCTTTTTTTCTTGACACTTGCGCTTTGGTACTGAGCTTCGGTCATATGTTTTGCGCGTAAAGTGAATTGCTTAACAGAACTTTTTTTAAAAGACAGTATATTTTCTGCTTTTGAGATAATTTACTATAATTATTTTGCGTTATCTGAAGGTCATTGTTCTCAAAATTTTAGGAGTACCCGCACGGAGCGTGCTAAATAGCTTATTATATGATTATATGCACTCTAAACCAGTTGTTGTGCTACTTCCCAAGAAGTTATACTTGCGTGTGTCGTGACGTTATGCACAGATGGTCACGCGGGAGCAGGTGGTGGTCACGTGGCACGTAAATATTTATCCCCTTTGCGGTACCTAAAAGCGGTACCTAAAAATTTTCGGTAGTCTCAATCGATGTCGTGCAGCATATTGCAGTTGTATCGTATACTATTCTCGAAGAGTCTGCCTTCTCGTTCGAGTATATATCTCAAGTTTCATTCGCCTCGGGCTGAATAATGTCGTCGCCCTGTCGGCGGCGACCGAATCGGCGGGTTTAGAGTTCGCTCATCGGAGCTCAGAAACGCGGCATACTCGGGTCCAGACAATTGCTGCAAAAGTGGGAAACGTAAGCGTTTTTTCCCGTGGAGCTCGCGCGCGCTTGGTCGGCGGCAGTTTCTTGGCGATAAAGGGGACACGTTTCGCCGAGAACGTGCCCCTTAAAGCGCCACTCGATATATTGAGAACGTGTGCAGGATTGATGCTCGGCTGACCCTTATCGGCCGGTATCTGCACAGAAGCTTTTCGCCGGCCTCCTGCGGGAGAGGGGCGTGTTGAAACGGCGTCTTTGTGCGCGCGCTTGATCTTAGGCCACTATATATACGTTACGTTGATCTGTGAATGCGCTGCTGACACAGGAGCGGCGTGCATTTTTGCAAGAGAGAAGCGGCGATTCGCGCCAACCGCGGCTCTTTCTTTGTCCGCTCGTTCAACTGGCCAAGATGTGTTTGTGTGCGCGCCTAGTGAGGTGCCTGCGCTCGGAGCTGATTTCAGCGTCTTCCCGCATCGTGGTGGTGTGACACCTTATAGGTGCTAGTCTTCATCTTCCCTGGCGCCGACCGTTGTGCGCAGCTTTGTGTCTTCGTAATGGTGCGCCTCTATTGGAGCAGCAACACTCTCCAAACTGCTGACATATTATTCGTCAGGTAATGGACGAGCTTCGTCATCGGCCCTAGTGGCTTGGGAACGTATGTATGTCGCCCTGCTGCTGAGTGCCGCGTCTCCGATTCGATTGCTGGTGACGGTAGCACTTCAGTTCATAGTGTTGAGTGCCAAATGCCCCCCCCCCCCCCAAAAAAAAAAAATTGAGAGTGCACGATGTTGGGGATTAACTACTAAACCAAACCACCTACCCTAGCCTGTGTACGATGCCCCTTATTTCTTTTTTTTCTTTTTTTTCTCTTTCTTTCGTTCTTTCTTTCTTTCCTTCTTTCTTTCTTTTCTTTCTGTTTTTTTTTTCTGTCTTTGTCTTATGTAGCACACCGCAAAGCGAAGGCTTCTCGAGCAGTAGGTGGGGATTTCTGACGCTAGTCAACTTAATGAATGAATTCAACAGCTTCACCTTACTTCACTCATCTGTTGACATAAGTGTGCAGGCATCTATCTACATAATTACGACGAAGGAGCTTTTCTTGCTTCCTATTTTTATTTGCATATTTAGCGTGAAGACTTCGACAGTAACGTCACAGTATTAAGGCGCTGGTGCTGCTGTTACCGGACACTTCTTGCAGGATCCCGTTGTAGGTCTTCTCTGTAGTAAAGCCGCAATATGGGCTATACGCTATTGGCGAGGGTGCCGATACTCCTGACGCTGCATGTTTACGGCCGTTAAATCTTTCTGATATATATATATATATATATATATATATATATATATATATATATATATATATATATATATATATATATATATATATATATATATATATATATATATATATATATATATATATATAGAGAGAGAGAGAGAGAGAGAGAGAGAGAGAGAGCGCTGGCCGGTTATGACGGTTATGAATTCTAACAGCAACCACTCGATTTGAGAAGACAGAAACAACAGAATGGAATTTCTTAAACTAGTTTACATGAACAATACACCCCTAGACTCATCATTATATCTGTCGCCCTATTAACCCGAATCACTCGTCACCATAGACAAGATGCATTATTACCCTACTTCGCGAGAACGAATACATTTAAAAATTCTTTTTCCCCCGTACAATAACTGAATGGTATTGCGCAGTCGAATTGACACCAAAATGTTGATTATTATTAATTTCTTTGTGTAGCGTTTCGCCAAACGTAATGACTTAATTTCTGTGTTAGTGTTCTTGTTTCATTTATTTTTTTTGTTTTCGACATGTTCACTGTTGTACCATTTTATTTGCCCTCCCTGCTCGGACTACGTGTCCGCAGTATTATATATATATATATATATATATATATATATATATATATATATATATATATATATATATGTATGTATATATATATATATATATATGTATATATATACTATTTCATGAGTTTACGTTGGATGTGCTCAAGATGATTTTGCAGGTGGCAAAGCCGAGTCTCGTGGGACAATACTGAAATGAACACACGTAATAATAATTCAAATCTTGTCTTGAACGTTATGCCTCTGCCAGGTCAGTGCTGCACAAACCAATGAAGGGAGAAGAGCGAGAGAATCAAAGCTCATTGTCTAGACCGGGCTGTTTACGCCCGGAGGTAGGTGGCTCTACCTGCAGTCCAAGTAGCCGCGAGCTTCAACGCTGACATCCTGTAGCCCTGTTCACCTGCTGTAGGTGGTCCTCGAGATTCGGGCTTGTCAACTGTGACTTCCATTGGTGATTTCATGAATATGCGTTGTTTGGGGACTCTTGTTGCATTCACAAGTCGTGTGGTAGAGTGCGTTCGGCAGCTCGCAAAACGTGCAGTTGGTTGGCTGGTTGCTAACAACTCTATTGGAAGTCTGGCAGAGCTTTCGCCGACCGGGACTTAGGTCTCCCGCTTGGGGACGTCAAGACCTTGCCCGACCGCCGCCTCGCGGGCCTGCTGGACGGCCCAGAGTTGATCGCTGAGGCTGGGGCGGCACAGGGCATGCAGTGGCCAACTGCGCAGTCTCTTCCATACTTTCCAGGATGCATCGCGTGCAGCAGAATGGCGGTCCAGCCGAGTTTCTCGCGGGGCATTTTGTCAGTAGTAAGAAAAGTTCGTCCTGCTCCGGGATTCGAGCCACTGCAACAGGGTTTTTTTTTTCCGGGTTGGTCTCAGGTTAGCTCGTGTAGCGATTGTCCCGGAATGGTTTTGGTCCAGGGTCCGAACCTCAGACCTTATGTTTCCCATAACCGCAGAGAAAATTTTCTTGACAAACAAATACGTTCGGCGTTCCTTTGTATCGTAGTGCTATACGAATGAACGTATAGATCGCAAACACTTCTCTTATTTCGTGCTCGTGGCTCATACCTAGGCCGAGGCACCGAAACCAGCTTTGCTGGACTGTAAATAAAGTTGTTTCGTTTACTCGCGAGTCTTCCTCGGCGGCAACTTACTGCGCATGCACTGAACTGTGTAAGTATTGGCGGACATGTAGGTAATTGTTTTTGCGTTACGTCCGTACCTGAATGCGGTCGCGGCGACCTGGATTCAAACGCGGGAAACTCGTGTCTCAGCTGCATGACAATGCAGCTATGCCGATACCGCGGTGGTGATAAGAAATGAATCGATATTGCAAAACTTTGGAAACTTGGAACTACAGCACGTGCTTACAATGCACGTGAGTGATACCGTGCTTATTAGCTTGCTGGAAAAGATAGGTACGGTCTTTTCCTTCTTTTTGTTGCACTGTTCTTTGTCGGTGTTTTTGTCTTTGCGTCGTGCGCTTTGAAAAGTCCCGTTGCCTTGACTGTGCTTAACTGGTTCTTATCTGTGGTGTTTGTCAAAGCATTTGCGATCTTGTCTGCGTGTCGTCTGTTGTTTAATGTACAGATTTTGTGTCTGCTGATTCTATAGCGTGGCACAACTAGCGCGTCATTCCTGATAATTTTTATCTATAGGAAATATAATAAAAGACAAGGTTTTGTTGCGCAAGCATACGTAGGAAAGACGTGGCAAGGTCAGAGGTATCAAAGCTTGGTGGCATTCAAGTGATGTACTACAGGCGCTGAACTGACGATATATAGATGCGATGTAAAAAAACTCCAGAACACTTTACCAGACCGATGAATAAAGTAAGGAGGAGGAGGAAGGGAAGAAATGAAAGGCAAGCTGGTCAACCAGACGCGCGTCCGGTTTGCTACCATGCACTGGGGGAAGGTGTAAGGGAATTAAAAGAGAGGAAAGGTAGAAGAGCGCCGTGTCGGTAC
This sequence comes from Rhipicephalus microplus, assembly GCF_043290135.1. Classification (NCBI taxonomy): domain Eukaryota; kingdom Metazoa; phylum Arthropoda; class Arachnida; order Ixodida; family Ixodidae; genus Rhipicephalus; species Rhipicephalus microplus. The sequence continues at coordinate 43,737,035 of NC_134703.1, forward strand.
ATGTGCGCCTGGCGAAAGTAACAGCGACAGAGGCGGGGAGCGGAAATGGCAAGGTACAGAAACGTAGTACAGGGCAACTAACGGGAAACAGATAGCGGGAAGCGGGATGTTCTACCAAGGTTCAGAAACGTTGGGCAGCGTAACTAGCGAATGCAGAGAGCGGGATGGTTAAGGCAAACTACAGAAAAGTTGGACCAGGCAAGTAGCGGAAAGTTGGCTGGTTATGTCAAGGTAAAGAATTGTTAAACAGGACAACTAGTGGAAAGCAGGGAACGAGGAGCGGGCTGGGTATTGCAAAGTACGTCAACGTTGGACAGAACTAGCAGAAAGCAGGGAGCGGGCGTGTTTGGAGAAGGTACAGAAGCGTTGGACAGTGCAACTAGTGGAAAGCAAGGAACGGAGAGTCGGGAGCGGGCTGGTTATGGCATGGTACAGAAACGTTGATTCTAAATGCAAAACGTGGGGCACAGCATGGAACAATGACTAGAGAAGAGAACGATGACACTGGCATCTGGGTCGTCATCCTCTTTTCTATAGTTCCTGTTCCGTGTTGCGCTTCACTTTTTGCATTTAGAATGAATTGTTTCCCACTAGCCCGAATGTCATGCTTTGCTACAGAAACGTTGAACTGGACAACTATAGCGGAAAGCAGGCAGCCGGCAGGTTACGGCAAGGTACAGAAATGTTGGACAGGGTAACAAGCGAAAGCAGAGGGCGGGTTCAACAGGGCAATATATAGAAACGTTAGACAGAACAACTAGTGCAAAACAGGACGCGGAGAGCTGGCTTGTTATGGCAAAGTACAGAAATGTCTGAGAGGGTGACTAGCGTGAAATGCGGGGAGCGGGCCTGTTGGGGCAAGATGCAAAAACGTTCGACAGGGCAACTGGCGGAGAACTGGAAGCGGGTTGATTATGGCAAGGTACAGAAACGTGACAGAGCAACTAGTGGAGAGCAGGTTTTTTTTGTTTGTTTGTTTTTTAAGAGCGAAGGACAGTGAAGTTAGACAGGGCAACTAGCCACACGCGCTGACATAAGGTTCGCGTGCTGCATCGTCGTAGCCCCGCACCGGTGGCCGAGGCGTCGGACCGGCTTCGCCCGAGGCCGGCAGCCTCGCCACCCGCCACGACACCAGCGGCCAACGCAATGGCAGCCACGGTGGTGACGTCGGCCGAGCCGGACGCCGCGTCCAACGCTGAACCGACCGGCCAGCGGACTCGCCGCCGCAAGAAGTGAGTTGGGTCTCGCTAGACGATGTCGCGAAGCTAACTGCTTGCCAAGATCAGATCCTAGACAGCAATATACAAGAGCGTAGTGATCTCGCTGTTGCGCATGCAGAAAAACCACAACTACACCCAATGCGCTTGCTTCTTGTAAATTTTTTAATTTGTCGTACTTGACAGTGCAATACCGCTTCTGCATATTGACTGGACGCATCATTGCCACCCTGCACGACAAGTCACATTGCTCAATGAGCTATTTCAGCTTCGTTGGTCCACGTTTTACGATATCGTCAAGTTACGTTCACTTAGTATAAATCTTTCAATGTGAAAACGCGTCTCCAGGATGTGCCACCACATGTGTCTTCCTTTCCTGAACACTCGTGTTGCTCCGCATGCGACTTCGTGTGTAGAAAAATAGAAATATGTGTGGTTTTGCCATCAGAATGCTGCACTGCGTTGCACTGCTTGTTGTACGTGTTAAGTTTGTGTCTCTTCTTTCTTCAGCATTATTAGTGCTGTGTACCTGTTGTGTGCATTGTTTCTTTCTCCTCTCTATTGAATCGCATTGTTCGTCATAATTCATGTTTGCACGTGTAGAACGCATTTTTTTTTCACAATTTCATTTTTTGTGCATTTTTACAGGGCGCATGCTGCAGTTCTTCTGCAAAGCCGGCTTTTATATTCGGCGTGGAAATTCTTTATTATTCTTCTTATTATTATTATTATTGCAAATTTTCATTCGGCGTTTCTGAAACGCGTATAGTTCAGCCACTAGGCTTTTGAGCTTGGGGGGGAAAGCCAGCTTCTCGGTGCCGTGGCGGACAGTGCGCATTCATGGGAGCAGTTCGTTCTGTAGGGAAAAAAAAGAAAAAAAACTAACATACCAGGGACACAACATACCAGGGACACAAAATTGGTAACATACCAGGGACACAAAATTGAAATAAAAAACATTCAGTCAATCAGAAGTATCCCACTTTGGAAACGTTCGCTGTCCCACTGGACCAGGTGCTATGATTTCGTCACCAAACGTCAGGGCGGCAAGGGCGAAATCATGGTGGCTGACGAATCGCGAGAAACCAAACATACGTTTCGGAACGTGGATTCTGTTTGCTAGCGTGTCCTCATGACCTCATCTGCAGAAACGCTAGTGCTTCCGTCCCATACGTGTCGGGCACTTCCGCAAAGTGCGTCAATACTAAGTAAAAACAAAAGGGGGGGAGGGGGGTACGCAATGGGCATCTGCACAAGCAGGCGTTTAGCGAGTGGCGTCATCGTCGACCCGAGCCAACCGAAGGATTGTGGGGGACCGACCTCCTCCCGCGCTTCGCCGTGCGTGGCTTAGTCGTGTCCGGGGAAAGCGGATCCTGGGGGTTGAGCCGACGCTGGCTGTACTGTCCATTAAGGCCCCCCGGCAGCGGCAACGCACCCCTTTGGCCCCGGCTTCACGTAGACGACACCGTAGGGCTGACACACCCAGGAGAAATTGGCAGTTACCTTTTCCTATCTCTCTTTCTCCCTAAATCTTCGTATTTATCACCTACTTTTTATCTGTCCTGTCATTGTCTCTTTTCCATTTACTTCCGAATTTCCTAGCGGCTAGGGTTAACCCTGTGTAATTGCTCAAACTTGATGGTTATATATGGTTATAGCGGCGATGCATGATTGGCGTTTTCATGTGTTCTACCTTGCAGGGTCCCCTTGTTGAGCTCGGTAGTGGGTGGCCACCATCGCCACCAAATAATATGTTTCCAATATGACGCATTTTTTTCCCCAAACTGCCCTGATCACCACCCGAAAAGGTGGCACACCGAAGAAACCTTCACATTGCAGAAACGAAAACAGTCCTTCCCCAAGTATCATATTGCGCACAACCAAAAATAAAACAAAACGGTCCAATCATTGTCACCTTTTCTTGTCTCAAAAATGCTCACAGAGGCCATTGGCCCAGGCTGCGATGTAACTAAGTTGGGAAGCGGCGACCTCCCTTTGGAGGTACGCGACAACTACTAAGTGGTTCTGAGAGAGAAAGGAAGAAAAAAGTGAGCCCCGTAACTGTCTGCTTCAGGGAGCGACACCTCAACAGTAGCTCACAAGGGATGGGGGTGAGGAGGGATTAAAAGGATAGGAATAAAGGTGTAGAGAGAGAGAGAGAAACAGTATGCCAGAGAGCGAGCCCGACGACATATCGAGGGAATAGGAGAGATAGGAAAGATGTAAACACCGTCACAGGAGTCCGAGGACGGGGCACCACTTGTGAGAGCTCTTGTCGGCGTCAGTAGATGGCGTAGAGCGAGTCCAGTCGGTCAGAGCTACGCTGATGTCGGAGATCGCGAGGGCACAACCGGTCGGCACGGAATCCAGCAAGCGCACGGGACAAGCTCCAATATGATAATCTGTTTGAACTCGTAGCATTTGAGGACGTCACATTTTCAGTAGGCTCACACAGGCCAATGAATACAGTGCACAGTGTAGTCTCTGATGATGACCTCCTTCAACTGCCTGAAAGTGAATTATTAAAAGGCTGGAAAGACCAGAATGTAGTCAAGGTCTAGAGAATAATTATACGAGACAATAGGGAAGTACTCGCCAAACACATAACTGTCACCTTCGGTACCAGTGACTTACTACAATCAATCAAAACCAGCTACTGTAAGCTTTATGTCAGGCCTTATATGGCAAATCCTTGTCAATGTTTCAAATGCCAGCGCTTTGGACATGGGTCGCAAAGCTGCAGAAGGCGTCCTACTTGCGCAAAATGTAGATTCAGTGAGCACTTGTCAGAAAATTGCACTTCAACAGTCTGTTGTGCAAACTGGGAAGGAGACCACCCTGCGTACTCAAGATCGAGCCCAACCTGGAAAAGGCCAAAATAAATCCTTGAGCTCAAAGTGAAATTCAATCTGTCCTTCCAAGGGAGACATAAACGCTTTGCACTTCATCAGTCCAGTCCCTCGTTTGCCGATGTGACGCACCGGGGTGTTACGCTATATCTTTCCGCACCCACGAAAGTCGCACAGAGGGTAACCACATCCGCGCCACCAGCTTCGTCCGGCAATATTCGGCACAGTTCACACCGCGTATTGCTCATTGCAGGTCACGCCACAAGTTCAGCCATATAAACAGTTTCATTTTTAACAAGGTGTATCCGTGACAATATATACATTGTTTCGAATGAATATTCCTGGCTGACTGCTTTGAGTATATGAAAGGATGCAACTGTTAAAAACATAACATTTATTCTGTGCTTTCAGCGCGGATTCAGCCTTTATGAAAGAGCCAGTTCCCAGACGAAAGCTAAAAGCTAATGTTATGGTTTTCCCTGCGACTTCAATGTGCACGTGCGTGCGTGGGTGTGTGTGCATGTTTGTGTGTGTGTGTGTGAGAGAGAGATTTTAATAGTTCAAGTTAACACGTTCAGTTCAGGGTGCCGTCAAACGAGGGTCGCATTTGGATCATGAGGCATGTATATCCGCTATTACGACACTGCTTTAGCACTCTGCTATTAAACTACTCTGCTGTAATATCATTGTTTTGAAAAATTCCCACAGCTACGTGTTCATAGCAGACTTGTGTGCAAGTGCAACACCTCAATGAAATTTGAACTTGTGGTTTAGGAGCTTTTTAAGATTGCAAGTGAGCTTACTCACAAGCCCGTAATTTGGGAATTTTGTATGAAAGGAAGTATTCTCTCCAGCTGTGGTGCACTTGTGTGGTTGTTATGCATTTATTCAACTATGGTACAGCTTCTATCATGTGTGCAGTTTTAATTAGGCTATGGCTTCATTTTTTTGTGAATTTCTGGCTGGGGAACCTCAGTGAATTTACATGTTCCTGGTAGTTATTTTTTTAACTGTTAGTTGCACTTTCAAATAGCGATTCACTGTCTTGAACGTACGAGTACGCATTGTGCAGGAGGAAACCTGAGGGCTCCCCAACTCTCCAGGTGTCGCTGCATAACAATCGGCATGAAGCTGCCAGGTGGGTTTGCAACCGAGGCATGCCCGTGGGGGTGTAACTGCATTGTCTCCATTAATTAGGTGAAGTCTTGAGAATTGCTATATTTTGGCTTATATTACCTTCAATGTAAAAAAAGGAATCTTGCTTTGAAATGTTATGCTCAGATCTAATTCAGTGCCTTGTATGGGTTATTTATTGCTGTAAATTTTTTATTTCTCAGCACTGTTTAATATATTAAGGCTTCTATCTCAAACTAAAGAATTGCTCTAGTTTATCTGTACCCTTACTGCAGCATAGTCAATTGCTCCCATTAGCATTAGAGACAAGGCTCCGCAGAAAGCCATTTTCCAAGACAAAGTAGGTGAACAAATTGTGTCCTTTTTGCTACACATCACTGGGTAGCGTTATATAATGTTGAGTCATCAACATACATAGTTTAATGCCCTTCCGTTGATAGCATCAGAGAGTTACTGTAGGTTATCAGTCAGGTGTGTTGACAGCGCTGTGTTTTTATTGTTCAATATTATATAGCAAAACTACATCACATAAGAGTCAGCAGCTAGGTGTTGCATCTGTAGCTGAGCCATTCTCTGCAGATGTGTTAAGAGTTGCGTAAATATTCCTAATTGTTAGCACCTCATTATTTATTGAGGGCAGTCAATTTGTGATGATAACAATATGGCATAGTACACTGCATGAATAATAAGAGCTTACATAGTTCTGTGCTAAGCAGCTGTCATTTGGGACAGTTTTCTGTAGTAACACTTTCTGCACATGAAAGTTTGTGTGAACATGCTACCCAAAGGTGCAGTTGAGGATCATCCTTGATGGGCCTATTTTTATTGTGCTTCGACATTCTATCAAGCGCCTTGGATTCATATGGATATAGGAAAAACAGGAGCAAGGAGAGTGAAGCGGCTTGCGGTATCCTATACCATACTCAAAGGAAAATGATCTCAGCAAACTACAATGCATATTCAGACCATCTTGAAATAACCAGCTGAATAGCTTCCAGTTAAAGTCGCCTAAGGAATATTCCATTTATTGCTGCAATGTGAATGGGTGGCCCTAGTACAATCCCAGTATGTCAAAACCAACTGGAATGCATGGTTACAAATGCAAAATGCTGACTTGATTCCGGAAGCACTGCTACTACATTTCTGAACAACAGAAGCACCCAGGACATGTAAACTTCAACTGAAAAGCATCACTGTTCCTATGAATTCGTGTCAGCTGCCGCTTCACACTTTGCACTCACGGACTGCAGGACTTATGTAATGTGCCATGACAATAACGTTGGTCAATGGCTTTACCATCGCTCTGCACCGCAGGTGTCCATCGCCATCAAGCCCAAGTCAGAGCCCGCAGTTGGGCGCTCGGACCCCGTGTTTTGATGTGGAGCGCACGGCAACATCTGTTGCTACTGTGCCATCACCCGATGCTTCTTCAGAGATTGCGACTGCTGTGGGCGACAGCCAAGGATCTTTGGACCGGGCGTCGGACTCATCCCGGTCTTCGCAGGTAATTCGCTTACTTTCACCTCAAATGAGCAAGTGAATTGCATAATAATCCGCAAGTCTGAGGTTTGTTGGTTAAAGTGAAAGAATTTTGGCCCACGCTGCCTGCTAGCCTCCTCTTTCGACAGGATCATCCGAAAATAAGCATCGACGCAAGGTTTTATTTTTGAGAGAGAATGAATTCAAGAGGGACGGTACAATCAAAATGAATATACAGTAGACTCTGAGTAAATTAAAATCTGTTAAATGGAACAACTGCTCAAATGGAACTATTGAATTTGCAATGCTTGGTTTCGGGCATGTATTCTGCACCTCTGTTCACCTCTCAGTAAACGGAACTCCTGTTAAATGGAACATATTTTCCCAGACCATTCAGGTTCCGTTTACTGGAAGTCTACTGTATGTTGTCTTGTTATACAAGCATGTGCTGTTATTGGAGGTAAACTGGCACAGAAAGTGTGTTTCGTAGCAGCACCCTTGCCTTTGAGACGTTCGAACAAGGTCAGCACTGACATGACCATCGACAGTATGCATGATCTTTCGCCCACAATCGCAATATCTGAGTGAATTTGTATGCCAAGCGTAACATGTACACGTTAGCAGTCATGGTATTTAGTGCACCATTTCTTCTTGCAGTCTCTCTGCTTCATCTCAGTGCTCACTCATATTTTCTTACTCTCTGCATGATGTGTGCCGGGTGACCTTGGGACTCTCAGTTAGAATTTACGATCTATAGAACACATCCAACCTATTGCTGTGGTCCTAAGTCGGCATACCTGTCTCACTCGGCTCAAAGCAGTGACTGCTGTATTTTCCTCGCTGGGCACTCTGGGGATGGAAAGGCAGTATTATGGGTTAATTGCTGTGGGCCACCATTTTCTCGGTAGCTTGCAACGAATGTCAGAGTCAGACCGCATGACATAGGCACTGAAGCGAAACTTGAGGGCCACTTCAGAAAGTCTGCACATTGTTAGAGGAATGCACTCATATTCTGTCACGAACAGACTGCAATACCAGCCTGTATAATTTCGCGGCCTACCTATTTCATGATTGTTCGACTTGATGTGAGTAGCACGTACAAATGACCTGGTATGCGTGTTGTGCAGCCTCTACCACCACCCTCTCTCCTTGGCTGTCCTTATGAAATCGGGACGTCACCACGGCCTAGTCCGGAAGGGACGCGTGATCCCTTATCCCGAAGCCTTGAAAAATCTACAGACAGTAAAGGAAGCAACAAGATGCTTGAAAAGAAAAAGAAGACTTCATCCTGGTATAATGTAAGTTTATCCTTTCTACATTTACAGAGAGTTTTATTAACATTTAAGTATTGCACTGCCACTGAATGAAAAAAGAAGTGATTTGCTGCATAATTCTATTGTGTAGAAGAATGAGAGGCAGCAGATTCTAGACTGTGGAACTGATGATCATGATTTTCCCGGTCGCGATAGTTGCATGAGATGCTCCAAAAAGACGCGCCCAAGTGAGCACAGTTTTTTTTAATACTGCAGAGTTAAATTAGGTGTTCACAACTGCAAGAAAAGCTGCGCATGTCCTGTTTTCTGCTGAGAGAGAACTGAATAATCTTGTTGAGCAACTAGGCGAGCTTATTCGGAGTCCATTCTACTAAGCTTTACTGTTCTGTTCATGTAAACACTTGTGAATTACTGAATATAACCATCAAATTCTCAACAAAAGTGGTATTTCATAGTACATTTAGTGCGTAGTATTCATGTTGTCACTAATAAAGTAGGTATTTGTGTGGATGACTTTATCTGATGTAACTGGGAACAGTGTGGCTACATTCTCCTTATGGCCAATACTGTTACAATGCTAAATTAACAAAGTCTTTATAATTGTTTCCAATGCACGCAGCTAGCCGGGTTTTTGTTCATCCAGTGGCCATGACACTAAAGCTGCTCTTTTTTTTGCCTATATTTTGTCAACGATCACATGATTGATTATGGTATAGATTGTTCAGGACATAGGCAAAATTAAACATTAATCACTGTTTAGCAGTGACTTCTAATAATGTATCTCTTGGGTTTACTTTGTAGATGCTGAATCCGACGTACAAGTCGCGCAGTGAAGACTTCAAACGGCTCTTCAAGGACTTGCCCGAGACAGAGCGACTCATTGTCGGTACGACTCTGTTTAGCCATGCTAGAATACATGCTTCTCAACTAACTTTTGCAGGAATGTAATCAAGCTCAAATAAGCTCTCAGCATAGTGTTCATCAGATTTCTTTCTTTACTGCAATGACCCCTGTGCAATTTGTCACTGATAGTATTCGAGTGGGATTAATGAAACATGTTGTGTACTGCGCAACTTGCTGCTTGGGGTAAAGAAACCTTCTAGTTTAATAACCTTCCTTGATAGAAATGTCAACATAAACCACCTGTGACCTGCCATTCACGTCAAGCATGATCTCATTTTTCTGTTCTTTTGAATTGAACAGCTTTATCTTTGTTTGCAATCGATGGCGACCGTGCTGTCATTGCTTTGGGGTTGTTTAGCTTTTTTAAATTGATATGTGAAAGAAGCTGTGTATTATACCACTGACCTCTGCAAAAGAATTAATGTAGCCAATGACGAGGGCCCGTTTTTTTCTGCAGACTACTCATGCGCCCTGCAGAGGGACATTCTTGTGCATGGGCGACTGTATGTGACGCAGAACTTCATCTGCTTCTACGCCAACATATTCCGCTGGGAGACAAATGTGAGTCTTCGTTACAACACAATGCATTGACAAGCTATGTAGTTGGAGCTTGTCTATAGTAACCTTTGGCGCAACAAAACAACACAAAAGAAACGACAAGACACAGCACTGTCCTGTTGTCTGATGTAGCTTTGGAGCTTTTCTCAGTGTGCCCACCGGTCATACTTACTTTGGCGGAATGCATGCTGTTACTTGAGAAAGCCGCGATGTCATCTCGATGTTCAACATGTCGACGCACCGAACCCCCTCAGCACAATGCCGGCATAATAAGTGAGGAAATGGCCGAAAGAATTCACGAGCAAAACAAGACCAAGATGGCAACACTGGGCGGCGTGATTGTGAAATTGCAAACGCGCGAAGTTGGGGTATTTTCAGCGCTCGCTGGAACCTCGCCGGTTGCCGTAATATGTTATATAATTTATTTGATATACTTTCACGATGAATTAAACATTGATATTTACAGAACAGATAGTTTATAAGACATACTACCTGAATATGTTGTTTTCAAACAAACAAAAAAAACAACCGCCGCGGTGGTCTAGTGGCTGAGGTACTCGGCTGCTGACCCGCAGGTCGCGGGTTTATATCCCGGCTGCGGCGGCTGCATTTCCAGTGGAGGCGGAAATGTTGTAGGCCCGTGTGCTCAGATTTGGGTGCACGTTAAAGAACCCCAGGTGGTCGAAATTTCCGGAGCCCTCCACTACGGCGTCTCTCATAATCATATGGTGGTTTTGGGACGTTAAACCCCACATATCAATCAATGTTTTCAAAAAATCAACTTCTTCGCGATTTTTCGGTTTTCAAAGGGCGCGTCCCCCCTTAAACAAACTTGACTGGTCTGTCATTGGGTATGAATGTGTCCACAATGCTTTGAAATGACGCATCGAATGTGTGCCAACCTTCACCAGTGCATTAGGCAGGCAGCTGCATTATACATAGTTTGAGGGCTAATGCGATCAGCCTCTGAACTTCGCATGGCTAAACGCGAATCTGTGGAGACTGCATTTGTTGTGTAGAGGCAGATTCTGTCCGTCTCATTTGTGTCAACTCTTGTAAAAGCTTCAAGACGTTATAATGACATTGCAAAAGAAGAACCAGAAACAGGAGGCGTGAACTCCAGCTAACCAGAAACAGTCGAAATGGACAATCCTTTAAATGAACATATCGAGAATAGCTTCCCTATTTTATAATATATTGCTTTCACTATGAATGCTCTGACTTTCAGGTGACTGGTACTTTTTTATCAAACACACTATCGTGATAAGGAAGTAGTGAGCATGAGCTTTTCCAGAAAGCAAACACCAGGAAGCCTGATCAGTATTTTTGTGAGAAAAAAAAGGTGCCCCGAAATGTTCAGCTTTATTTAGGATGTGGGCAACGGAATGCACAACACGGGCTGCAAGTGCTCTTACAGTTCGGTGCTACTGCAGTTCACTGATGGAGCTCTCATGCACTACAGGTTGTGATCCGGTGCAAGGACGTCACCAGCATGACTAAGGAGAAGACTGCCCGAGTTATTCCCAATGCAGTTCAGGTATGCACAGACCACGAGAAGCACTTCTTCACCTCATTTGGGGCACGGGACAAGACGTACCTTATGCTGTTCCGGATCTGGCAGAATGCGCTGATGGAACAGGTAAGCTGAACATGCACTAATTCCTGCACTCTGGTGTCAGCACCCTTGAGGACTGTGCCCCATTGGCATTTGCCAGTTCGCGGAGGTGTGGAAGTCGTTGAGCCAGTTCAATTGCATTGCGACGTGTCGGCTCACCAGCCATCACATTCCATTGTGATGGCCTTCGCACTATGTGTTTTACACCTATAGGACTGCTGGACAAGGACTGCTGGACATTATCTCGAATTAGATCATTGAAAGGCAGAAGTTTGAAGGAAGATAGAAACTTGAAGAGGTAAAAAAATTCCTGAACACAAGATGTTGCTAAAGCCAGCATTTTGACAAGCGGACTTGTTTTCTTCAAGGCTGCAACTGTAGCCTTGAATTTGCATTCTTGCAGAACACAAGTCCCCTTGTTCGAATAATGGCTTCAGCAACACCCCATATTGAAGAATATTAGATCAATAGCTATGCCACGGCCTCCAACATTGCGCATCTACACCTTGACAGGCATCGAAACATGGACCTTGTTGAGAAAAAGCTTTAAGAGCAACTTTAATCACTACTATTAAAAACCTCTCTTCAGTCACTGGTAATAGTTTATTACTTTTGGTCCATTACTCCTATTTCACAACACACTTTTGCTTAGCATAGACGTTATGGTACAGCTAGAGCTTCTTCATTCTTTAGGAGAACTGACCTAGCGACTTCCACTACTATAGCTATATGTGTGGCCAGGGGACAGACTTTGCGGGGACTGAGATCGGAATGCAGCTCGGGCAACCTCTGCGTCCACCAGGGTAGCTCTGCTGACTGTGGCTTTGCTCCGGGCAGCCCATGTCAACACAGGAACTGTGGCAGTGGGTCCACTACAGTTACGGAGATGAGCTGGGGCTGACGAGTGATGATGACGACTACGTCGCACCGCCGTATCTGGAGGACGAAGCACGCCGAGGACGGCTTGCCGCTGCCCTCAAGGCAGGTCCTCAGCCACCTAGCCCCTTTGTGAGTAACGGTGTTGGTAGCTTTTCATCCGGACAAGTTCGCCAGGCCATGGCTTAAAATGCTCAACATGAATTGGTGCATAATGGCACTCCAAAATTTTTCATTTTATGTTCTGTGCTGCTATATTAACTGTAATGTGAAACCCCTATAAGAACACTTTAAGGCAACCACAAAAACTGTTGTATGATACGGGCATGATATTATTGAAAAATTGTAAATTCAGAGCTTAATGAAGCGCTGATTCTGCTGTGCTAGCGTGAATTCTGAATTTAATGTAGCACTATTGTAGTTCTGGTATAGGTCTTGGTGTAGTTCTAAACATAGTTTCGTGAAATTAACTACCATAGAGGGGACACTGGCGCAGCAATCGTTCAGCCACCACGAGAATGATAGGTAGTATACACAAATTTGTCTTGTCTTTGTGCTTGCAGGCTTCGCCTGCACGTGTGGCTTTTTTATTGTTGTGTTTTAGTTTTGTTTCAAATAAAAGAACGAACCGTTGTGAACTTTGCGAACAGATTTAAATTGGTGATCCTAAAAGGTGAACGTGGTGAAGCGTAACTACTGAACATTTGCCGATTGTTGTTTCGTGACAAGGCAGCTTCAAGTCATGCGACGCCAACTGGAGCCGAAAGTGCGAAGGTTAGGCAAATTTGTGTACTACACACCATTCCCATGCCAACTGAAGTGCCGTGCAATGCAGCTCCCATAAACACTAGCGCCAGAGTTCCCTCAGGCGTATTTATAGAAAACTCTATGGTTCTAAACCTTGCTCTAAGTTCTGGGGTAAAGCCGTTCTTGTGTTGGCCCTGGTGTAATAATAAATCCTGAGCTTAATGCAGATGGACTATAGTGATACCTGGAAAAGTGTGGTAACACGAGCAATGCGGCGATTCCCGTAGTAATCGCGCACTGGCGGAGGTGGTGGCGCCCTCTCTTAGTCGGCACACCTACTAGCCGTATGCTTCAGACGCGTTTCTTCTGATATAGGTAAATTATTGCAATTAATTCCTGATTATCTCTGTATGTTATTTTTGACCAAAAAATAACGGTAGTAGTGTTGTTGTCTTGCCCAAGAAGCGGGTAGAAACCATCTGTATGAACTTGCGGCACGAACCAGCACTTTTCGAAGAATACTGTATTAATTTATTTTGAAAATGACAGCCAAAAAGTGATGAATACGTGAATTATTCTTTTTCTCTGATAAAACGCGCATTTTCTTTCCAATGAACACTGTGCGTTCAAGTCGAATACGAAAACGAAACCGAAACCGCGTCGGCAAAAGCCTCCTGTCAGAGGGGTTAAATACAGCGCTATTGCTATCATAAAATGGCGGCTTATCGCATATTTTCGCGAGTTCGTGTGTGATTAGTTGGTGTCTGTTTCGTCAGTTTCGTTCACCACTGACCGCTTTTGTTGTGAAAGCTGCCAAAGAGGACTAGGGAAAGTTACTTTTCACGTTGAAGATAGCTGCGCCGCGTCGTGTCTGCGTGCTGGAGGCCTGTGATTGTGAGTAGCACGAACAAAGAGAGGGGGTGTAAACAGGAAAGTTTCCGGACCTCAAAAACTAGCTTGCTGACAACGTCAGTCAATTCCGTGTAGATCAAGCTTATCTTGCTAACGGCTATTGAATTGAATGCACACGCGATCTATGCGTATCAGAAGGAAACTTATTGGGAAAACTAGGTCACCGCATCAAATCAACTGAGTTAGACCCGTATTTTCTTTACTTTTCTCCCACGGCACCACTGAGGTGTCGTGCACAGCACAATCGGCGTAAATTTGCGTCGTGTAATCGAGGTTATTAAAAAAAAGACGTAATCTTTCGTTTTGCGGGGACTTGACCGATTCGTGTTAAAATATTGGCGAATCGCGTAAATATGGTAAAGCAATCTAACCGCCGATTTTTATACTGTATCAAATTTCAACATTTTTTCTCCCCAGAGAAGCGATTTGGAGCGCCGGAATGACTTACTCGTAATAGCGCCCAGGTGTCATATTAGTAAATCCTCCGTGAAGATAAAGTTGGAGCGAAACATTTAACCTTGTCCTTGACCATCTAGAAATTTTACCTGGGACGTTTACTAGTTGCGTAATCAAAAAGTCGTTCACACTAAAATATAGTTTGTCCTCGGGGTGACGGAATCACGCTGAATTTAGCGCCACTTTTGCTAAGTTACCAACACTGCTAAGTAAAGTGGAGAAATGACAGATGGTGATTCATTATTGTAAATCACTTTCCTAATAAAATTTAGCGTTGCCTGCAGCATAGTTAGTTTGGGTCTTCTACATAGTGCTACATTAAGTTTTTCTCGTGTGGGTGCTTTGCATATGGGAAGCCAATTTGCCTGGGTTCTAAATTTGCTCGGAACTCTAGATTTCACATTTCATAGATGGAGTCAAGTTGCCGCGTCCCTGCTTTTTTATGTTTTCTGCCCCATGGGGGCACACTCAGTGTTCAAAGACTCTCCTCTGGCTGCTATTTGTCTTCTCTTGTTTTGTCCACTGTAATGGCTCATTGAAATGTCATACCCAACACTTGGGCCTTTGAAACTGCTCGTCTGACTTTTGTGGGACAACTGAGTTACTCGTTATAGTGGAGAAATCGCACTGCCCAACTACGTTTAACTTGGCGGTGTTGTTAAAAACACATCACACTTCACGATTACGGACGACAGGTTCAATTCTTTTGCATCACAAATAATATGGAAACTGCTTACGTTTTTGTAAATGTAGTGTGTTGACTGAATGTGGGAAGTTTAAAGTTAAATTGAGTACTCTGATGCACAATAGACACCACAAGGCACTAGTCCCTTCTGTCTCTCCTCACTTGGTGCTGCCTATTTGGCTTCACAGTACTCAGTTATGCATCACCAACAACCACAAAATTGATCACTCTTAAAAAATGAGTTTAGGACAAAGTTTCCTGATAAAGGTCATTATCTAGTCACTCCATTAAGTTAGACCACCTTGTGCAAACAAGTATGAACTGTGCGAATATGTCGACACATAGAAACATGCGTATGCACGTCTGCTCTTTTTGTGTGTGTGGTTGCGTGTTCTTTCTTGCTGTCCCCTGTGCGTGTTTTAAACTTGTTTGGCTGAAGTTGTGAACCAGCTAAGCCTGACGACACGCCATCTGTGGTGTCGATTTCTTTCTGGTGTCAGTGTTTGCATGATCTGTCTCTGAATGAACACTTGTCAACTAGCTGAGCACTCTGTTGACATGCCATACTTGGACCAGCTGACACCTCTGAATGACCATGTACCAGGAGGAACTTCCCAATGAGGAAGAGGATGAAGACGAAGCCTCAGGACCTGAAATGTTTGCTAGTGCTCGAGAAGCTCAGCACTCGGAGATGCCAACGGACGTGAGCGACTCTAGCGACACGGCCGAGCCACCCGAGTGCCCGTCAACGCACGAAGGCAGGCAGATTCTGAACCTGACCCTGCCAATGTCTGTGGACCAGCTGTTTACGCTTCTGTTCACGGGGTCGCGCTTCTTCCACGACCTGCTGACTTCGCGCAAGACATACGATGTCACCGAGAGCAACTGGCAGCCCTGCCCCGAGACGGGCAACCAGCTTCGCCAGCTCACCTACACGGTCACCCTCAACCATGCCATGGCCAAGGCTGCCCAGACAACTGAGACGCAGGTGACTGAGGCTTTGTAAACGTTATTTGTAGGTACCAAGCTCTGAGTGAGAACGTGTTATTTTATCATTATTATTATTATTGAATATAAAAGGAGACGAGAGCTATACCACAAATCTTGCAGGTACACTTATCATTTATGCATCTAGACAGCTTATGAGAGTAAAGAGTCTGGAAAATGCATGAGCATGTAACTTGAGTTGCCCGAGCTCACTTATTGAAAAAATTCGACAAATGACTGAAAGTTCTTGTGCGCATTTTAATGCATAGTACTCTGCATATTCAAGTGTAATGATCAGCCCACGTGGTGATTGGCATTTGTTTTGTTGCATTATAGCACACACATACAGTGAAGGTGAGGGTATTTGTGGCATTTTATTCTGGCAACATGGCCTGAAAGTTGAGGGCCAGTGTTGCTATAATATCTGCTTAAGAGCCAGAAAGAAAGTGTTCAAATATGATCGCTGTGTAAGAAACTTGGACTTCACGTAGCTGACATGCAAAAGGATATTTGTTGTAAGACGCTATCGTTATAAAGCCGAGGCGTGGCAAAGGGAGAGGCAGCTTTGTAAGCTTTTTGTCTGCTAACTTGGCTGCACTGCAAAAAAAGAAGCGATAGGAAAAATCTTTTTTTCTGCCAAGAGAGTTGTTTCATGGCGTAGGCATTTTAGTTCATTGCAAACGTACTGCTGCAGTTGCATTTAATGCCACTTCTAGTCACTGCTTTTGCCAATCTCTTAGCTTTGCTTATGGAATAATAAAGTATGAAACGGTGTAGGATAACTAACTTCAATAAAATAGTCAAAACTTAATGGGTTTGAGTTCACAGACCATGCACCAGAAACAAATACTTCCTTTTTATTACCTGTATATTACTGCTATTGTATGCAACATTTTTCTTCATGTTTCACATATACAACCAGCTTGTGTGCACTATTTTTTTCCCACATCAGATCCTGCACAAGGCAAGCCGTCCGGGCCATGTTTATGCCATTGACTGCGACGTGCAAAGCACAGGCGTGCCATACTGTGATGCCTTCTGCGTCAAATCCCACTACTGCCTGGCTCGGCTGTCCGACAACCGTTCTCGCCTGTGCATATACGGTTGTGTTCGCTACAAGAAGTCCGTCTGGGGACTTGTCAAAGGTGATGCATTTCCGCAGTGTGTTCACAGTGGCTTTGCGGAACATGCATGTTCAACAATTTCATGTAACTTGTTCTATAGTCCGCACTGTTTCCTTTAATGGATGTTGAACTGAGCCCAGCTTCACGCCTTCAGTTGGATTTTGCAAAAGTAACTAGAGTTTATATACGAAAAAAAGCACGAATTTTACAAATCGATAACTGTGCAATAAAAACGTGTGCAGCAGATCAGTAACCTGCCTCTGTTCAGGCATGTAAAGGGGGTAAATGTGATGTAGAAGTTCATAGCTTGTCTGAAATAGCATGTGCTGGGTTTCTGTGAAAAACAACTGTGTATAGAAGTGTGTTACACATCGGTTTTGTCTGTCTTGTATGTATTAGCTGTAGTTTACATTGTTGTGGTATCTGTCCTCATTGAGATTTTGTAATCTTCAGTCATTAGATTTTTATAAGAAATTCCAAGAATATCTTCTTAGATATCTTCAGTCGTTAGATATTATAAGAATTGATATACTGAATCGAAAGTACAATTCTTTATTCATAAACAGTGTGCAATGCTGTGCCGGTTGTAGCTGTGTTGACAACTACGGATATATTGGCATTTTAACCAGCATATAGGTAATCAAAATTGCTTTTTCTTCTAGCTGAATTAAAGGTGGAGGTGATTCGGCACATCAAGAATCAAACTATGTTATGCTGATTGCTCATTTTTCTTGAACATTATTCATTTTGTAGTCTTCCTTTAAAGATTTTTTTATTTGCAACTCATTACTGCATTCCACATTCAAATCCGCATGCGTAGCGCACGTGTGTATTTGCCACCATGAAAGCTGATAATTAAGTACTCAATATAAATTCTTCTTACCAAACTTGTGTAGCTTCCACATCACTGCTCACTATGTGTTGAACTAAGTATCTGGTAGTAAACTACGTAAACTTTTGCTTAAGTGCAGCCAGCTTCATAAAGATCAATGCAGCAAATGCCCCATGCACTTTCTGTATTCGCATGTACCATATTTTCCAGTGTATAAGTTGCATCTTAGTATAAACTAGTTTTTACTACATGCGCGGAAAAACAACAGATTTGTTGTTTGTACACCTTTGTACATTGTCGTGTATTTTCAACACCGTCGACATGCTAAAACGCAACCCACGCACAGTGCATTCATTGTAAAATATGTAGTCAGGCACGGTGTTAAATGTCTCTAAGTAGCAGTATAAAACTTGTCAATAAGACTGTTTTGAAGTACAGTAAACCAATATTTATTCTACAGGATTCGAAGCCATATCCTCAGGTGCACTGTCAAAAGCTTTTCGTCTCGGTTGGCACTGCGAGGTTGCCGTTGCCGGCCTCCATTGCCTAACTTCTTTAGCGGCATTGAAAGCACCTTGGAGCACATCATTGACATTGTCTCTGCAGCATTATGAGACTTGGTACGAACACACAAAAAATGATTTTGCCTCATGTTCGATGCCTACATACACACATTCATAAAGTAAATAGTGACCAGAGGCCGGAAGCTGAGAATAATGCAAAACTAGTGATGCCTCAAGTGAAAACATGATGATGATAAAGAAGTGGTACTTCGTTACTGTTACGAGCATTGTGGGCACTACAACATTACAATGAAACATTGTACTACCCTTCTTTATTCATTTCCTCAGTTCCGTAAGTTTAATGATATCTTAAAAACAAATAATTCGAACAATACAATAGTTCGCATGAAGATGGTGGCTGTTATTGTGGCCGTTGACTTCGTGGTAACCGCAATGCTTGAATAGCAATTAGCTGACACCTAATGGCAAATTTCAAGGGGCGACCTGGAGTGGCCACTGAAAACCTGGAGCGAGCAGCCGAATTGATCTAAACCAAATCTGCCAGTGGGACACGTAAATGCTATACGCGAGATCGCTCCAGTGGTTGTTTCTCCATACGTCGTGGAAACCTTTCCTGCTACGGCTCGGTGGGTTTCTATGGGTCGCCGCAGATAACCGCTTCAAAGCGCGCATTTCAACTACCTGGTGGCGTAAAGGGGGTGTGTCGGTCGTACCGCTTGAGCCGTTTTCTTTTGTAGCGCTGACTAATAGGAAAAAGTGCATTGAAATAATTTTTTTGATGTAGTCAATGATCTGCCGGAGTGTGCACTGCATCGAGTCATTCTTGAAACATCATTTCATAGAGCACCTACGGTTTGGTGTCATCGCTGCTGCTACTGCTATCGAAACTTGTGCTCTCACTAACGCCAAGAGCAAACCAGCATCTCGTCTACAGAGTCCAACAATGCCGTTTTAGAAATGTAAACAAGTGCACAGGATGATTAGACACTGCCTAAAAAAAGAAAAAAGTGCTGAAGGTAGCCGAGCAGCTCGGCTGTACCGGAAATGACAATACCGTGTTGCTGGAGGTCTGGCTAAATTCACCTCGACAAGACGGATCAAAGCGGAATGCATCGTCGCACAGTGGGTTGCTTCAGATCTGCCTGTGCAAAACGTGAGCCTGATTTTGGATTGACCACTGGGATGCTGATTCTTGCCCCAGCTTGACCAGTGGAATTCGCCATAAGACAGCACCCTCTTCGTTGTTGTAACAAGCTCAGTTTTTATTGCAATCTCAAATGAAATGCGTACCAGCGAAAATATTGCAATCTCGAACGAGAGGCGTTCCAGCGAAAATATCAGAAAGTGCACCTTATACACTGGAAAATACAGTGCTTAGGTACAAGATACTTATGTGGCAGCGAAGGCCACGGGATAGCTCTGCGTTTTCTGCATGTTACAGGCCTTAGCACTGATTTTCAAGCCTATCGCTTGACCTGGCAATACGCCCTGCCATCATGCAGTTAAAGCCTATTAATGAGCTCAGTCCAGACTCTGTCGTTATGTCATAACATTTTTTGAAATTATTGTCACCAGGTGGTCCCATTTTCCAGAATTGCATGACTTTTTGCCTAGATAAGACGCACCAGTGAAAATATCAGAAAGTGCATCTTATACACTGAAAATACGGTACTTAGGTACAAGATGCTGACTTAAGTTTTTGCTTATGTGGCAGTACAGCTCTGTGCTGTCTGCAATGTGCACTCCTTAGCACTGTTTTTCAAGGCTATCACTTCACCTGGCAGTATGAACTGCAATCAAGCAGTTAAAGCCTACAATTGAGCTCAACCAGACAGTTGTTACGTCATGACACTTTTTGAAATTATTGTCATCGGGTGGTCCCATTTGCACCACCAGCAAAATAAGCTTATCAGATTGAATCAGTCTCTTTGAAGTAACTGTTGTTTCAATGTGGGAAACCAGTGGCAAGATGTGTGACAGTGACAAGCTGTAGAGAAAGTACTTTATTACACCGAACACCCTAGTTTTAAAGTTGTTCTCTCTTCAACTGTTTTAGTCTTGAACGGCTACAGCTGTATTTATATAGAGCCCGAAGTTTCGAGACTGATTCGGTCATTTCCTGAGGGGGTGGAGGACTCGATGTAATTGACTGGAGCCATTTCAACTTACGAAATCTTTTACCCAGCTAGACAGATTGCTGTGGAAATGCTTATGGTAATTGTTGGTCTTTTGTAATTACACACTGTGCGTGGTGTGTGAATGGTCTCTTTTTTGGGGAACAGTGTTAACAAAAGCAAAACGGTAATTAAATGATAGTCATGAGAAATGCCAACCGAATACAATTTGGCTTAGTCATTTTGGTCTCTTTTATTTTATTTTTTCTCATACTGAGTCATTCCTTTGTAGCTGTGATAGAGAAGAATACCCTTCAGGGTCTGGAAGGCTTCTGCAATGATCTCGGTGAGTTAAGCATGCAGAAACACATCAGATTGCGTGCGACTACTATTGCGCATTTTCTTGTAGCTTGTGTGCATATTTCTAGACACTGTCTACTTAAAGCTGTGCACCAACAGTTCGTTTGAATTAGTGTAAGCATTTATAGGATTGGTTTTGCCAGTTAACATGCATCAGTATGTAGCATGCAAGACTTATTTAGTTTGTGTGAGAATGGCTGTCGATAAACAGTAGTGTTTTCTCTTTTTTTTTTAATATATGAAAGCTATTCTCATACGCTTGTTACACAGGCAAGTTAGGCACGGTTAACTGCATTTAACTGCGGTTAGCGCCACCACGGTTCACCAATGTGCGCAGCACAAAAGTGTCCTCTGTTAAGGTGGCTGACGCCACATTGCATTCAACAAACTGACAACTAATCAGCAGAGCGATGTTCTCCATACAAATATGTCTGTTATTTTACATAATGTTCTCAAAACGTACATTTGTGTGAATATATGAATATTTTATGCCAGAACTACATTGTTTGAGGCAGTTCTGTTTTTCGTGCCTGTATATGTACAGGCACTTTGGAGCAATGCCGTAGTACGGTCCTACAACATCGCTCTTGTTTGGCCAGCCATGACCAGTGTTGCTTCTTATTAGCAGGCGCGGGAATTTTTACGCTCTCTCGTCAGTGTGTGTTGATCCTCCATGTGCCCTGCCCTTTCCTCAGTTAACCATCAAACCGAGGTTGCCAAACGCTGTTTCCTACAGCTGCCGTTACCACCATAATCTGCGGTTTTGTGTACATTGTAACATCAGGGAACGGCGGTTATGTTAACCTTAGTTTAGGCTGCCTGTATAACAAGAGTATTCATCATTTCATGCATCCCTTAAAAGCTGCAAGGTTGAAGTTTTATTATTGTTCTGGTTGCGTGTGAGGGGCTGCTTGGTTAAGGGGGCAGACTGGTGTTAGACATTTTTTGTTTATTTCTTCAGTGATCTTGATAAAACTGCACAGGGTTAAGCAGTTTTTTCTGCTGATTTCAAATATTTAATTAGTTTTCCTGTAACTCACTTTGTTCCTGAGATAACTTAAGTTCCTCCCCTATTGTTTAAGGCCACCATAGAAAAAAAAGTGCTTAATTAAAAGTGATATTTAGGATATGCCAACATAGACTAATGACTATAGAGTGAAAGTATGGAAGAGGTTTTTGTTTTTAGGCCTTTATTGGTTATTTTGCAGCAAAATGAACTATACACTTTCAAAAGCAGTTTGAATTGTGTTACAATTTTGATTGGTAATTAATTAAAAAAGGCATGTGCTCTAAATTCTGCTCCCATACTTGCATTCTACACACATACAGGTTTCCACTGCAAAAAGAATTATTCTTGTACCTGCCCTAGCTGCAGAGATATTGAGGCCTCAAAATTGAATAGTCACAAAATTACTTTTTTGAGAAAAATGGAAAAAAGTGAAAACCACGGTTTCTTCAAAAAGTAACAATCATGGTGCGCATGTTTTGCAATCCTCATGAGAGGGCTCATAAATTGGTAGTAGAGCTTTAGACAAAGGTGCTGGCAAATTATAAAGAAGTCTCAAAGTCGGTTCCCCATTTTTTTGCAGGTTCTGCATGTTAACAGCACCAAGAATCTGCACAGTTAAAATGACATTACAAAAAAATTACTACTTCCTGGTGCGTGAAAGTTTACAGAGAGATAGGAAAGTACCTGCCGAAACCAAATATGTCAATTTTAAAAAATGAATTTTTTTGTCACTTTTTCGTCCCAAAGAGCAGTCTGCCCCCTTAAGTACTTGTATATGTATGTATCCCTGCTAGCAAAGGTACAGATCGATAGCTACCTCGGGGTAGGTCTGCACTTGTTGACTAACACCTGCCATGTCTGCAGAGTCGGCGCTGCTGCGGGAAGCTGAACGACTTCAGCCGTCTGGCAGTAAACTAAAACAGCGGCGACGGCGTCTTCAGTGTAACAACCGTAGCAACAGCAACCGTGATCGTTCCAGCAGCTCCCAGGCTGGATTTGGTTCCTCCTTCGGTAAGGGCTGCTGAAGAGGCACTGTTAGACATATACAATGTCTGTATACAATGACAGTGTCAGACGTCCTCTCTCTACAATCGACTGTGTTGAGTTTCGCCAGCCGTGCAGAGAGTAGCTAGGTCGTTCCATTTGATAGTAGGGTGGGGGGAAACAAAGGGCCACCGCACAAAAAATTGACGAGCACGAAAACAAAAAAATAGTGGAAGAAAGCATGTAATACCAAGCAGTAGTTTATACCATCACTTATCTAGGGGTGGGAGTGCTGTGCCAATTGCGCCATTTTGTGCATATAAGTGCATATAAACACCTATTGCTCTTATAATTTTCAGTTGGAAGTGTCAACTGCCAAGTCTAGCTGAATATTATCGTTGGCTGAGCTACACAGTCTCGGCTACACAAAGAATGCAATCGCATCCATATCCAGTGTAGTTCGGTGACGTAATTCATAGGGATTGTAAGTGCTTGTCTCAGCACTATTATCGCCGTGATTCCGCCCAAAACATGGTGGCACCAACATGAGCAACTGTGACTTGGTATCTAGCAATACAGTGAAAGCTTGATAGTTTGTACTTTCTCTGAATGCGGCACGATTATGCACTAAACAGCAGTGCAGATTTACCGCCAAATACAAATGTGCATCCCCTGATGTGCACCGTCGCCACCAATAAAAATACACACTACCACAGCAGATGTCGCCTTCAGCCCCCACCAAAAAGCTTTTCCTTCCTTTTTGCCAAAGAGCGGAAAAGATACCGCGCTGACTACCTCACACAATTGTCTGATGGTGCACAGTTGCGATGCGAAGGAGAATTTTGAAATTACATATTACACGGTCTGGGATACGCAGGGACTGAGGTAGCAATTATACCGACACTATTGGCTATCTACAGCGCATGCAAACTTGCCGTGTGAATAGATCCTCCCCACACGGCTACAGACCAAGCACAGATGAGCAGAGCAGCTTGTTTAATTAGCGTGGGGTTAACAAACTTCCTGAAAGGAAGTGCATCACGATTATCTAGTGGCCATGAAAAAGAGACATAAGCATCGCTTGTTTCCTCCAAGTTATTTCTCTGTCAGTTGTGGTGTTTAATAGCTCGCTAGTACTGAATGTTTAGTGGAAACTACTGGAATTTTTTTTTTTTTTTTCGTTTACGAGAAATAAATTATTTCTATTAACAGGCATGTTTGACTCTAGAAAGCTAAGCTGCTCAGAACTAATTTGCATTGCTCCAAAACTGTCGTTTTACCACTCCGAAGTTGCTCCAAAACACTGTCGTGTTATGAAATAGTTCTACATAAAAAATAACTCAATTTACAAGAGTCTGACAGAGACACGTTTGGCTGTACAATCGCTTACTGGACAAGGTTTGACATGTGCTGCGGTGTTCTTGCTTGCAGGACTTGCCAGGGTCTCTGAAGGTCGTCGTCTGGCGACTAGCACGGCTGTCAAGCTCCTGCTCGTGCTGTAAGTGGCATAAATTGAGCAAAGTGCACTTGCTTGACTAATAGTATTTCAAGAATGAAAATGGCTAAGCAGGGTCAAGTTTTTCTGAACAACCCACCGATGTCATGACTGTTAATCAGCCAGCTACGTACTTGTTGAAAATAAACTCTCCTTATTTCAAGAGATTCGAATGACAAACGCAGTTTGCAACAAACAGGGCAATTTTCCGCTGTGTCTTGCTATAATTCATTCTTTTTTCATAATTTTGTGTACATACTTTTTTTGAATCCTCTCCTTGCTTAGCTTAATCCTCGCTTTCACAAGCACTTTTAATTATATGCAGAAAAATATTATGCCGTTCCTTCCCTCAATTTGCCCACTACTGTTTGTGTGTGAACTTGTTGCTGAAGTGTTTGTCCACCCTTGTGGAGTATGCGGCTGAAATGTATGCTCTGGTGACGTCTATCAACAGGGTGAGCTTGGTGCTGCTGATGAACGTAGCGTTACTCTACTGGTTGTGGACGTCAGCTGCTACATCTGATAAACCGCCCGCACTCGACGTCTGGATGCTCGAGTGAGTGTGCCTATCTTACGGATATAGATTGGTTTCCATGTAGACGTATTTTGCATGTATGTTACTAGGCAGAGAAGCATCAAAATGTGATCAGCCTCTTTCACGATGCCCTGGCAGACGCGCCCCTCCCCTAGCAGAACAGTTGCGAGACGTATTTTCGTGTTGGAGGCCTTGCTTTTCGCAATACCGGTTGACTTAGTTCCTACCAAAGCTTGACCAAAGCAGCACATGGTAGCACAGCAAAAGAAAAGAGGTGGATTACAGTGCTACAACTTTGTTACCATGCAATGTAGCATCACAGCATCTTGCATCAACGATTGGTTGTTTTGCTCGTGAAATTTCACATTTTAGGTTTGCAAAAGTGCATTGCATCTCGTTACACTGTTTCCTTTTCATTGAATGTTACATTAAAATCGGTGATCCAGAATGGCTGCCTTGTGGCAAAACTTGGTTGTGCAAAGCAACAATCTAGTTTTGCTTAGCAAACTGTTCATAGCATGAAGAGACAATAAAGAGGCAATTCTTTAAATCTGCTTGGAGTGGTACATTATTCTTTGAAAACTAAGTTTTTCTTAATTCTGCAATTGAACTTTCATTATTGACAGAGAAAAAGCTCAGTTACGTATGTTTTTTTTTTCTTTTAATCTTTCGACGAATTTCTAACACTGGTACATCCTTGAGATGTCACAGATTCCAAAGCACACCCTTTTATTTAGGCCACACTGTCCGAGTATTAATTTCAATACATGTAATGGTAAGTCCCTAGTTCCTTTAGAACTTGATGAAATCCGTTCATATTAGAAAACAGTGGATGATCTTGCAGATTTTTTTTTTAATATGATCTCAAGGTGAGCCAGTGCACAAGGTTCAAGGTGTTGTTGACACTCATGTTTTTACCTTCTTTTTCCTCTCATATTGCTTATCAAGCGCCTTTTTGCACGCAGCAATTTTTTTTATATTGTAGAATGGAACTTACCAAAACGAATGAAATTCTTTTTTCTCTTTAGTGTAACCTTAAGACATCTTAAGATGAAAAAAAGCATTACTAGCCTCCTACTTATTTCCCTCCCGTCGCAGGCCACCTCCGCAGAATGCTCAAGACTGGGTGCGCCTCATGTCTCAAAGGGAGGCATTCCATCGACAGCGTCATGACCTGTGGCAACGTGCCCTGCATGACCTAAGGCACCAGCTGCATACGGTGAGACTCCTCACTGCATACCAGATGTCTTATCACTGCAGCAGCTCCGTACATTCGCAGTATTGCTTAGTCACACCATGGACAGAAAAGCGTGCAAAACATGGACACCAAAAGAATGAGGACAGGGTGAATGTTTTAGGGGTGATGCTCCTTAGGGTTGTAGGTCTGTAGATCCTATGGGGCTTGTTGGCATTTACCCGCTCTAATACCCGCTCTAGAGCGGGTATGTGCCACAGGGGGTGGGAGATGGCGGTACTTGGAGTGTTCACTAGATAGACACACAGATGGACAGACAGACAGACTAGCAGACTGATAGACACAGCGATGCTGAACGAGTTTGAACGTCTGGGCCGACATCGGCTACCGACATAGATGCAGCGGTATCTAAGATCCCTGCTAGAAGACGTTGACTCTTCCTACGAGTTCACCATTGCTCTCCTCAACGTTCGTTCTCTCAATGCACATGTGGACGATGTAGAACGGGACCCCATACTAACCGCAGTCAACGTGTTCTGCCTTACCGAGACATGGAACGCCAAACAACCGTACATCAAAGGATACGTTCCCGTCGTGTGTACCTATGGATCAGAACGTCTTGCAGGTGGTGTTGCCATTTACGTGAGGCAAACAAAATCGGCTGAAGATCTCAAACTACCACTGACGAGTCAGTTGCAACAGAGAACATGCAGCCATCAAAGTCCTTGATTCTGGAACCATATTAATAGCCATGTATCTAGCTCCTAACCTGTCGGTCAGAAATGTCAAGGCATACATAGACATGGAACCACTCACCCTTCATTTCACGGACCATAAAGCCGTCATAATGAAGGGACATCGCAAGCCATCCATTGTCTCCAAGAACAAAAAAGGTTGATTTCTATATATGCACCCACAGTGTTTCTCATAATGTCTTTAGATCATGATCGACTGGGCGAATTACACACGGAAGATTCACAGTTTTACCGATGATTCTCTCCGGAGCTTCACCCACTCGTCATCATTCACCCCGTGGATATGCTGTGATTTTTTTTCGTCAACTTTTTTTTTTGTCTGATTTTATACCACCCGGTGGTAGAAAATCAGACTAAAAAAAACATACCCAATGCTTGAAGCATGGGATATTTTTTAGTGCCAACGTGTGCTTAAAAAGTCTGGTAAAGCCGCCCAAAAAATTGTCATGGGCATCCATCTTTCACGATTACCCATGCACGTCCTTCTGTATGCACAGATAGGTATCAGATCTGCCTTTTTCGGCACCACTGGTTGACTCTTTCAAAGTTGGCATTTGCATTCTTTTTCCAGTTTCTGTTGAATAGTTTTGTTTTTATGGCACAAGGGCCAGCTTTGACCAAACAAGCAAGAATTTTGTACGTAACATATCTGCAGAAGAGCTTCGAAGTGGTCTTTGTGGAAGTGCAAGTTTGGAATAAAAAGATGTACAGCCGATCCCAGATATGTCGAACTGGATGGGGGTCGTGAAATAGTTCGATGTATTGATAATTCAAAATACTACAAAATATTTGTATCGTAAGACATAAATGAAGGCATTGCAAAGCTCAAAACAGTTTCAGAAATCATAACAACTGCTAACATGACGATTTACTTGCAGTATGCTGTAAAACAAGGTGACAACTTCGAGGTTATCAAGTCACGGCAATATCACTGCACAGTTGAAAACTCAAGAAAATTTCTCTGCTATTTAATATAGCCAATAATTCGATATAATTCCTACCTTGATATAACAAACATGGATATAACGAAATATTATAAGTTACAACAGTGTAAATAAAGAATATTCTTGCAATAGATGCAGTGTTAAAATTACCTTTAAAACAAATTTTCGAATATAATGTACTTATTTTCGTGTAGGATGTAACTTTGTTATACTGAGGTTTGACTGTATCAGAGTTTGATATGTCTCCAGAATCGACTGTGAATCTCAAATAGGGTTGTAGCGATGTGACAGTATCTGATGTAGACATGCTGTCGTTGCTAGTGTAATGAGAGAATGAAGACATTTGGCAAAATCCCCTGTCTGTCTTTATTTCCTCTCTATTTCATTGTTTGTTTTGCCCCGCCGCGGTGGTCTAGTGGCTAAGGTGCTCGGCTGCTGACCCGCAGGGCGCGGGTTCGAATCCCGGCTGCGGCGGCTGCATTTCCGATGGAGGCGGAAATGTTGGAGGCCCGTGTGCTCAGATTTGGGTGCACGTTAAAGAACCCCAGGTGGTCTAAAGTTCCGGAGCCCTCCACTACGGCGTCTCTCATAATCATATAGTGGTTTTGGGACGTTAAACCCCACATATCTATTTCATTGTTTTTATTCTGATCTGTGCTTCGCTTCTACCTTCTTCAGAAGGCACACACATTAAAGAAACATGTCTATGTTGCACATCCGTCATTTCAACATTAGTGTGCTGGCCACAGGATTTATTACAATTGAACGCCGCTTCAATGAAATTTCCGCTTCAAAGAAAAACTCATGGTTCCCCGTGAGAGGTCTATAGGAGTCAACGCATATATATTGTTGCCATAACGAACACTTTTTTTTTCTGCTGTTCTGCTTCAACAAAATTTCACGATGCAATTCCAGGCTCAGAAATTTATTGCCAATCTTTAACACTTTGATGCATTTTGAGAACCTGAAAATACGTCGACGAAGTCTAAAACACGCGTTGGCACCACGAGAAACCATTGCTCTTCAGCAAGCATGGGCGCCACCATTGCTCGATAGCGATGGCAATGAAACAGCCCTACTCATGGAAGATGGCCTTGCTTTTGCTACTGACTTGTTTCCGAGCCGCAGATGATACGAAGCTGAAGCTCAGTCGCTCAGTTCATGGTTTCCTTCATGCCTTTCCTGATTTCAATACTTATTATTTTATCCGTGCTTGGCCAGTGTGGTACCAAATCGGAGCGGCTGTTCTCCGCATTATCACCAAATCAGCCAGTCGCAAGATTTGGATGATAATGACATAGAATAAGGCAGAAGTCACCGCTCCACAATATTATGCCTCCATCTCGGCGTTGTCGGATACACTTTGACGGCAGACGGCTGCTGGTGTTAACATGTTAATGCAACTGTTTGGTACATTTACGAATGCAATTGTAGGTGTTATTTTAGCAGTTTTCACCATGGCCATGCATGACTGTGAATTGCGTTGTGATGCTGCTGGGAAAAAATAGGAAGCAGCGGACACTTTTTAAATTTTCAGAACAAACGTTCCTTTGTTTAGCTAGCTCAGTTCAGCTATATTTTTTTCGATTTCACTACAACGAAATTCTTGCTTCAACGATATATTTTCCGCGCCCCGTGAGTTTTGTTGTAGCGGGGTTAGAGTGTATGTGCCAAATTACTAGGCGATGCTTAAAAATGTACTGAAAATCTCCTCATTTCTCAAGTTTACATTGCTAAGAAGTAACTGTCTTCACAGTCAGTCCTAAGATAACAAAAGGATGAAAAGAGAAAGCGCCAGCTAAGTTATTGCAATGCATGCACTAGGTACAGCTTAGTTTTCTAGACAGCTCATGCGAAATGGCAGGATGAAAAGCATAAACAACTTTGCTATTAATGTTTAAGTTTTATGAGTGATACCGATGCTTCATCCAGGCCTTTATGCCTATGCTTTTTCAGAAGTTTGAATTTCCATACTGTGCAGCCCAACTTCCCTCTCCTGCTGATTTCATTTGCGACAGCCATGAACCTAAGTGCAACATTGTGTCTATGCAGATGGAGTCTTCGTTGCAGCGGCTGCAGGATACCCTGCGGGTAGTCCCGGTTACAAACAGCAGTGTTCCGTCGCCCACTGCACCTTCTACTTCTTCGTCCGGCGACTTATGACGCATCATCTAGTCCATGAAGGTAGAGGGGAGGTGTGTCTTGTCCTCTTCATCACCGTCCCTCCTCCTCTCCTGCCTTCGAAGCAGCAGCTTGCCTGCACCAGAGAATGTATGTGTGTGTGTGCGTGCATGGCCACATGTGATAGAGAGCAGGGGGAAACTCCCTGCTGTGCAGGGTCGCACCCCCGACTAGGTTGTGCCCTCCTAGTCTCTCTCTGCTGGCACCAACCTGTCCTGCCCGGAAGCTGTGTTGAGGTGCAGACTGTGCCGCAGAAACGTCTACGACAGCAGGCAGCACAAAATTTGCAGGGCTATTTCTGAAATGGACAGGCACGCAAGCATCCCAACTAGTAGCTGAGCGTATTGTAGTATAAGGGAAATGGGCATCATATATCTTTTGAATGGAGGCACACACTTGACGAATGTACGATAGCGAAGCAGCCACATGATGCCCGTACAAGCTAAAAGCTAAGGTATACACTCAAAAGTGCACCAGTGGCAGTGATCTTTCAGTTGTTTATCAAGAACAGAATGCATTCTTTCTTTTTTTGTGTGTGTGTGTAGGTCAGGATCTTTTCATATTGTGGCAAAATGGGGTCCAGTTACTAGACGTGGCTCGTGTGTCTGCTCCTGATAGTCCTGTTCTGTGCTGTTCTCTTTGTCGAGACATCTGCATGTACTAGTGTGCCAGTCCCACCACAAACGCAGCTTTGGCCTCCTGGGCAGTCGTCCTCGTCAGCAGAGTTAGCAGCGGCAGTGGCCATGCCCCTTGCGGGCCAACTTGCCTGGCAGCCGGTCTGACGGGCACCGTTCCCTATTATGGAATGAGGGAGTGGCCTCTCCTTCCTCAACCCCCACCAATCGACCTCAACAAGTCATGCCCGATTTGTGTACGACATGTCGAGACGCTACAGAGTATTTTGTTGTTTCGCTCTTGTTGCTTAAATTTATGAGGTGTAGTTTTGACGTTGTTGGTTGAATTTTGCATGTTTTGAAGTATGTCTACCTGGCATAGCTTACCAAGCCAAAGCCTGTCGTGTCACTTTCTCCCCAATACACATGATCACAGACCTGTAATTTAAGGGCAATAAAATATTTTTCTTGTATTCTTCTCTGTTGTGCATTGATTTCATTCTGAATACACCCACAAAAAAATTAACTGATTGAAGCATGCATTTGTCTTTTTGAAGTGTGTTTTCTGAATGGGCACATAGCATCGTATAATAAAATCTCGCCGATTTAACCCTCGTTGGTTCAGGAAATCTGCTCATTCTGGTGTATTCTGCGTTCCCACCAAAAACACGTATTGCTTAATCGCATCAAACCCTTGTTAATTTGCCATATTTTGTTGCAGTGCAGTAAATTTGGACGATCCTAGGGGCGTACAGAGCGTGAAGCACTGCAAATGTGTAATGCAAGGGTGCTAAACTGTATTTGCAGACAACCTCAATGGTTGGATCCACACACAATCTTGCTACAACCGCATTGGTGGCCCTGAAGGCTTCAGCAGTTGCAGCAAACTTTTCTCACTTTTGTTTTTACTCTGCAAACTTGAATTGCGTTGGCATTATGTATGATTGGGTCGATGGAGATCGGGGTCAAAGCTACAACAAGCAGTAGTTTTGTATTTTTTGCGTGCCTTTAACTGCGTAGACTCCATCCATAACTGTCTTAGTGAGCCAAGTTTCTTGAGCAGCACGTGCGGTGCTCGGCAGCTTTGTTTCTTTAGCAGCATGCCTTCACAAATTCATGGACATTGATCATGTCATTCACCATAGTTTCGTTCAAAGTGGACGTTGCACACAGAAGCTTCCTTTTGTCTTCAAGTTACGAGCTTGCAGTGCCACCAAACTCAACCTTGATAGAAGCTGTTGGAAGAGCTTCAACTGTTGTCTACATGCCGGCTTAAAACGAGCTTCTTACGATGTGTTGGACGAACAGCCGGTTGCCAGCCATATTTCTGGCAAAGCAAAGTGCGTGGATCGCACTAGTAGCGCAAGCCTGGCACAACTAATGGAGCTTGTGTTCGACTTAACTAAGTTTTTGATAGTAATCCTCAGCCTTAGCTAGTCGAACTAAGTATAGACTTGGCTAGACATTTCACATGACAACCTGTTTCATGGTGTGGTTTTAGTCACGTGACCAGCTGTTACATGGTTTTTGACGGGAAAATGACTGAATGTTGGGTTATTTTTAGTGGCACGATTAAACATTGTGCAATATTTAGTTATTGGGGTAGTTAGATTTTTAGCCACATGACCAATTGTTATGTGATATAGCATGTTTAGTTAAGCCGCTAGTTATTATATGATGTTACGTGCTTTTTAGTTGTGCGACGTCATGGTTCGGTAGTCTAGTGGCTAAGGTACCCAGCTGCTGACCCAAAGGTCGCGGCATGGAATCCCAGCTGCGGCGGCTGCATTTTCAATGGAAGCGAAAATGCTGTGGGCCCGTGCGCTCGGATTTAAGTGCATGTTGGAAGAACCCCAGGTGATCCAAATTTCCGGAGCCCTCCACTACAGTGTCTCTCATAAACGTATGGTGGTTTCGGGGCGTTATACCCCACTTATCAATCAGTTACGTGATGGTTCGCAGTTTCATACTCGTCACTATTTGTGATGATATTTTTGATACACATAGACTCATCGATCATAGTTTTTGTACTCCATGCCAGACAAATCGGCACATGTATTGTGGGAGTGGAGAAGCTGAAGGAGGGCATAGCAAGCACATTCCGGTTCATGATAATGAGCATTTCTGTTTGCGCTACCTGGTGCAATGAAAAGCTTGAAGAGCTCTGCTCAGTCCCATGCACATGGTGGTGCTCGAAGTAAGTAATAAGGGATGGGTTCAAAACAAGCTTCATCCTGAGACACGGGAGTTTTAAACCATAGTTGCAATATGGTCGAAGTGGCAAAGGGCAAAAAAAGGCAGCTTTTGCCATCCTTTTCCCCTAGGTACTGGATTTACATATTAACCTAGAAAATTGGAATACATTGATAGCCAATTATTTTTTTTAATGCTTTTAATAATTCGGCATTCACTTTTAAAGCTGTGCAAGAAGGCAAACTTTTCTGCGAACATACCATTGATATGTTCACTACCAAAAATTGCTATGTAGACATTGCTTCTTCAAAGAATTCTTTGAGCACTTCAAGTAATGCTCTCAGCCTTGTATTATATTCTCGCACATGGATCGCTACAAAATATTTTCAGATCCAAGTACGAGCACAGCTACAGACAACTATTGCATAATCTAAATGTTTTCCTTCTGTTGCTTCAAGTGAAGTGGAAGCTAAATAAACAGGGAGGGATCGCAAGGCATGAAAAAGCTACGTCACATACGCATCATTAAATGCGACTGCAACGTCTCGCCAATATTATGGCGCGCACTGGTGTTGCTACAGTCCTGCTGCTGCTAATCCTGTGCAGCAATTTGAAAAGTCATTCAATAGGCAATGCGTTAGCTGTGACAGCAGTGCATGACTTGTGGAGTATCTTTTCAATTCTCCATGCCTTACTTGCACTTTACCTCTACCCATTGTGTACTGAAAATGTACTATAATATATAGATACTGTACCTGGCCAACTGATAATTCACTATACAAAGAAAGCAGTGCTACAAAAAGGCAAGCACTGAGAAAGACGACGAAGGTGCTGTGTCATGTCTTTCTGGGTCCTTGTCTTTTTGTTCATGCTGTTCTTGCAAAGTGCTGGAGGTAGTCACATCATTTGCGACAGGTTATGCAATGTTCAGCCAATATCCAATCACTTCTCCACTTCACGAGTTTTCTACATTAAGTCTATTTTGTAATTAATATGGGCAAGCATGCGGCTGATACGGTTGATCAAGTGCTAGCCACGTGTCACAGTAAGCAGGAGCACGTTTACTGTGTATTCAATACATTTTGAAAAAGTCATTCCACTAATATCTCCATGATGACAAACAACCGCTCACAGCGCAGTGTTGTGAGGAAAAGCACTACTGCCACAAGCTGCAGTGCGTGCAATCTTTGTAGATGTTCCAGGCGGCACTGTGGCTAATGGAAGTGAAGGCACTGGAGCTAAGAAATGCTATGCAACTGGCATAGGGGCTCTTCTAAACGCACCGAATGCAGCACCTTGATGTGCAATGTTGCACATCAAGGTTGATTGATGATTGATAGGTTGTCCTTCTGAAGAAGGTACACTTATACCAATGTGAGCAAGTTAAGTCAACTTATGGGGAGTACGCTTTGGAATACTAAACAGGAAAGCATCGCACTTGTAGCAAAGCAATGGCAACAGTCTGTAAGTGCAATTTATTGAGGATGTAGATAAGGAATTAATAGTGTTTTACATCAAATAATAGGTAAAAAGAAAGGTATGTTGTTGGTGTTTATTTTCCAACCAATAAACACAGCTGTCTTTTACACAAACATAGACAGCCAATACCTGTCATTACACGAGAAGACTGGTTCATGGAATGTACTTGGACCCGAGTACAACCTTCTGCAAGTGACACTCCAGTCGCGTCGCACACTTTAATTAGGTGTGTGGCACACATAATTAAAGTATAATGGGCATACTTAATTTAAGTATACCACACTTAATTTAAGTGTAATGCCCATAAGTAGACGTAACCTCGTAGATTGACATGGATATTAGGTGTGTTCTTCAGTAGGCTACCCTGTGGACTGCATAGCACAACGACGCTGGTAGTGTTCGCAATTTTCACCACCAAGTGCGCTAGGACGCAGGCCGGGTCTGCTTCTTGTCCGCTGCTTTGGCAGGCTTCACGTCTGCAGTCTCGGGCTTGGGTGGCTCGGGTGGGAACTTGGCCGCCAGCTCAGCCAAGAGCATATCGACGCGACGCCGTTGGAACAGGCTAGCGCCGGTGTTGCCCGCTGCATTGCTGCTGGTAGCTGAGGGTGTCGTCGTAGCAGTGGTAGCAGCAGGTGTGTCCTTGAAATTCCACCAGTATCCGCGCGAAGGGTGGTACCTCGAGTAGCCCAGGGCTTCGTGGAGCGCGCCCTGTAGCGAGTGAGCAGCACCCAGAAGTCTTGAGTTGATCACTGAGCCAAGGTCTGGTGCCTGGTAGACAACGCCTGCTAGCACATAGTAGTCTGCCAGTGGGGTCACCTGTATGATGTAGGCACACAAAAAGAAAACAAATAAAAGTGCTGAAAAATATTGGACAAGTCAAACCAGTAAATAATACAGGTAAGCGAGATTACACAAGATGCAATAATCAGTAGAGAAGCACCAACTACGCTTGTACAATGCAAACGAAGCTTGCATAGTGGGAAAAGTAATTTTAAAAAATGTCATGTGTACCCGTGAGTATAAACAATGGGAATTTATTCAAGTTATTGGCTCGGGCACGTTTAGTTTAAAGAACAAGCACGGCGTGTAGAAAGCGTTCGGAGAGAACCACGCACAGCTGAACAGTGCCAACGTTTATAGAAACGGTTCTATAAACGTTGGACAGCACCGCGTGCGTGTGTGCGCGCGTCATTTTCTCTTGGCGTTTCTTTCACGCTGTGAAATCAGAGCGCGAAAAAAAAATGCAATACTGATTGTTGGAATACACAAGTTAAGTTTACCAAGCGCTAAATATTGAAGGATTCAACGCTAGGCTCCATGCTGCGTTTGAATACGTCTAAATGGTCTGTATGCTCTTCCGCTCGACACATTGATGCAGTTACTCACCTGGGTAGGCGAGTGGCGATGCTGTTTTCGCACCACGTACAGGATGGGTTCTTGCGCGTGCAGCAGCACATACTCGAGTCCCGTCATGTGGTTCAACTGGTCGGGACTCAAGCGCTGCATCTTGACGATCTCGTTGTTACACGTGCGGTCGTAGAACGGATTGCTGCGTTCCGAGAAGTAGTCCATCACATTGGTCGGGTCCAGCGCGGGCAGCCAGGCCGTGTCGTGCCACGAAAGCACCAGAGGGTTTTCTTTTCCAGGCTCCATCCTGCAGCGTCGATCGAGAAACTACCACACAGAAACCGGCGACCACTGCGGTGAAGCGCGCTGAGACGCACCTAACTCACGATACCCTGATAAATATTATATATATCCTACAGCTTCCTTCGCGAGGTACAGGACTCAATAAAACTTCAAGAGCACAAAAAAGCAATACACAGTAACGACCATGTAGCAACCGATCGCTGCGTGCGCTGCTATAAAACACATTCAGACGCTTCTACAGGGTTGCCAGTTTGAAATATGCGAAGCAGTCAAAACATCCGAAAAGTCTTAATTTATTGCAGACATGAACACCACCAAGTTGTCTTAACCATGACCTACTACACTCCTGACCTGTTCAGATAGCGGGGTTCCTATGGGAGCGCGTGTCCCCGCTCTCGTTCAATCGCTCGCCGTAGGTGGCGCTACCTATAACCTGTTCGTCTGTTTCTTTACGGTTGTTTTGTAGGCGCTGGTATAAGAATGCCTGCATTCTGTAGTGAACTGGCGGCATATATGTGACTATTTCTTCCCATACATTGCTGGTTAAGCAAGGTGTTCAGAGCGCTTGAGTATTTATAGCACACTGGTTGACAAACGTGGGAACCCGTAGATTTACACGATGTAGGGCAGCCTATGCGTGGTAGCGTGCATTTTATTGCAAAAAAATTCTGAATGTCTTTTAGTATTATTATTTCTGAATAATTCTAAATTTTGGATCATAAATACGCACTACGAGTGCTTTGTTGGTCAAAATTTGACCACAAAGAGTGAAGATGACGTCAGCGAGCAGGTGCTGACTAGCGCCACGCCGCTCGTAGGTGACGGCCCTAGCGGCAGAAGGTATGAACTAGAACGTGGGCGCTGGAAGAGGTGCTCTCTGGGCAGGTCAGGAGTGTAGTAGGTCATGGTCTTAACAAGCAAATAAATGAAAATTTGTTGCTTGAATTTTTTGTTAAAACGTTTTCTTTTAAGTCACCATTGTAAACAGATGTGTCCAACGAAGGACGCGGGAATACGAGAAGGTTTTGAACGGCACTTTACGATTGCCTCTATATAAGTGTCAGAAACAATGGTAGAAAATTCAGTAAGTTTGTGTGTTCTCTTTGGGGGCGTTCTGCGTTATGTGCGAATCCCAATCATATGTCTCCGAAGTCAACCGTGATGTGACGTTCGTCAACTGGGAGCGATCTCCCAACCGGCCACTCCAGTTACGAAAAGGTTAGTGATCATTTCCTTTATTATTCTTTCGATAATCCTTCTAAGTCAGGAACGCAGCCAGAAATATTTTCGGAGGGAGGGGGAGGGGTTCTGCTACCCACCTTCTTTTCGGGGGAAGGGGGTGAAATCACCCCACTGGTTACACGACTGCTCGTAAGTCGAGATTTCGTCTGACTTGTGCATCACCATCCAGTGAATGACATTAGTTCGCCTTGTGTAAGGTTGATGTTATGAATTTGCTATTAACTTTGTACAGCTGTCTATACGGGATACATCTACGCTTGCACGCGCTTACCTGCAGCTAGTGCGCGTCTGTTCACGCACGTGAAAATCACTTCGGCCTCATACGCGAGTTTTCAGAGAGTGTGCATAAAAGAGAGCTACCGCCTTCATAGTTTAATCATTATCATTTCAGCCTATATTCTTGTACTCTGCACGACGACGCCTTTTCATCGGTAAGGATATCCAGCCCCTCCCCTCTCCCTTCTCACCAGATGTCCGAAGGGGGGGGGGGGGTGCGAATTCGGCCCCATAGTTTTACTCCCTCAGACGTGCAAGGTGTTAATGTGTTTATAAATATATGTGGATAATGTACTGCAAACGAAAATTTCAGTGCTAAATAATTCCGCAGATCCCACGTACCTTGGAAATCGACGTAATGTGAAGCACGTGGAGGGAAGGTGACCGTATTGTAATTTTTTATTGAGTGACACATTGTGAAATGATCGTAAATTTATGCGCAAATATTGCACGTAAAGACATAGGTTGAACAGTTGCAAATGTTTAAATGACGAGTTGCTGGCGTTTGCGCAATGATGCCAACGGAAACATGAGTATTAGCAACACCAGAAGCGATAAGCTGATATGAAGAATTGCTCGCGAGAATGGTAGCCTTGATTTGTGGGGTTTAACGTCCCAAAACCACCATATGATTATGAGAGACGCCGTAGTGGAGGGCTCCGGAGAATGGTAGCCTTGGACACTGCTACAGAAATCAACTAGAACTGCTCGTGAGTATGGTAGCGCTGGACTCTGCTACATAAATCAACTTCATCGGATGGCACATAATTGCAATTGACGTTAACCCGATGTATCGTAGGAGTATATAGTATGTAATGTTTATAAATTTGGCTAGCCAGCACTGCAACCACGATTGATGTTTCATGAACATTAGTGTCTGTTTGAAAAGTAGTTGCGAGACCTGACGTGGCTCTGGGGTAGAACACTTGATTGTCACGCAGAATGCTGAGGTTCGATTCCTGCTGGGAGCCTGACATTTATTCCTTGCATTCGTCGGGTGAACGCTGCTGATGTCAGCTTGTTATTAACACTCACGCGTTAGCAGTACTTATGTGTGGGCCCGCCATGCCTGGGCAGACGCTAAGTGTCAGTCAACTGTGGCACATACCCGCATACCAGTGGCACATACCCGCCCGTGGGTATGTGCTACTTTCTGACTTTCTGGCGGGGTGTGTTTGACTATATACGTACGCGACGGGATGGTGACATTGAGTTCACCAGCGCGTCATATTTGTTGAACCATCCCGTGCTAATTCCGTACTAATTTTGGTTCACCCGAAGTTAACGGAGGGATCACGAGAGCACCAAGGCATAAGCGGCTAGATAGATAGATAGATAGATAGATAGATAGATAGATAGATAGATAGATAGATAGATAGATAGATAGATAGACGCGAAAAGTGCTTGCAGTACGCAAAGAAATGCATTCAATACAGTGGATGGGAACCCCGGCGACCGCCATGGCGTATGTGACGTCACGTGCTGCGTGGAGCAGAGCCATCGTCTTATCTCAGTTTGAGAAAATAGTTCAATTTCACTGCCAAGCTGAACAAATCTCAGCCGTATTGGCTTCACGAGCAGCTGAGGACGGAGCAAAATTGTTCGTTGGAATGCGCATGCTCACTCCAAGCCATGGAGGGAGGAAAAAATCCTTCTTCCATGCTTCAATCAGCTTGTTACATCACGGTACAGTAATCACGGCTCGAGAGGGTGTCATTGTTGCCCGACCCTCGGGCCGCTCTCGCGTTGATAAAAAAGGTTCAGTTATAATTGAAGTGCCTGACCAAATGTGCGGAAATTTCGCCAGCTGGTTTGTGAACGCACATGAATTACCCACATAAATGACATTTTACAATAGAAAATTGGGTCTCTGCATGTTGTCTTTTAGACTCCACCGGAAGGGGGTTCGGGGGACATCTGAGATGAAACGCTCTTCTCTCACGGCAGTTGAAAAAAGTTTGAGCGACCAAACATCGTCCCTAATTGGGAAAGCTGCTTACGCTTATGACCATGTATCTTGCGCTATAGCTGATTCCATTTTGCGTTCGAGAAGTTGCTAATCATATTTTGATAGTGATGTAACGTCAGTATCTTGCTTGAGTTTGTTTTCGCGCAATGCAAAGCCAAC
The DNA here is from genome assembly GCF_043290135.1 of Rhipicephalus microplus. Taxonomy (NCBI): domain Eukaryota; kingdom Metazoa; phylum Arthropoda; class Arachnida; order Ixodida; family Ixodidae; genus Rhipicephalus; species Rhipicephalus microplus. The sequence goes on from NC_134703.1 coordinate 43,776,361, forward strand.
GTTGTCTTGTGCGCTTTATTGCTTTGCCTACGCGCTCTGACGTGGCAATCACATGTTGTGTGGATACTATGCTTTGACTTCAATCATGTTGCGATATTCTTTCTTCCGTGTAGCGAGCGTATACACATGCATAGAAGCCCGCAGACAGCGCTTCGTCGAAGGTGGGATGGGCTTTTCGCTCAGCTGGGGTGAAGTTGTTATACTAGCCTGGTTCCTTCACACCTGTGATTATCCGTCCTAAATGCAACATCGCAAGCGGCTGCAACGGCCTATAGTAAACTTGTGGGACAACTAGAACGCTCCCACAGGAGTGGAAGATTGAGAGTGAATTAAGCCACGAAGGTGAATTACGTTCACGCTCGTGAAATCACAGAATGCACAGTAATGCCTGAGGAGACCCCCGCAGCCAACCGCAATTGATGTGCACGTCGTATATATAAGACTGAGGCTACGATGTGAGAAAAATCGTGCCTGAGACCTAGCATTTTTACGCGGGCAGGCAGTAATAAGTAAACAACTTTATTACTTTTTTAAAACAACCTTCTTAAGGCAGGCAGTAATATTTCTCAGAAAGAAAGACCTCACGTGTATAGCATTGTGAAAGAAAGAAGTGATCTCGAGACATTGAAAGAAGACGAAGTGCTCGTGCGCTCTCGAAAGGACGGCTTCCACGTCGGCTCTTCTCGCAAAGCTCAGCTATGACTGAACAGCCAAAACAAGGCGACCGTGGACGCGGAACAACTCTTACCCCGAGCGATGTTCCACAAGATGCGCCGCCAGCCGAGGCTGTGCCGTCTCAGAACGCGCAGTCCCACGACCGAAGAGTGTCCGATGCCTCAGTCGCTGGTGGTAGGAACGGTGCCAGGCGCCATTCGCGACGTCGAAGCAGGTCAGCGTCCATCCCTCGGTCGTTCTCGGAAGTCCACATTACCATCCCGGAGCCGCTGACGTGCGTGCCTGGCCACACCCAGACTGGCCCGGCTACCGTAAGCGAGCGATCGTCCAATGAAACGTCGACGGCTGCCGAATCGGAAGAGGACGTGCCGACGACTATCTTCCGGACTGCCAGCGGCGCTGTACGTTTTCAGAAACGCGGTAGCTCTCACGCTGACCGCAATAGGCGTGAAAGCAGGACGTCTCTCAGTGAACACTTCGGGTATCAGACGTTACCGGCGACGCAGGAACGGGCACTCCGTAATGCAAGTCGTCGAGACAGTAGCCAGCTACGCAGGCGACGCAAGACGGCCAATGCATCTCGGTTAGGTAAGTGTGCGAACTATATACGCTTCCGGTGTGGCCTGTGCCCGTCAGTGGCACAGGCCACACCGGAAGCGTCCCTTGCTAATCGGGGCTCAAGGTCCTCGCGAAGTTTTCGCGATGCCTCGCGAAGTTTTCTTCGCAATAAGTTATAGTCATTGACACATAACACGCTTAGTGCAATGCCACGTTTCTTTTATAGTTACGGATGTTTTAGTTATAAACACCGCAAACTTCATAGTAGGCCCTTTGAGTTACCTTGTGTTGTCATGTTGGTGGATGCATATAGGTGGTTGCATCACCAAACACTTGGAACAGCCTTGCGTATATAACTCTGATGAGTGGCAGCTTGTACTGCCTGTTTCGCCAAGCTTCCTAACTGTGGGGTTTTGTGCAATTAAAATGATTGGTGTAATCGACCCGGAACCCTTTCAGGCGCCATTTAGTGTCGGCCGCCATCACCACCTTTCAGATTGCGTGATACGGCGAGCAGGAAATGAAGAATTCCCGAGTGTTCTTTTTCTTTTTTTGGTTCGAGGTGCAAGTCATTGTTGCACGCTCCTTTTTTTATGTAATAGGGGGGCAGGTATAGCACATAGAATCCCAAATCGTAAAGATCGGGTATCTATAGGCCGAAGCAATGTACATCAGTGTAGGCTCGCCGAGAACAAAACGAGACGCGGCAAGCCAAACGGCTCTTCGTATTCTGACGCGTTCTTTCGGTTAATGTAAGAGGCCCTCGGAATTTTTCGTTTCTCATAGTATCCGTCATAGACGTAGGCATTCCGCTTCTTTTGTAATTGCTTGTGTGCACCACAGGGCGACTGCTGACACCGCGACGAAGCGCGGACCTTAGCCAGACTCGTGAGAGCTTCGTGGATCATCCAGATACATCCGAAGCTCCTGTACAGGGGCCAGTGGCACACACGAAGAGCTCCCTCAGTGCAGCCGACGCCGGAAGCTACCTGAGTGGTGCCGACACTTTAGGTGGCGCGACTCACTTGACTCAGACTCAGGTCATGCAGTCGTCGCTCCACGATTTGGTCAGTATGTAACAGAGACTTGAGAATCGCGCTTGTGTTATGCGTATAGAGATATAAACGTACATAAATAAAGCTTAGGAAACACCCAGCGTTGAACGTGAAACTGAAAAGTTGCACGTAATACCAAAACACCAAGCGATGGCTGACATCGTTATTGACATATAAAGACAGCTCCAGCGTCAGCTTATCTTGAGACTATAGTGTATAGCTTGGTCGTTCGGGTATGTGTGGTCATGTTGGGGGCTGTTTTCGATGTTTTCGTACCCGTTATATTGTCCCGTTTTTGTTTTCTCTCGTGTACCTCTGCTTCCTGTGGCGGAAATTCGTTTATAAAGCCGTGTGAAAGCAGCTTCTGCAATGGCTGGGCCAATTTCTGACGTGTGAGTGCACTTCGCGGTCTGGGAGATCGTTGACGGGAAACGGGGACTCGCTGTCTGCCTAATAACTGCAACAGCAGCTACGCTTTTTCCCGAATCACCCTTTCCCACTTCATCTTTTTGCAATCTTGATCAACGTTTCCATATAGTCGAAGCCACGACGACATTTCTGGGTTCTTTGTTCTTATGCCGTAACAATTCTTGGAAGCCGCACCCATGCACAGAAAGCTGCATGAGTTCGCGGTGATGCTTGCGGCCTGCCTTTGATCTGTATTTGTTTATGAAAAGAGAGAACGCATTTGATTTCTGTTATTTACACATAATGAAAGTTATTGCTTCTGACACTTGGCAATAAACTATTACCATATGATAAAAAAAAATGTTCTTTTGCATTTTGTTTTTCAAAACTTCGGGGGGGAATTGTGAATAAAGTTTTTTTTTTTCGATTGCTGAACATTTCCGAGCGTTTTGCATCTCAATAGATATAGGAATGCGTGACAAGCAAAAGTATTGGGCTGTTATGGCGCCCCCTTCAGATGATCAAGGGGTGGGGCGGAGGTGGTATTTGGGGTACGTTTATGCTTTCGCTATACCTCACATGTCAGGGATTACGTGTCGTGAACTTTAGATTGCTCTAATACCGATGCATCACTTCCTCCCCAGATGCTTCTAACACTGTTCGCGTCCGCAAGCAACGTGTGTGACACCCATGAAAGAAAGATGCGTGTTCGTCATAAGTTATTCAGTGAACAATTAAGCTTTGAACATTTTGCGCAGCCGTGCTTTCACCACCTTCCTCATTTTGCCGGGGAACACGATGCAGCGAATAGCTTGTCATGTTTATACCACGCTATCGCTAAAAAGCAACGATAATTGCAAAATGCAGGGCTACAAGCTCGAAGACGCAAAACGGTTAACAGACTGCATTTGAACCGTCGTAGTGGTTTTGAGTATAAATCATAAAGAGCAAAAGAAATCTTCATTAACATTTATTTAAGGTTTGGATAGCGTATGCATGTTTCCCAGGGGCAAAATGCAGTTAAAACCCGACTTGACGAACAAATTCGCATTTCCCGACAGTTGTCCATACGTTAAATGCTTTTATGAACTCGAAACAACAAATCAAGCTTCGCGGCAAAACGCGATTGAATAAGCATTCTAGAAAAAAAAAAAGATGTGTGGAATAGAGGTTCGCCTGTAGAATGCCTGGCAGTGTTCTGGCAGCGTATAGAAGCGGTAAAATTGACGCAGCGAATGAATATTTGTATTGGTTCTTACGAAACAACAAACTGAAACTGCATGGAATGATAGACGGCGCATTTAGGCTTTGAGTCGGTTACGCCTGCAGACGCTGAAATCGCACACTAACTCTCAACTGCGTGATTAAAAATCACGCAGGTGCGAGTTATGGCAAGTACACTGACGTCTTTTGTGAGTCTGCAATACAATTTAAAATTTTTGAAGGATATGGCAAAATCCAGCTCACGATGTTACGAAGTTTCCGATTTAACAAAATAATGCGTGGGTGCAGTGACTTCGTTAAAACGAGGTTCAGTAAACGTTCTCCAAGTATACGTTATGAAACAGCGGCTACGCAACTGAGAGCGTTTTTGCTTCTAGTACTGAACGTAAAACCTTCGGTATGAAAATTGTCCAAGACGCAGCTTCTGAAGCATTTTGACAACAGCGGTAATGAGCAACCAATGTCGAAATTGGCTGTTTTGTACAGGACAAGTTGCGCGGTGAAGTGTGCTAATGAGGCGATAGGGTAACGCGAGGCTCGAATTACTCTTCGCAGCAAAAGCCTGAAATGGAGAACACGTCACTCTGGCAAGGCTTGCGGGCACTCGTCGCGGATACAGTTCGGGAGCATCGCCTCAAGTCCGTCTCGCTGCTGGTATTTTCTACAGCTGCCGTGGTTGTGCTATTATGCCTGGTCGCAATTGGCGTCATCGGAATATTTTACGATCACGAATCGCGCAAAGTGTGCGGAAACGTCGACTGCCTTCACCATGTTATCGCACTCCACTTGCCGCACAGTGACAACGCCACCGCTGCTTGCTCGAACTTCGCCTCGTTCGTGTGTTCCGGGGTTCGCAACAGGTACGGCGCCCTGGCAGGAAATGTCATTGTGCACAGAATCATGGACAATAGGTTGTCCAGCACCATGCAGTCGGCGGGAGTTCCCCTCTTCAGTAGACCAATAGAACTGACCCGGAAATGCATTAACGGAGACGCTGTATCCGACGCCGAGCTGAGCGCCTTTTTTGAGTTCTTGCAGGACAAGAGCTTTGCATGGCCGACGCCGAACGACAACGACACGTTCGTGAACGCCACCTCCAAGAACTTCACGCAGCCCCTCAACATCCTACTTGACCTAGCAGTCACGTGGCAAATGCCAATTTGGTTCCGGTGTCATCTATTCCGGCAACAGAGGGGCCGTCGTCGCGTCATCAGACTGAGTACATCTCCAGTGGGATACCTATCGCAAAGACTCCAGAATATGTTCCTGGGTTCCAGCAGCTATTACACCTACGTTTCACTCATAGAGAGCCTCATTTTCTCGCGACGAGAACCGACCTCCAAGTTTTTGTCATTTGTTCGGAGCAGCCGGAAGATTCAAGAGGACATCTTCGGCAAGTTCGCGGACGTCTACTCGGATACTCTTTTCGAACCGAAAAAAGTTACACTAGCACAAATGCCTTTACTCGTGCCCCGGTTCACGGTGGACGACTGGCTGGCGCCGCTGCAAAAAGTGTTTGAGGCTGATCCACGCATTGACCGCAGTGACGTAGTGCTGACGACGAACAGCCGGCTTCTAGTTACCATGAACGACCTCTTGGAAGCTTACACGCCGCAAGAAATTGCGTTTCACTCCATATGGTGGTTCGCACAGTACGCCTGCACCGTGACGAGCCGCGTCCTCTTCAACGCCGTCTCGAATGCCCAGTTCGGAATGGCGATGCAGAGAGCATACTGCGCTTCTCTCAGCATGGAACTCTATCATGTACATTGGGCAGCTGCGTACAAGGCCATTACTTCTATGAAAGATCAGGTTAAGATAAGCAGCTGCTTGGAAAATATCAAGACTGTTGCCGTTGACAAACTGGCGTCTACGAAAAGGGTCGATGGTGTAACGAGACAATCATTGGTAAACGTGCTCATGAATATAGAACCCATTATATGGCCAAGCGGCAGTCTTGCAACTCTTGAAGGCTTGGAGAGTATGTACGGTCCATCGTATAATGGTTCCGGTGGAGTGCTTGGGGAAGGCTTGGAGCTCGTGCGTCACTTGCGGCGATTAAAGGGAACGGAACAGGACGACCTCGTTGCTACGGTGTTTGTTCCATCTGATACTAAGCGCCTGACATCCTACGATCCAGTCACCAATACCATCGCGATGGCAACGGATGCAATCGGGCCGCCCATGTACTACTCCAGTGGGACGAGCGCTATGACATACGGCGGTCTCGGCTTCGTTTACTCCATGGAAGTTGCGACGGCGTTGAACAGCATCAGCTACCTGATCCGCGACGAGGCCTCCAAGGTGCCGGCTCTGTCGCCAAACGCGAGCCTTCCCTTTGCACTATCGTGCGCGAATGGCATGCATGCACCTTTTCCGGAGCTACCAGCGCTGGACTTGGCCTACGAGGCGTACCTCCGCTTCCGTGACGCTCACACGGATCTGCCCCTCAAAGGTCTTGGCTACAGCCCGGAGCAAATATTCTTCATTTCTTTCTGTCACAGCACGTGCTTGTTTTACCCGGACGGTACCAGTTTTTCTCCTCGCTGTAATGACGCGGTCAAGAACTTCGCGCCATTTGCGAAAGCGTTTTCCTGCCCAGAGGGGTCACAAATGAACCCTTCGACGAAATGCCATTATTTGTAATTGCTTATTGATCAGCGCTGCTTGCGCAGTAAACCGCATATGTCATAATTAATAAACCCTGGCTTCATTTCGAGAATCGCCTTGGTTTGAAGTATGCGTCGCGGGTCGTGCTTAATTAATAAATATGTCTGATCTATGCAGTTTATGCTGCATGGTGTACCACTGCTGATGTGATCACTTTGTTCTTGTACGAATTCGGCCTGCGTTCTACTCAAGCTGAAAACTTAATGTAGGAATACAGGGGAAAGGGTTATAGTTAAAGATGGAGTGGCTTCAATAGTATTGGGACACGTCGACGATGTAAAAGGACTACTTAAACCGGCCATTGTCGACATTGTCGACAAATTTTGAGAAAAAGAATTTTATATAGTACCTGAACAATGGTACCAACGACATTTGGAGGAATCCTTGGAGGATTTTTTTTTTCGTCGAACGATATTCGGAAATTTCATACACAAGTGCACGCACTTGTACTATGGCTAAACTAGTCGTCAAAAGAACCTGCCAAAATTTTAAGTAGCTTTTTAAGGCACCCAGTTGAAATAGCTTTGTGTCATATTACGTAAGTATTAACACTATATCGTCAAAGAGCTCATTTCGCTAGAATTTCGCAGAAATTCTAGGGTCGGCCTCAGTGTCGTTGGTTGTGAGCGAAAAATCGAGAAAGATGCAAATAAAGCAAAATGTTTTGCATTTAAAAATTAGGCAGATTTCTCGCGTACCATGGGAATCGATGTCATGCGAAGTACGAGGAAGGATGGTTACTATGGTGTAACTTTGTTGTTGTTGTTGTTGTTGTTGTTGTTGTTGAGCGATAAATGGTAAGAAATGACGCTTAAGATATGTACACATCTTATGCTGAGACATGTTTGTTGAACAGTCACATATGTTTTATATAAACAGTTGTTTACAGTTGAGGAACGATGCCGAGACCAACATGGGTATTGCCAACACTATATATACAGGGCCGGTGGCTGGATTGTGTTTGCGTGGATGGTAGCCCTGGATAGTGCTACGTGACGCCCGTGTCATTGTAGCACGTGTGCAATAGTAGAATTAGATGTACCGCACTGCAACCACAATTGATGTTTCACACTAACATTGCGCCTGCATATATACACTAAGAAAAAAATAACTCAAAGGGTTAGGGAGGTTAGACCTTTCGGCGATCAGGTGAATTGCTACAACTATTCGCCCTTTTGGGGACTAACTGCAAGAAGATAAACAGTTAGTCCTTTAAAGATTAACTGCAAGATGACTAAGGGTTGCTCCTGAAAGGGCCTATGGTTACTTCTGTAAGGACTAACAGTTGATTTTCGGAAATGGTCCTTAACCGAGCAAATGTTACTCTCGTAATGACTAACTGTTGATCCCGAGAAATCATTACTGGAAGAGTGAATGTTACTCCTTTGGGATAAACTGTTAATCCATTTGAACAGTTTTTTTGGGGGGATTAATGAATAATCTACTATTCATTCACTAGGCCATCTTCCCCAGACTGACATGATATAGCTCACGTCAGCTGCGCCTTTCAGAACTACATTCGTGAATGAGTGTTGGGACGAAAAACGGCAGAGAACAATCCAAAGCTAGAAAAATTTATTTTCCACAAACAGTGCGTCATGCGCACCAGCTGTGTTCACCGTCAGCTGCTGTCCCCTTTTACCTGCGAGAAATATAACAAAAAATTCTTATGAAAATAAAATATAGCTAGAAGACCACGACTTACTAATTGCCTAAGCCCCAATAATTACACAATCGCAACCACATATAACATTCCAAAGCATGCCACGCACAATGCTTTTTCAGCTTTCACACTATTTATTATGCAATGTGCTAAGGGCGCACCGCCGCGGTGGTCTAGTGGCTAAGGTACTCGGCTGCTGACCCGCAGGTCGCGGGATCGAATCCTGGCTACGGCGGCTGCATTTCCAATGAAGGCGGAAATGTTGTAGGCCCGTGTACTTAGACTTGGGTGCATGTTAAAGAACCCCATGTGGTCGAAATTTTCGGAGCCCTCCACTACGGCGTCTCTCATTATCATATGGTGGTTTTGGGACGTTAACCCCACCTATCAATCAATCAGTGTGCTAAGGTGACGAAAAATAAACAACTTACCTTGAAAATTAACAGACGAACGTGGTTTTCAGAGCCAGTTAATAAAAAAAATGATGATCACACTTCAAGGTGACCATTCTTGAAGCTTTGCAGAAAATAAGCCACAAAGGAGCCCTGCATGTAAGTTGGGGTCTCCATTTCTTCGCTTGAAAGTTGCGGTGTTCAGTACATTGAACAGCCGTTCCACGGACACACAAATACACGCGCATCCACAATTCTAGCACATGCGACGAAGTATGCTTTTCACAGCTGTATACGTTGATAACCTGTGAAGCGGCACTCGCCTTCCACGGAACCAGTGCAAACAGAAAAAAAAAATTATTGAAAGTGACAAACACGAGCCGCACTCTTGACTACAGTGACTGTGAGCGATTCCGAAGAAGTACGGCGCGGATGGACACACAATATATGCCCTAAAATGTCCGTCAGACTTGCATAATTGTCACCGCTAGTAAATATTGGGAAGTTTGTCGAACTACGTTTCAAATTATAATGGTCGGCACAGTATTCTTCCCCTACAATTATTTTTCTTTTCTCGCGTTATTTTCTTCTTCGTAACTGTGAGTGGGCTGAGGAGCCTTATCGTCAGGCATTCTTCACCTCAGTCCTTCGCCTCGCGCTACCTCCACCCCGGCAAAGTAGAAGGGCGAGTTTCAGAAAAATGGGGCGCACCTGACCGAGCCAGATCATTGAAAGGCTGCTGAACCCGCCCACACAACAAGGGCTGTACAAAAAGCGTCTTTTCATCCCTTCAGCCCCTACCCGAGATAGTATGTGAGTCGTTCGTCCTCTCGTTAGTCCTCCAAATTTGCGCACGACACGCTCTTTGGTCTTTTGGTGGACTAACGACACGATTTGACGATTTGAGATTTAAAGTTGACGTTACTCACCCATTGAGCTGGATTTTTTCTTAGAGTGTAGGGCCTTTTCCCAAAAAGCTTGTTAGGCACAGCGAGTCTCTGTGGTAGAATACTTGGTTTCTACGCACAATCCTTGAGTTCGGTTCGTGCTGGGACCATAACGTATGTCGTGCGTATGTGCCAGTGGCGAGGACAAAGAAGCAGCGTGATAACACTTGTTCAGGACAAGAACGAAGAATACGTGGCTGCCTCTTCGCAGAATCTGATAAAGCTTATTTGTCTGTCGTCCTCCATTTCTTCGCCGATCCCGCATCGTCACATTATTATTTGTATTCGTCAATGCTGCTGAAGCTGGTTTTTAACATTCTCACATTCAAGTTACTCACCAGTTATTACGAGACACTCAGAAGTACGCGTGCGGACAGACAGACAGACAGACAGACAGACAGACAGACAGACAGACAGACAGACAGACAGACAGATATTGCTAGATAGATAGATATTGCTAGATGGATAGATACTGCTAGATGGATAGATATTGCTAGATGGATAGATATTGCTAGATGCATAGATACTGCTAGATGGATAGATATTGCTAGATGGATAGATATTGCTAGATGCATAGATATTGCTAGATGGATAGATATTGCTAGATGGATAGATATTGCTAGATGGATAGATATTGCTAGATGGATAGATATTGCTAGATAGATAGATATTGCTAGATTGATATTGCTAGATGGATATTGCTAGATAGATAGATAGATATTGCTAGATAGATAGATATTGCTAGATAGATAGATAGATATTGCTAGATAGAGATAGATAGATAGATATTGCTAGATAGAGATAGATAGATAGATATTGCTAGATAGATAGATAGATAGATATTGCTAGATAGATAGATAGATATTGCTAGATAGATAGATAGATATTGCTAGATAGATAGATAGATATTGCTAGATAGATAGATAGATATTGCTAGATATATAGATAGACAGACAGATAGATAGACAGACAGATAGACAGATATTGCTAGATAGATAGACAGACAGATAGACATATATTGCTAGATAGATAGATAGATGGATAGATGGATAGATGGATAGATAGATAGATGGATAGATGGATAGATGGATAGATAGATAGATAGATAGATGGATAGATGGATAGATGGATAGATAGATAGATAGATAGATAGATAGATAGTAAATAATAAATAGTAAATAGGGAGCCTACATGACCGGCGTTTCAGGGTGATGTCAGCTTTTGACCCTCTAGCTACATGCCGCCACTTGTGTGTGTGCGCATCGCCTCCGGAGGTGCGCACATCAAGGCTCCGTGTCGCCAACGCAGCGCCGCCCGCCAAAACACAACGTTGCCAGACAGTGACGCCACGCTATTGTGACATCTTGGTGCCCGCAAGGTGTCTCCGTCGATGCGAGCGTACGCTGGTCACAGCGAGGCTACGCTATCCATAGAGTTTCCTAATTTTAGGAAACTCTATGACGCTATCTAAACGCGACCCCGCATCCGTCGGCACGCCCCGGCTGCAAGCGGCGCGAAATGTGACACATGCTGGGTGTCGCGCCGGCGACGTTATTAACTGTCGTCTCTTCGTGTTGGAGGGACGCTGGTCGTGCTCAAACGCGCATGCGTGAAGGCAACGCGTAATGCGTGGCTTCACGTGACGCTGGTGACGCGACAAAACGAATGCTGGCGCGCACGTGATTTGTGAACGGCGGAGTATACACCAGGGCCTTATTCGACAATACAGCGCAAATAAACAAACAAAAATACCTGGGTGCTGCGTACTGCTGTACACTAAGCGCAACAGAAAGGGCGTGCGAATGTTCCGCTCCTTGGCGTTCCTGCGCGCCGACGACGATTCTGACTGGCTGATTGATTGATATGTGGGCTTTAACGTCCCAAAACCACCATATGCTTATGAGAGACGCCGTAGTGGAGGACTCCGGAAATTTCGAGCACCAGGGGTTCTTTAACGTGCACCCAAATCTGAGCGCACGGGCCTACAACATTTCAGCCTCCATCGGAAATGCAGCCGCCTAAGCCGGGATTCGATCTCGCGACCTGCGGGTCAGCAGCCGTGTATACCTTAGCCACTAGACCACCACGGCGCGGTGATTCCGGCTGGCTCAAGTGAAGCGAGACGGCCGGTAGCCCACCAGTTCGTCTGGTATTTTCTCTGTGAGTACTGCGTATTTCCTTCACTGGTTTTTACTGCAGGACACGCCATGTGTATTTCACAGTGCTCGCGAATGCATAGATAACCGAATTTAATTGTCATTACTGCGTTCACGAATTGCTAGTAGAAAGCCTACATACAGGACGCGTCCGAGATGCGCTCGCTAGGCATGAGGTGCTGCCTCAGCACTTGTGTCAGCTCGTATGTCGCTCAGCGTTATGCCGCAAGAAATTGTGCGTGGGCAGCGACATCGAATACATGGCAAGTTACTGGCAACCGTACATATCACGAGTAAATCCAGCCATTTACCTTTTGAAACGTCTTCCTATAACGGCTGGTCACATAGGTTTCCTACTAGTAAATATAGGGAGCCTATCTAGGTATTAACCCGCATAAGCGAACGCTCGGGGCATTGGCTCCGACGAGCGCAATGAAACGCTCTTGCTGAAAAGGAGCAGCCGTACGCTTGTTTACGAAGTAGAAAAAATAGTGTGATCTTTCGTTTCGTTAGATCTGCTAGTGAGTGCTTAGCGCGGTCGGATATTTCACGATAACCGCAACGACCAAGTCCAGTTGTGTGCCACACTGAAGATCAATAATTGCAAAGAAGTCGGATATTAACTTGCTTCTCTAAATGCAGAATGACTTAAAGGTACATAGAGTGCAAGGTGCTGCGACCGGCAGCCGTGCTGATCATATTTGTATCTTATCCGGCGTACAAGCTAACTGCGCTGTCGCTGAAAGGTGTAGACCCTTTGTTCGTGTTTGGCCTGCTCCTGCCATATCGAACAGCGAACAAGATTGGCAAGATGGGTGGCAAACCCAGCGGAGATGTCAAATTTGATGTCGGGAATAGAAATTATCATCACCATCAACCGACACGCACGCTGTCTGTTTTTTTTTCTTCTGTCCGTGTCGTTCTCTTTTGTCCCCGCGTGCGCCAATTTTGGTGTCGTGGAATGTAATAACTCTGAAGGCTGATAGAACGAATACATAGAGAGAGAGAGAAAAAAAGAGAGATAGAGAAATAAATTTGGGCGAAAAAAGGACTTCACATGGTGAGATTCCAACCCGCGTATCCACGGTTCCAAGGCGAGCCTCGTAACCACTCGCATCAGGCATGCTACGCTAGCAAAACAGCGCATATATAGCACATCCTCGTATAGTACAGTATAGCAAGGAGATGGGAAAGGACAGTAAGAGTGAGGAGGAGCGACGTGAAGGTGATGAGGAGGGAAAGAAGTGAGAAAGGGTAAGCAGAGAGCGAGAGTGAGCATTTTTTTGGAGGCAGAGAGGTCGGTTCGAGCTATTGCGCTTTAGCCTTCTACTCTACACAGTGGAGAAGGGAAAAGAGAACAAGAGCGATGAAGGGTGACGATGGGGACAGGAAGAAGTGGTGCGCGTGTATACAATAGCCACTTAGCGCAGCGTTTATTCTGCGTTGCAGTGTCTTGGAGTTCTGGAGCGTTATGGAGTTAGCGGTACATATCTGTCTATCTAACGAACGGACACCCGTTCTTATATGAACGGGGAAGTCTCTTCTGTGCAAACTGATAAATACGGCGCTCCCTAAGGCATCATATTGGGACCGCTTTTATTTATCATATTTGTAAATGATTCTGTACATGTGGACCCTTCAGCCCAATACAAAATACATGCAAATACGTGCATAGACACGTTTAGCAGCCGCATATGTTTTATATAACCAGTTGTTTACAATTGCGTAACAATGCCAACAGCAACACGGATATTCAACACCAGAAGCGGTGAGCTGATATGAAGCGCTTGTGCTCGCGAGGATGGTAGCCCTGGACACTGCCACATAAATCAACTTGAGCGATGGCGACATATTACAATTGACTTCAACCCGACGTTGCGGCTGTGTCATAGGAGTACATATGTATTGTTTATAAATTTGGCACTGCACCCGCAAATGACTGGTCATAAACTATAGGGCCTATTTTAAAAGTAGTTCCAAGGCTTGACGTGGCTCTGGGGTAGAATACTTGATTGCCACGCAGAATGCTGGAGCTTGATTTGGGTTTGTTTTTATCATCAAGCGCTAAGGTAGGTTCACGACACCTGCAACCCATGCAAATTGTAGGTTGCTTTCTTGAACCCACCCAATGTGGCCCCTTTGACTCTCGCAACGTCTATTCTTTCTGCTTCGACTTGATTTAGACTGTCAATCACATGTGGTGCATACCCGCATAATATGGGCCTTGCATATGCGGTTATGCGCTAAACGTGGCCGCGGGAAGTGGTTTCATGACGTGCGCGGCAGGTATGACATGCTACCCATGAGAAAACCTGTGAGTCGTGTTCGTCGTACAATATTGTTCTGTGCCAACTTTGGTGTATACTAAGACAAGCATCATATGTCACCTAGTTCATGATTCGGTACGCCAATACTTTCGCAAAATTTGGACCATTTATTTTTATTTACTTCAAGGACACGCGCCTGCCTGTCTCCCCACTCCCACTGCTTACCTCATTGTCATTTCAATTTTCGTTATAATGTACAGTGTGGCCAATCTCCCTTGTGGGTGTATAAGCCAAGATCTTTGAGGCGAAAACACGAGACTTACCCCTTTGGCCAACACCAAAGTTGGGGTAGAATAGTCGCAAAAGAAGAAGAAGCAGCCTCCGGGCTCGCGATAGGTGGTGCTCGAGGGATCTAATCCTTGCGCCGGCTGCGTCGGTGATCACATCAAATTTGTTTATACGCGGCATGGCTAAAAGGCTGCTCCAGCTGTAAGGATGGATGACAGGCGCCGTCCGCCATCGCAAGGGCGCTACATCCCGTCCATCCTGGGCGGCCGCATGCGATCGCGAGCAAGCAAGGTCTCTACCACCGACGAGAAGGAAGCCACGACCGAGCCGGCTTCACCGCGCGCTAGTGCCGACTCGTCAAAGAAGTCGCAGAAGAAAGTTAAGCAAGTCTTCCATTACTACTTCACGCGCAAGAGCCGGCGAAAGTCGGCCGGTTCCCCGTCTCGGTGCTCGGTCGTCTCTGGTATCTCGGCCGTGTCAGCCATGGCGCCGACGGTGACAGTCCCTCCCTTGGTTACTCTGGAAGGTTACTCGAAGGACTTGGTTATTCGAAACCCATCTCGGAAGGCGAACGTTCGAGCAACAGCGAGCGCTTCGGCTGCAAGGCACGAAACCGGAATAGAGTCCTTGGACTTGGAGAAGGGCCTCGGCGACCTGGTGACCTCCTCGTGCGAAGAAAGTGCAACAGAGCCGACCAAAGAGTCCTCTGAATGCAAGGGCCGCGCCAGCTCGAGGTCACTTAAGCGAAGCACAGAACGGGATGCTGGAGCAAAAGGGTTGTCCGACTCGAGACTAACACCTAGGAAGGCGACCAGCGTCATAGTGGAGGAAGACGACGCCAATATGCGGGCGTCCGACGCAGTCACTGCCGTGCGGTCTGCTGCAGCAGATAAAATGGGAGCACGAGAAAAACGTGAACCGGACAAGCTTTCACATCAGGGCCCGTCGAGCGCAAGTTGTAGCAACAGCAGCAGCAACAACGGCACCAATAGCTGCAGCGACAGCAGTCGAAATAGCTGCAGTACAGTGCACTCTGGCGACAGCCAGCCTAGCCATATTGCCGTCGATGGTGACGACGTTTCCGTAAGAAAACGTCATCGTGTTGAAAGTGGAGCAGTGGATGGGGCAATGCATCGTTCAAGCGGCATTCACGAAACGGAAAAAGACGCAATATGTAGCACTCCAGCTTCTGGCGCTATGAACGCTGCACCGCTGGATTTGTCGAAGATGCTATTCCCAAGTCCCGCTTCCGCTGTACCACAAATACCAGTAGACGACGGCAACCGAACAACCCAAGCGTGGGAATCATTCTGGACTCCAAAAACGCCAGGTCAGTTCCCGCTGCAAGCCATTGATATTTGGCAAACGGCGCCAGATCACTTGGGTGAAACACACCATCCGAGAGAGCCGCCATCTGCTGACAACGCAACCATTGACCACACGAGCAGGGCCAGAAAAAATCCACTTTCAACTTTCAACGCCGATGAAACTTATCAGACTAAACCGATGGCCGCACAGCCTGAGCGCATCTCTGGGACGGCCGACGAAGCGCACCTGTCAGCAACAGCGGCTCGCCACTTCCCGAGTCATGACCCGTTTATTTCCTCAACTCCAGTGGACGTTTTCCTCAAACCAAAGGCCGGTAAAGAAGCACCTTGGCCTAACTTTCCTGTCGATGCGGCAACGCACGCGACCATGGACAAACCAGACATATTCAGCAAGTTTAGCCCAAATGAAGATGTCGTGGAATCAGCTCGGGAAGGCCTGCTTTCCCTTTCGCCGCACACTCTCTCTGGTCTTCGTCAGATAGACACTTTGACTGCAAAGTGCAGTGGCGTTCGTCCAGTAAAAGAAGAACCACTCCTCACGGAGCCCATACGAAGCTGCATAACCGCTGACTTGAATAACATTAAGGATAGCGCAGACGTTCTTTCTGCCATTCCCCGCAGCGAAATGTTAACAGCTCGGAAAGATGGCGCCGATGAGTCAACGGCCACACACAAGTCTCTGGACAGCAACGCAAGTGCCAGGGAAAAGCCACCCAGGGCCATCCTTGAATCTTCGGCTGAAAATGTGGTCGCCAAAGAAGAGCCATCTGCATTCCTTCGGGAATCTTCGGAAGGAAGTGCTGCTAGAGTGAGCAGTCCAAAGCACGGCAAAGGAAACGGCGTCACGCTGGACGGTGAGGCTAGGCCCGCATCGACTAGCGATTTAATCGCTGGTATGCCAGCTCAAGGAACCACTTTGAAAGAGTACCAGCCTTCTGACACAGGGTATACAGACGAACTCAATGAAAAATCTCAAAATGTGCATAGCTTCTCCATTTTCTCCAAGATTCAACGTGAACAGGTGGACCAGGTGCAGATGGGCATCAGCGAGGAGTCTAAGCTGAGGTCCAAAGTGACAAACACACTGCGACCAAGCATATTTCAGGACACGTGCACCACAGCGCTACCCATTGATATTCTTCACGGAAGACCTAGCGGCTTCGCACGGCTTCGCAAACGTCTGGATGATGGGCGGTCACCATCGACCCAAGCCAGGCCGCACGTGCCTGGGATGAAATGGAAGCAGAAAGGGTATGAAGATTTCAGGCCCTCCCCAGAGAAACAAGACCGCGCAGACGTACCCAAGTACGCTTTTGAAAGCAACCGGGAGACGGGTGCAGTGCCGGAAAAGCGGGACTCTTCCACGCAAGCCGGTGGAAACTTCGACGAAACCGGACCAAGTGTGTCGACGCAAACTGTGCAAGTATCGCCGCTATCGCAGATGGAATTTTCTGCTCGTGAATCGCAGCAAGCCGAACTGTACCGAAAAGACAATGGCCATCAACTGTCCCAAAAGAAGGTGATACCGCCATGGGTGATCATTACGTGCGCTGCTTTTCTTATGGCCATTGCGCACTACTTTGGTGTCAAGGTCGGACATGGGAAACTTTGCAACTGAAATAAGCTATCACTATGGTTTGAGCGATGCAGGAGACCGGGCACAGAGCAACGGAGTTCGTGCTTTAAGCGCACCTCGGCTTTTGTACATTTCTTTGAGGGCTGTGTCTGAAGCTTTTGTGTGTGTGTGAGGCTGTTAGCTTCTCCTTTTCCAGTGGTAAATGGCGAAGTGGCACTTTTTTTTTCACTGGTAGCGTTGAATATACTGCTGTCTTCCAGAACATGCGTGTTGTTCTTGCGATTCCATAACACTGTCGCACTCATAGTGCTCATGAATGGGCTTAACACATTGGTATCCGTCACAGTAGATAACATAGCAGAAGTCGTTAAATAATTCCAACAAATATCAAAAGGCAAGGCGCTTAGCACTGTAACCTGTGCGGCATTCGAGGCGCGTCTTCTCAATGCTGTCGTTTGGTTCCTAAAAAAAGTTTGGTTTCCAGCTAGAGCCTGCAGAACGAGACTCTGAAGTACGTTTATTCTCTTTCCCTCTCCAGTTAGATGTTCCACATGCATGCCCGAGAGCCTGTATATAGGAACCCTCAACCACTGGCTTCTAAAGCTAGTTCTTATGGCAAGGGCATGTCCACCGTCCGACAACAGAAGCGTATGCGCCAGAGAAATTGGGAGCACCCTGCTGTCACCACTGGCCCGCTAAAAATGGAAACAAAACCCACGAACGGCAAACACAAATTAGGTCGTGCGCGAAACGCTGAGCACGTGCGGCAAGCCAGGCAAGAAGACGCATGTCACGGCAAAATCACGGATGATTCTCAAATAAAAAAATAACGATTGAAATAGCATACCGTAATTTCAAGATTTACTTTCTGGACTCGTTTCGGATTTAGTTGCACAGTGAGTGATGGCCTGAGGTTCGAAATTTTGTGTCACGTCATCACGTCAGTGTCGTGCGCTAAACATCTTCGTTGGTCATACAACTTCACAGTCTTGGAATGGCTGTCCAACTTTTGTTGGCTATCACCATGGCAGGATTGCTTCAGAAATGCTTAACTACATGCGTCACTGTTCTCTCGCTCTTTAAAGCGTGCTTTTTCACTGAAGCGTCTTTATTGAGGAGAAGCCAACTTTAAAAACTTGTTTTCTACAATGTTTTTTTTTTCTCTACCCTTTCGCTGACTGTTGGACGAGTCAGCGTCTCGTAACATATGCGAAAATGAAAAGATAGTTGGCGCGCTGTTTACAGTGGCACGTGTTTCGTCATTGGCTTTCCGAGAAAGGTAAAAGTTGAAAATGTTCCGGGAATGCAACATGATTTGACCTAGGCCACTAATATCTTCTCGACTGTGCATGGCCGTATACCTTCACATTATAATATGACTGTACGAGACTGAGTCAACATACAATGTTCTCTTAGCACCCCCGTTAGATAGTTAGGAGTCTATTCACCAAGGGACAAACAGACAACTCACACACATACTGTGCTAACAATTATCTGCGTGTTTGTTTTCGCTGAGAGTGTTATACACAGAACTAGGACAGTGTATGTTAATGCCGCCTCAGTCATCTGCGCACTTAAGTTGTACTTCAAGTTGTCGCATCTATCATTTATTGTCCTATTACAATACATGATCTATGTCGTCATGTTGGCTCATTGATGCTTTGACGCATAACACGACTGTACTGGGGCGAATTAGACCTAATATGACACTAAAGAGGAAAATTATTTCATTTGTATTGGTATACGGTCGAATCCACTTATAACGCGAAAGTCGCATTGTTATACCCGGTAATTGTTATGAAAGGGTTGCTTGAAACATACCAAAATAGAGGGACTGCAGGCTCTTGCGGGAAAATCGTAAGTAATGAGACAGCGGCAGATTTTCCGGTCATTCTTAAAAGTTCGAACGCTCTCCCGACAAGCTCTGTGCTGTCAATGTATAAAGACATCTAAAATTTTGGTTGGTGGAACTCTTTTTAACCCGAGAGTTATTAAAGCCGGGGTTTGCCACGGCTCCGCTTACGTATTATCGTTACGGATATGACGCTGCTAAACATGTACTGACAGCTTGCAAAAAAAAAAAAATCGGAATATTCACGAAGTGAATGATGATGAGTGAGGTGAGCGTCCGTCCGTCTGTCTGTTCGTTTCTCCGTGCATCAGTCCGTCCATCCATGCATCTGTCCGTCCGTATGTCTATCTGCATGACACTGCCGGTTACGCCTGACACACGACAAGGCTTGATTGATATGTGGGGGTCAACGTCCCACAACCACCATGATTATGAGAGACGCCGTAGTGGAGGGCTCCGGAAATTTCGACCACCTGGGGTTTTTAATGTGCACCTAAATCTGAGCACACGGGCCTACAACATTTCCACCTTCATCGGAAATGCAGCCGCCGCAGCCGGTATTTGAACCCGCTTCCTGCGGGTTAGTAGCCGAGTACCTTAGCCACTAGACCACCGCTGCGAGGCGACGCAGGACAAGGTTAAAGCAAGAGAAGCTCCACCCCTAAAAGTTCCGTCACCGGCCCTCGAACCTACAACCTCTCGCTCTGCAGCGTGAAACCTCTCGGCTACAGAACGCACGTTGTCCAGCTGACTAACAGCGAGCTATTTGTATATACCGTTGGCGGCCCTCGGAGTTCAGCAACTTCAGCGCGTTTTTATCATTAGTAGCGATATGGCGTGAAGGGCATCCTCTAAAGGTTGTCGCCCCACGTGTTGCGATGCGCTCGCGCCTCCTCTAGGCGTGGTCGCTCGTGCGCACGTGCTTATCTCGTGATTCAGGCGCTTCGTACGTCTTGTGCTTCCACCGCAAGTTTGCTTTTAAGTTAAAGTGGTTAAAGAGTGCGCGAAGGTCACCTCACTCGCTGCTCACACACAAAGTAAAAATTGTGACAGTTGTTTGCTCTCGTCCTGTGTATACTTGTGCGTGCGTTTCGTGCATCTTTGCGTTTGAGCAGCACGCTTGAAGTGCCAAGCTGTGACAGTTGTTAGTCCACGCTCGTCTTGTGTTTGGTCATTTCGCGCGTACTTCCCGCCTGAGGTGCGCGCTGCAAATTTCCAGGTGCTGGCCGTTTTTTCGTGCGACATTACAATTTATTACTGTAGCATTCACTCCTTCGCTCTTACGGCGAGGCTATGCTCAATAAACGCCCAAATGCCTTTGAAAAGACACGTTCCACTTTTGTGTTACACCAATTCCTAGACATAGAGATCAGCTATGTTTTTTTACAGACTTTTTGCTCGAATCGCACATCGGAAACTGCAATAAGCGAAGCCAGCACCACTTCCGCATCAATCTCTCGCAAGTTCGAACCAGCGCTGTCGCGAGTCGATCCGTTTGCGGGCACAGCAATTTTAAGTTAGCTTGGCCGCAATGCCGAAATGCTGTGCGGTAAAAAAATGCCGTGAATTTTTAAGGGGGCAGACTGCTCTTTGGGACGAAAAAGTGACAAAAAAATTCATTTTTTAAAATTGACATATTTGGTTTCGGCAGGTACTTTCCTATCTCTCTGCAAATTTTCACGCACCAGGAAGTAGTAATTTTTTTGTAATGTCATTTTAACTGTGCAGATTCTTGGTGCTGTTAACATGCAGAACCTGCAAAAAAATGGGGAACCGACTTTGAGACTTCTTTATAATTTGCCAGCACCTTTGTCTAAAGCTCTACTACCAATTTATGAGCCCTCTCATGAGGATTGCAAAACATGCGCACCATGATTGTTACTTTTTGAAGAAACCGTGGTTTTCACTTTTTTCTATTTTTCTCAAAAAGTAATTTTGTGACTATTCAATT
Source organism: Rhipicephalus microplus (assembly GCF_043290135.1). Taxonomy (NCBI): domain Eukaryota; kingdom Metazoa; phylum Arthropoda; class Arachnida; order Ixodida; family Ixodidae; genus Rhipicephalus; species Rhipicephalus microplus. The sequence goes on from NC_134703.1 coordinate 43,797,371, forward strand.
TTGAGGCCTCAATATCTCTGCAGCTAGGGCAGGTACAAGAATAATTCTTTTTGCAGTGGAAACCTGTATGTGTGTAGAATGCAAGTATGGGAGCAGAATTTAGAGCACATGCCTTTTTAATTAATTACCAATCAAAATTGTAACACAATTCAAACTGCTTTTGAAAGTGTATAGTTCATTTTGCTGCAAAATAACCAATAAAGGCCTAAAAACAAAAACCTCTTCCATACTTTTACTCTATAGTCATTAGTCTATGTTGGCATATCCTAAATATCACTTTTAATTAAGCACTTTTTTTTCTATGGTGGCCTTAAACAATAGGGGAGGAACTTAAGTTATCTCAGGAACAAAGTGAGTTACAGAAAAACTAATTAAATATTTGAAATCAGCAGAAAAAACTGAATAACCCTGTGCAGTTTTATCAAGATCACTGAAGAAATAAACAAAAAATGTCTAAGACCAGTCTGCCCCCTTAAGGTGGCACCTTAACGGTGTGGGTCAGCACCAGCTTGGCATGGCGCGTAGTAGCCTATTCTTGTTCAGAGAGGTGAAAGCGCGACAGGTGACACCGTAAAAAACTACGACGCAGGTCCTATTGTATGCGCGTGGATGGAGTTGCAGGAGCTTGAATTTGTCAGTTCTTTCTTTGAAGAAATTTCACGTTCTATTGCAAGCACATACGCAGTATCCGGAATTCATTGTTATAACACAGTAAGCCGCGGTGGTGCAGTGGTCATGGTGCTCAGCTGCTGATCCGAAAGTCGACGGTTCGGTACAGGCCACGGCGGGTGCACTTCTATCGAGGCCAAATGCAGCAGGCCCATGAGCTGTGTGACGCCAGTGCACGTTAAAGAACACAGGATGGTCAAAATTTCCGGAGTCCTTCAATATGGCCTCCCTCATATAACGATTTTGGGACCTTAAATCTCAGGTATTATTATTCATCGTTATAACCGGGTATGGGGCCTGGAGGCATTGTTGCAGCAGGTTGCTACCCCATCAAAAATACAGGAAATTTTACGGTGCAGCAGCTTTTCTTTGTTGTGACCAATATTTCGCTAAACCGGCATGACTATAGGTGCGTTCGACTGTATTAAAAAAAGTAGGGTGACCATGCAGGATTGCGCTAGTCTAAATTGATTCATTTTCTTTACTTCAGTGCACTTTTGGGGAAACCGGCCAGTATGCAATGCACATCGGACCTGCCACCCAGGATTTGAAAAGCTCCTGGTGTGGTGAAGTAAGATAGGCCTGCACAATAACAGCTTTAACTTAAAGGGACACTAAAGGCAACTAATATGTCGACGTTGATTGTTGAAATGGCAATCCAGAAACCTCGTAGTGTTACATTTGTGCCAAGAGAGGGCCTATTTTGAAATAATATCGCGTTTCAGCGGTCTGAATCGGGTTAGCGCACTTCAAATTACCCACCTCTAGAAGCGGACCAACCTGACCGTCTCACGTCACTGTTGCCGTGCACAGCGTTGTCTGACTTCACTGTGCTAGTAGCAGCAGCAATGACGGCCATTGATCATTTTCCCGCTATTGGCTTCGAGATAGCAGACGTTTTTGTTTCGACTGCGCTCCACTAGATAGCACAACCTATTCCGTGTAACCACGTGAAAATTGAATTTTTTAACCACTCGCGTCATTTCCCATAGTAACATTCCGGCGATTCTTTTTTTCATGAATCAAACAGAAATGAACAAGCAGCATTTTATTGCATCTCTTGATGCACGGAAGGGTCTTTATTTAGTGCAATTTGATCGATTACTAGTGATTAATTGTAGGTGGTCCGTCTGATGCCATCGGGATCATTTCAAAAATGTCCTACTGTAGTTCTTGAGCATTTACCTTAATTTCTCGGTAAGTAGGGCACTGTTCATAATATTGTCATTTTAGATGTTGTCAGACATCGAGCTTTCACTCTGACGTAAATTGTTATTTGACTTTAGTGTCCCTTTAAGTGTGACTGCAGCTACGTTGCTAGTCTGGTACAGTGAAGGCAGGAGATGTCCCACCCAGGTGACCAGAGTGACAGCTGATTGCCTCTGAAACTGAAAAAATTGTCTTACTCATGCTCTCGGAAAAGTTCTCTGTGAGCAGGATTACTGCCCGTCTGACTCATGATATCAGTCTTTGGTGTACCCTCAATGGTGCAGTCTTGTGTGCATCTCCTTTAAAGGTAGAAATGCTGCTGCCTTCTGATGTTGTACCAGACTGCGATGTGCCAGTGTGGCCAGACATGTCCTTTTCTTGGGGTGGAGTTGAGGCAATTTTCTGGATAATATTTTTTTCTTTTGTTTACCAACTCACCCAGCTTGCTGTTTCTGGTTTTATAGCATATAAATGGTCTCTAACAAACAGATAGATTTGATAGATGTGCTATGATATATTCATGGAACATCTCAACTCTTTTACATCACACAAAAAAGTATTGCACCAATATTTAAAAACACTAGAAAAACTGGTGTCTATAATGTGTGAGGCTCTGTTAAGTACAGCAGGTTAGTTTATAAAACAAATAGTCAAGGCAATCTAGTGCAGTGACCACTGGCCTCTATATAGTGTGAGGTTCTGTCAAGTAGAACAGGATGGTTTATACAACAAATATTTTAAGGTAATTCATTCAGTGCAGTGACTTCCCAAAATCACATAGGCTTTGTAACCCAACTATAAAGTGTATGTTGTAAGCATCTAGGTGTCAAGTAATGAATCTGAATTGCAATCCCCAAGTTTGCTCGAGTGTTTGGTACAGGAAACTGCGGGCACGACTGTGTGGTCGTTTGCAACGACGCTCTCACTGAGTAAATGAAACAAACACGCAATGTTCACAGGTATCCACAATTAATTTGGTCTTTAATTACACGTGCAAGATGGCTGAATGTACAGTTGCTAGAGATGGGTGTCATCACCGCCTTCCCTTGTTATTTCGATGCCGAGGCTCTCGTTTGTCAGGAAACTGCACTCTTTTATTTCCAGTATCCCACGGTACGTGTCCTCGAGAGTCACTACTGACGGTATCCTGTGTATGCGTGAAGCAGTCATTAGACACTGCACTACAACTTCTTCAGGAGCACTCTTAAAGTGGCAATGACCATTTTCTCACTGGCATAACAAGTACATCTGGCTTTTATAGTTTAAAAGTGTATGTATGGAATGAATTATGTCGAAGTAAACCATGTAATATTACAGCTGACATTACTGCCATGAAAAAAAAAGAACAAGAATAATTAGTTCAATGCCCAATTCCTGCTCTCTTTTTTTTTTTCTAGTAAAGCTGCTGCAAGCAGATATTTTCTATCACTGTTACATGGGCGTAGCTATAATTACAAATAAAGAAAAGCTGTAAATGGCCAGCGTGAAAATACCAAGATTAGGCCTTGATGCTTTTCCAATACCATTTCCTGATGTAAAGTGAAGACTTCATTATTGGAATTAAATGAGAAGTTTATAAATATATTTGCTCACTTTGGTTGGCATCTAAATGTGTCTTGCGCAGATAGAACGTGATGGCATTTGACTAGCTTTTTGGCAAGCCTTTAGTAAATAGAAGTGCATTTAATAACTTCGGGCTCACAATTGGAAAGCTCTAGGAGTGTCGCAATCAGCTGTGACTGCTGGATGGATTATAACAAATACCACAAAACACAGCTTCAATTCATAAAGAACACAGGTCTTACCGCTTACACACGATGCATATTTTACACACCAAAAGCTATGCCATAAGTGAAAGTCTTTGTCACAAGGACGAACAAAAATTAATTCTGTCCCAACCACTCGGGCAAACGTACTCACCTTTCATCAGAAGCCCTCTTGAAGGCCATGTTGAGGGCACTCCTCATCAACTGCGTCGCAAAGTTTTTACAAGCCTGCAAGTGATAAGTTATTCATACAAAAATTCAAACCAATGAGCAAGCACTTCTATACTAAGCCATCTGTATTTTACCATGAAATACAGAGTTGAGATGATAAAAATGCCTAACTTCGCCTGTATTATTGCATATGAGTCTACATTGAAAAACACAACAAAATTACCCTAATTTCTGACATTATGGTCACGAACAAGCCGATACGAATAAATGTGTTTTTTTTTTTAGTGTAGACTTACAGGTGTACTAATACAGATACCAGAAACTTTTAATATAGCAGGATCTATGCATTTATCTGTGCCTGATGAGTCCTGCATGTCAAGCACTCTATTTTTTCCTGACAAGATGATCAATGCATCCCCAGTGGTATTAACGGTAGCTTTACATAATATCTTTAACCAGTCAAATGTTTCTAATAAGTTCAGAGCTTACAAAAACATAAGAGAGTGAGGCACCTCAGTTTTATGAGAATGTGTTGTATACACACAATAATGAATGCAAGAAAATAAAAATTACACCAGTGAGCACTGATAACACCACCACCACCACAAGGCTATTCATAAAGTCCATAAAGTTTGACCACCCAAACAACCAGCCAGAAAGTATTGGACACACTTACGGAGACAATCATTTCCTCCACAACCGGGACATCGATTCGAGGCTCTAATTCACAGCTGCTGAGGTGGACACCGACCTGTTGGAAATAAGGCACACGCTCAGATTTCACAATAAATACAGCAAAGAAAAGAATGGCAGCAGTTTCATTGTCACACTTTTCTGAGCCTATATTGGTGCATGCATACATACAAAAGCCCACCCTGTGTCTCAAGGGGCACCTCAAAGGGAGTCTTAAAGGGATATTCTGGTGTTGGGGATGCAAGTGCACAATTAAAAGAATGCTACTTCCATCTCTATTTTCTATGATTTTTGTGAGCATATTACCACTAACATAATGACAATAGAATAATTTATCAGCCTGAACTGAAATGACGTTTCACTGAAGTGTCTTTCTGAGCCAGGAGTCTCAAACATGTGGACCGTGGACATTTCATAAGCGGCTCAGCCGCGCGTCTTTTCTTCCCCCCGTCCAGTCACCATGTGTTGAAACAAAACCGTGAAACCAAAATTTCAATTTTGGAGATCGGTGTCAATACGGTTCTTGAATACCGACACCGAATCGCTTTCCCAAAGGACTTAAAGTGTGAGGTACGAAAGAGGCCTCGTTTAAAATAGCAATGTTAGCTAGCTACCCTCCCGGCGCCTGCTGCAATAAATTTCGTAATTGCAGAACACTACCTGAAGTGGGCATGAGACTCCTGGTTTAAGGTTTTATCAATTATTTTTGAGTGGTGCTACCATTTGAATACGACCACATTCACTGCCCAGCTGTTTCGCCACAGCCTAATTTCGAACAGAATGCATTTCCCCTTTAAATGCAGTTCACAGGTTCAACACAGTGGTATATATACACTAAATAATATTCAGCATAAGATTTCAATATTCAAAAATTTTAATATTTAATGAATACTGAAAAGTGTCCTTTTGCTATAGGCAAAAATATTCTCATGCTGAACATTTAAGTGCACATCAAAGCATCACCGGGATCAAAATAAATCTGAATTTCACCAACAAGACGCGCTTTATGATTAAATTGCAGTTAGGACTCTGCAAAACCCAAGAATTATTATGCAGGTGGGTACCTCTGAGGCAGCATCTCGGACAAAGGCAGCTTTCGGAGACAGCGGTAAGTGAACTTTTGCCTTGCGTGGTAGGAATTTTTCCGGTGAAGAATCACTCAGCAATGTGGTATTCTGTTTCTGCAAAGCTGCTTCGGCTTCTCTTGACCCGAAGGCGCTGTCAAGTTTGTCAGGTCCACTGAGTCCCACCACATCTAACTCTTCGTCAACATCACCTGTATCCTCGTGGGCACCTTCTGCAGCACTGGCAAGTTGGGAGAGCAGCTCACTTGGCTCAGAGTAGCTGTCGTGAGCACCAGAATCCACAGCTGTGAGAGAAAAAAATAGTGCAGGTGTTACAGTTGGGTTGATAGCCAATTCATTGTAATGGCATAGTTAATGGGGTCACGACACTGGGCACGAGCTAATGTTCGAGCATTCTGAACAGACACAGTGAAATCTCGGTATTACAAATCTCAAAGGACCCCTCGAAATCATTCGTTACTTTGAAAAGTCGTAGTACTGAAATTATCAGAAATTCGCGCAAAAATCGTAAATGCAACCATGTGAGTTACATACCGATGCTGCGTTATGCTCTATTAAGCGTGAAGAACCAAACAAACACAAAATAATACGGAACCAGTACACGTTTATTCGAGGAAGAGCACAACCTATCCCAATGGGTGCAGCTCGACTGCTGAAAGACACCCTCAATCGCACGCATCCTTCTTATGCACTGCAAAGCATCGGCGTTGGATACAGATTCTTCGCATTGCTTCGTGCCCACTGTTTAACATCGTCTTCACTCTCGCTGCCGTTTCTTATTATGACAAATGGCATGAATCTTATCGGTCATGAGCTAAGCTGACTTCCATGCTTTGTCATCAAACTGTGTGCAGCGTTCGAACATTATTGAAGCGTGCATGAGTAATCACTGGCGACTGCCCCCGCTCGTCACTCGCGTGGCATTTTTCACTGTCGTAGCATTCCTTTCGTGCTGCTTCCAAAGCAAAATTTAGACGTTCAACCACCAACCCAAAAGTTTTGTAAGTGCGAGAGACACGTATGCAAGACGAACGAAGTACACGAGCTAGGCAACCCAAAGGCTAGAAAAGAGCCATGTAGCAAGTGCTTAGGTGAAGCTGCCTGGCGAAAGCGAGGGAAAGGGCACGAAGCCTGCCAAGAAAAACAAATACCAGGAGATGGTGATAGAGCTATCACACAGTTGAATAGCACAGGTGCATAGAGAAAGACGCTGGCGTTCTGATGATGCTGATAGTGGCAAGTACTGAGCTGGGCATTATTTTCACAGATGCGAGTAATTTTTTAAATTGCTATTCGTTATTTCGAAGTGTTGTTGAGATATAAGGGCAATGAAATTTGATACGTTATTCTGAAACATTCAGTATTCTGGAATTCGTAATAGTGAAATATTTTGACATTATACCAATGAATATTTGAAGGGGGTTTTAGAAAAAGTCGTTGATCTGAGGTTCCCTGTAATGAGATTTCACTGTAATGTAGGATTAGAATATGCTTCATCGAGACTTCCAAAATTCTGTAATTTCAAAGTATTCGATTATTTGCTGCATGTAAACCATTAAAATAGTGGCTTCACAACATCGTGCTGCCGTTGCACCATCAAACCAGCTATCCAAGAGAAATCTCAAACTGTCTCATTCAATTGAAGGTGAAATGTGCATAACATGCAACAGATTAATATTCTTTTTTGAAACTTTAAAGTGGGCTATATGACCTTATATGTGCTAAGTATAGCAAATTTTAATAATATGCAATAAACTTTAGTGCTTAGAACTTCCTCCTACTATATAAGTTGCTTACACTTTCAAAAAAAGTAAGACATGAAACCAACCTGATTTAATTCAAAAATATATCGTGAGAGTCTGGTGGGATATAACAGAAATGCTCATTTCTCTTTAAAATATGTGATATGTACGGTTCAAACTATTTAATTAGAAATTATTTGATCAAATCACAATTTGTTCCAATTTGCTTTGAACCTCAACTTCGCTATTCCCCCATTCCTACATTACACCTATGTTTTGAACTCGACTCTTGCGTTCTATATGAACTCATCATGCTGTTGGATATCACAGTGTAAGAAGCAATACGTCTAGCTTAGCATTGTACTGTTTCAGAACTGACGAAATGGCAGCCACACCTGCATGTGCCAACTGACGTCATGAAACAAGTTCACACAGCTCATGCCCACACTTAGGTTACTGTTCGAAAGACAAGTTTAAAGGGAGTGCTTTAGAATTAAAATTTCAGGTCACAATGCGCAATAATGGCCAAGATCTTTTTTTTTTTTTGTGGGGCTGACCTTACTGGATCACCTACTCAAGAGGACAGTTATAAATTGAAGTTAGTAGGACGACCGTCTCATAGTCCCTCTAACTACACAGTGCTTCGTCCTGGGGGCAAGAACCTCCTTCGAATAAGTTGGTTAATCCACACAACTGATACATTGAAGATACCATGGCTGTAAAGGAGTTCTATATATTAGAGGCCTGTTTGCTAGCAGTTCGTGCCATTCATTCAGCACCAACATCCTTGTCATACTCATTATCCGTAAGCAATGGCATTCCAGTGGCTGCTGGCACATCCCACTTCTTCAGAGAAGAGCAAGGCGAAAAAACTTAATCATCAATAAATTAAATTTAATTGGAACTGCCCTGACTTTAGTTCATGGTGCTCGTTCCATCACACACCCTCAGGCTCCCCCCCCCCCCTTGTTTCTTGATCCAGCGTGAAACACGCATTAAATTAAAACATTGCGAGGCTCCCATGCAGGCTATGTTTCTGTCCCCACCAACAAACGCCACTGCTGCAACATTGTAATCCCCTGGACAACCTTGATGGAAGAGAAAAAGAAAATTGTGATTTGCCGACTGAAAACTCTCTGCAATGAAGTTGTTGGGCATTAAGTTATGCTTACCTCCAATGTCAGCTTTTTCGGTTTCACCACCAATGTCTGCGAAAAAAAAAAAATTTCAAAGCCTGTAAGTCGCATTTGATACTCGCATTTACAGGCTGTGATAACTCCTTTTACACAAATCAAAAAGCAGTAATGCAAAGCGAGCGACAGTAGAAGAAATACTTTTGTTCCTAAAGAAATGCGAGTGCCAGATTAGGATGTCCTAGACAGTTATTATTAAATGCTTTGTACATCGTTTGTGCAAGAATGAGACAATGAAATGCTTTGTACAATGTTTTTGCAACAGTGACCCAAACAGTCGAGGTGAAAGAAATCTGTTGAGAGATGCCTCATTTCTTTGAAATTGAAAACTGCATCATACAATTTCCGCTAAGCTGAATATGACATCTCAAAATTTTGATTCAGGCAGGCGATTAGCTGTGAAACACATAGTAGCATTCTCAATATGCTGAAGCAAGTTTCCAGCTGCTGATAGTTTGGCAGACCACTCAGTGACTCTTTATGACACGCAGCTAATTTTGGGTAAACAATTATTTCAATGTGTTTCCGTTTTTGTACGAATGTCCCCTCTATAGAGGGTAAATGGTGGTTGGGCAAGCTGTCTCATTTCCTTTGACATAAAATGAGTTCAAGCATCGTTGTTCAATGTCATTTTGATTGCTCACAAATACAAGACCGAAAAACAACAGGAGATTAAATGTCCAGGGAGCCTCTTCCTCGAGCACCAGACAATGTGGGTGTAATAATACACCACTGGAACAGAAGCTTGAGTGCGTTGGCAGGGATTCATATTTAATAATACGTGTGCTTCACAATGCTTGGACAATAAAGCACGAACGTGAATGCGAACCAAACCATTTCTCAAGAAATTTCACGGTCCTGTCTCGGCTTGCTCCTTACCAGCGTGCAGGGGTGTAAAGCCAAAACGACGACAGAGTAGGACGATGGCTCGCCGAGATGGGAGACAAGACGAAGACCAGGACGGCTGCTGGCGTTCCACCAGAAGCTGGAGAGTCCGTCGCACATCACAAGCCCGCATCCACTGCCCGGTAAGATCCACAGTGGAGAGAGTGGTGCAGTCGGAGAGTCAACAAAAACAGGTTTAGCATGAGGTGTGTGATGCGTCGAAAAAAAAGTTTGAGGCCCATACTCGCAAACCAAGCTTACCCTTACCGCTCAGTTCACTTACCGTTTCTGCTACTTTGATATGCTCCATAAGCAAACATGAAGGCTGTTGTCAGAAACGAACCTTAGTTGTTTATTGCCCTGCTTACTATTTTCAAGCACTCAGTGCACATTAAAGTCATGAGAACGATAAAAAAAATGAGAGATAAGGATCAAGTTGGTTTGTAAAAACAGGCATAAAGAGCCCATGGTGACAAAGTTAGCGTAACTGTGGGATGAAAAGGCCAGAAAAATATGTCGCGCTTCTGCCACGGCAGATGCCAAGGTGATTGCAATGCAACAAGAATGAGCGTACTGTGATGAGCGAGACAGTACATAGAAGGATATGGTCTTTCTTTTCATTGCGATATCTTTCACATTTATTTTTTTTGCATGCATAACAGGTGTGTAGGATCTTGTCATACAAATACTTTGGGTATTAACTAAGCATATGCAAATATTCAAGCCCTTCTAATATTCGAACCAATATTGCAGTACTTGAATTCACTTCAAGGCGATTTAAGTTGTTCGAATTTTTCAAGTATTGGAAATGGATGATTAGGCATATACAAACTGCATGTGATTCCCTGTAAAGATGGTTTCACTGCAGCAAAGGTTTGCTATACCGTTAATATCTTTATTCAGAAAAATTCCGCACTGCTGCAAAGCCCTGCTCCAAGGTTAAAAGAACATACTACCAACACATCGATTCTTCTTTTTAAGTTTAAAAGCTCGTTACATCGACTTATATGCTCTAAGTATAGTAAAATTTAAAATGTATCATAATTTACAGGTTATAAAATTCATTCTGCTAAAAGTTAAACCCTGCTTCTATACTCAAAGTTGCTTACATTTGCCTTTGAACTAAGAAAGAATTATAATTGCACATGCCTTGTTTTGTTTTCAAAAATATTGTGCAGGCTAGTTGGATAATGTCAAATACACTCATTTTTCTTTATTATATGGGACATATACTACTTAAACGCAATTCAAGATCATTTGACTAAATCACTATTTGCTTCTATGCTTGGAACCTAAAATTTACTACTCGCACATGCCCAGTATCAATACACATTATGGAAAAGCTAAAATGTACAAACAAAATGCTCTGGGATCATGGCATTAAATATTGTTGTGACTTGAAAAATGAACCTGTCGCAGTATTTACTGTTGGTTTGTAAGAGCTAAAATATTGCAAGAAAGTTTTGCAAACAGTGGATTACCCTTACCTCTGAAGCCCGCCGCTTGGGCAGAGGCCACGAAAAATATGTTGTGGCATCAATGGCAGCGTATGGAAAGCAGCTAAGCTCTGAAAACAGAGAAGGTTGTGCAATCACGTCAAGATATTCAAAATAGATTCACTTAATTAAGCTTGACTTTCCCTAGTACACCAGTGCTCCAACCTAGGAAGTTTTTCGTGGTCTTTAGTAATACCAGATAATGTATACAGCAATGACAGGAGTTTTTATATTCTATATTAAAATGACGTAACCTGATAAATGTGGCAATGTATTAATGAAATAAAAAAGACCATGAGAGCCATACCATTTGGATCAGTTCAACATGCATATAGTTGAAAATGGTTGCTGTACTAATTAAAGGCAATATCAAGTTGCCTCATTAACTGATTGTGCACAGTTAACGAGCCAAGTGCAAAGATATATATCTATGTTTACGATATTTCACTGATGTACCGTCTTGGCACAAAATCTATGAAATGAAGGCATGGCATTCAGTTTTTCTTCTAGTAGCAAATTTCTTGCTGCAAAATCAATGAATATGATTCAGAAAGAGTAATGTTGGTTCACGATTCATCCACAAAGGTCACTCTTCGAGGAGTTGCAGCCAAGTTGATCACGAATTTTTTGCTGCACAGCAACCAATCAGGAATTGTCACATATGGTCCACTGGACAAAAAGCTAATGTTTTGGTTCATTGCTTGATATCGTAGTCATGTGACATCAAAACAAGCAGAGAGTGGCTGATTTAAGACAGTCGCTTTTCGACTATCAGTGACCATTCGTGACTACGAGGGACCCGATGCTTTGCAGTATGAGTGCGTAGGAACGTTTGTCACTAGACCCGAAAGGTGTCAAAGTGAACGAGTTCCTAGTACCGTTCTTTAGAGCTCCCTTTAGGTGACAGATTGCAACAGCCATGAAGCCACCATGCATGCAGTGCACTTTGGTTCAGAATCTGTCAGAAAAGACATGAGTGAAGCAGGAAAATTACAACAATCAAGATTTAGACATTGGCCACTTACTCTCAAACTCCGTGACACCGACCAGGGGAAAATGAGCAACCACTGCAAACAGAGCCTCTCTCATATCCTTGAAGTTACAAAGCCTGCAGACAAAAAATGTAGATTTAAAATCCACACTATGCTCTGCAGCCTGGTTATGACATCATAACAAGCATTACGAAATGAAAAGAAGGCAGCCAACTGTTCACAGCACGAAGCCACAAGGAAAACAAAGAAAAGTTTCTTAGTTGTCGAAAAATTCGCCCTTGTCCAGGGTTCAAATCCGGGACCAACACCTCTCTGGGGCGGTCGCTCTACCAATTGAGCAAACCAGGAAGTTAGCGATCGACAGTGCGGGAGCGAATTCATCAACAACTCGAAGCACATGGGCACAAGTTTTGCGCAGAGATTTCCTACTACAAATTGGTGGTTGTCTCTGTTCCTTTTCTTAACCCTTTCTCCCCATTGCGGGTTCCCGCTGAACTCATTTGCACGACAAGAATCTCCCACAACTGAGGTCGAATGTGCCATTTGTGCAAGGAACAAGTGGTTGAAGAGAGTTCATAAAAAATTGAGGCAAAGTACTCGAATGATCTGTCGCCGGTGTTGTATATGCCCAACAGATTGGGGACATAAAAGCAGATTTCAATACTTAAGGTTTATTAAACCATATTAAATTTGCACTCAGCAATACACATATTAAACCACTTTATCAAGATTATTTTGTTTTTGAAGTGTGCAAACATGTTACGAAAAATACCAGCCTTAAAAAATTTATATCTCATATGTTAGCAACCTAATCCATGTCCTCTTTATAAGGTGTGCCTAAGAGGGGACACCGGATTAATCTAGACCACTAATTGATTGATTGATTGATATGTGGGATTTCACATCCCAAAATCACCACATGATTATGTGAGACGCCGTAGTGGAGGGCTCCTGAAATTTTGACGGAAATTTTAACGTGCACCCAAATCTGAGCACACAGGCCTACAGCTTTTTCACCTCCAACGAAAATGCAGCCAGGAAATTTCGACCACTAAGGGTTGTTTAACATGTTCCTAAGTCTAAGCACATGGGTGTTCTTGTATTTATACACCTGTTAATTTGCAACCAGTATAACTAGTTAGCAATGCAACACCTCAGTCACTAAATATCACAATAAAAGACATGATCTCTTTACAGCCTTCCAAGAGAGAAAGGGACCTGAAGCAATATCTCTAACCTAATAGCATCCAGCTTGTCCCGCATTTCCTTCACCGGATCCACTTTTTCAGGCTGGGCCAGCAAAGAGGCAGCAGGATACACAATCTTGTGCACATTTTGGTTCCCTGGTGAAGCAGATGGTTGAGTTGATTGCTTCTCTTGGTGAACTACTGGAGTTGAGACTGTCGGTGTGACAGATGCTGTTGGGAGCAACACAAACTGGCCTTGGCTACCACCAGCACCGGGAAGCATGACTAATGTATAAGTCGATGTGCTCGGTGCAGATTTTACCTTGGTAGTAGACGGCATCACTGACTGTGCTGCCTTTGGCATCACCACTGTAGTTCTTTCAGACGCAGGTTTGCTGTAAGCGACATTTCCTGCAGTGGTAGCAATGGTCGCGAGCTGCTTTGAGGCACCTTGCACGACAGGGGCCGGTACACTCGCACTAGTGACAGCTGGTTTATTGCAGACAACACTGAGCAAATTTGTTCTGTTTGCCACTGTCGACACCATTCCACCCTTGATGCTCGGGAGCACTGGTGCTGTGCCCGCTGAACTGGAAGGAGTATTAAGAAGCACTGCACCACTTGTACCCTCTATGGCAGGTGGAAAGGCAGCACAAAGGGTGCCGGCAGGCATGGCTGTTCTATTCACACCTGCAGCAGGTGACGTCAGGGTGGCTCTAATCACTCTTACCGGAGAAACTACCTTCTTCACACTAGCACTGCCAACAGCACAAGGTGCAGCCGGGAGGCCGCTTTTGGGCGGTGGAAGAGTCGCAACGTTCGAGAGAACATTCGTGGCTGTTGCACCTACCACCTTGGGCATACTGGATGGAACGGCGGTGACTGTGGCAGCTTTCACCGGTGTTTTGGACAAAAACGGAGCCATTGTCTCTGGAGTCACTCCAATGGCAGTGCTTCCTTTGAGTGCGGAAGTACCTGATGTAGCCGCAACTGTGGCAATGTTCACAGCTGATGCACCTGAAGTACAAATACTGGGACTTGCCAGCACCAAGCTCAAAGGTTTCGGAACAGCCGCAGAAACTGCAGTACTAACAGAAACCTTTGTGCCACCGAGTGCTGTTTTTACACTAGAAGCACTATTGGTCCGTAAAAGTGATGGCTGCTGTGACACTGTTGCCTGTTGTACAAGGGAACTGGAAGCCGAGAGGAGTGATGTTGCTGGGATGAGCAGCACCCTACCAAGGGCATCGGTGCATTTCACGAATGTTGGTGAGACGACACCATTTGGACTAACTGCCACAGAGGCCTTTGACAGTACTGGCTTAGGTGCAATGTCGACAGGCGATGAAGCTGTTCCGGTCAATACTGTTGGTGATGGTATTTGTATGACTGTACTAGCAGTTGCTTTGCTAACGCTCTCCTTTGCTTCTCGCAACTGTGAGATACCGACTTCCATTAGCTGTGTTGTACAAGAATCGGTGACCGCATTGTCGGTGCTGACTCCTGGCTCAGTTTCCATCTGTTCAGCCAATTCACAGGGCGGTTCAGTTGGCAGGACTGACGACACAGCATGCGCAAATTCTGTCGTGCTGGAAGTTTCTGCGTGTTGCGATGCTGGATCGTCTGGTGAAATATTTTTGGAGTCAACCATGTAAATTTTAGACTCATTTTCGACTTTGTCAGCAACAGTGGTTTCATTGCTTGGTGCTGAAGTTGACTGCATCACTTTTTTGTCTGGCTCCGCACTTCTGTTATTCACGCCTCCATTAGAAATGCTGAGTTCTTTAGCAGCAGTGGATGCGTTCTCAGATCTTGTTGCTGAGGCAGGCAACCAGAGGTCGACAACCTGCAGTACATGAAAAATGCAAGAATTTCCCATGGTATTGTATGTTGTTCAGTATGAGCACAAAACTCTACCTAATTAAGGGGTTACTAAAGTGACGCAATGAATTGGTTTAGACTGATAAATTATACATTCAGAACTAATGGCACTATTTTAACCATTATATGTCGATTAATAGATGAGAAAACTACACTCAAACTTTCATTTTTATATTACATGCCAGAATCTCGACACGTGACACCACAGATTTCAAAGTGTATTTATCCTTTTGGCCGGCAATGACTGAACATTATTTTCTGAAACTTGGTATGTTCAATCTGTAGCTTCCTCAGAGGACAATGCACTTCATTTTTACTGATTAGGAATGGCATATGCTTCTGTAGATGCTGTCTACATGTATGGCATCACAATGATTTGTGCGGCAATTTCAAGATGGCATCACCATCTGTATTCTCTTTGCATGTTTTCTCACTCACCATGCATGCCAAGCATGGTAATTTTGGTACTGTGAAAGCGTAATTGACTAATGCAAGAAAAATCACATTTTTCTCCCTTTAAATGCAAATGCCATTGCGGTTTCAATCTTGCAGTGAAGCATGCGAACAATAAAAGACGATGTCTTCATTAATACTTCTGAAACGTTCGCGCGTTTATTGGAGCTTAGTTCAATGGGCAGAGGAGGCTGATGCGACCGTAAAAACCAGTAACATGACAACTCGTAAAGCTCACACACTACAAGTTACAATTTCACGAGGCATGTGGGATTACATAGCAAGAGGTGTCGCATTTTAAAGCTGCTTTTTGGCAACTGTGGCTAGCACTGAACTTGAGATTAAAACAATGTTGCTCGAGAAGTTAGTTCTGAATGTGTGGAACCTCACTGATTGTTTGCTAGATTACTTAATTGGTACAAAGAGCAGCAGCACAAAGGAGGCATCCAATCGGCCCATATGGACAAAATTTGCAGACATGTTGACTCACAGATTGAAAAAGAATGATTTGAAGCTAAGTAACACACATACTTTCATTTCAGCCATATTTAGTTCGGGTCATACCGACATAATTTTAATTCAGACATGTAGATCAGAGCCAACACTATCTTTAAAGCCCAGAAACGTCAAAATATCTTGTCGTTATCATAAATAACTAGGCTTACCAGTTGTTATAGCACGGGATTTGATTTCTTGTTTGAATTTGTAAATACTGTACACACTTTTCCACTGTTAAAGGAAATTCACCATTTCCGTTCTATTATCAATTATTGCTCAGAAAGACTGCAATGAACAAGAGACAAAATTTTAATGCAAAAACATATGACTAATGAACTGTATAAAGGAACCTTCATCAATAGGAGTATGGGTAGCATTAGGCTATGTTGCTTTTGTTAATGTATGAGTGTTCCCTTGAACAGGGACCAAGGTTACATGCGCAGAGTTTGATGGTAGTTACATGCAGCATGAAGAAACATAAGAGTGCTTACTGAACATCTAGCTTTATTTCATTGAAGAGGTGTTTTAACCACACTATGTAGCCTGTGTGCGCTTAGTGTACCTTATCATGTTTGCACAAGCTCACCGTTTCTGCTCCGAGTGTTTGCAGACCTGTGTAAGTCTTGTCCAGCTATAAAATAATAGAAAAAAAAGGAATATAAGGGCAATGCATACATGTCATAGAAACAATCAATTTATTTTAATTTTTGCCCTTTCCTTAATAGTGATTTAGATTTGCTGCTACCGCACCCTACTTTTCTAGTTGGAAAAATCAGGTAAACTATGGTGAAAGACTGCAATTTACTAAACTCCTCCATCCAGATGTGTTTGCTGCAGCTGATATCCAATCCATGACCACAACATCAGCGGTGAAACCTCGTAGTGACTAAGCTGCTGTGATTTGTAAAGAAAGAGAAACAGTGAAAGGTCAACAACCTTGAGCTGGTGTATGATGTCGACATGCTTCGTCCAGCGGTCATGAAAATGCAGCTGCACTCGAAGCGGAAACTCGCCCCAGCCCTTGCGCTGAACTTGGAACGGCGGCTCCCTGGAATACACCCAGATACGACCGTCATTAACAGGGGATTTCAATGGCGAACGGAAGTGATGTACTTGGCGCATTGTAAAAGTTCTCCGACGCGTCTAACAAAGACATGTTTTGCACAGAAGTGCAGATGAAATAATGCATATTCATTCTCATGATGTGTCATACCTGTCACACTGTTATGACAGCTGTTACGTTCACTATTCCAAAAGCTAGTCAATCCTTTCGTGAAATGCACACTGCAGAGTGTAATCCAAAAGAAGAACCATAACCAAGAAGTCACATTGAAAAAAAAAAAAAAAAAACGGGCATGTTGAATTTCTATAGTTATGAAGTAAACTTGGCTGAATAGAATTCTGACCGATTGATTGATATATGTGGTTTAACGTCCCAAAACCACCATATGATTATGAGAGACGCCGTAGTGGAGGGCTCCGGAAATTTTGACCACCTGGGGTTCTTTAACGTGCACCCAAATCTGAGCATACTGGCCTACAACATTTCCGTCTCCATCGGAAATGCAGCCGCCACAGCCAGGATTCGATCCCTCGACCTGCGGGTCAGCAGCCGAGTACCTTGGTCACTAGACCACCATGGCGGGGCACAATTCTGACCGATGCTGCTACTTTCTTCTAGCCAGTATGGCATGACTATCTCACATATTGATCCACAGTGTGGCACTACACTCTCCTCCTGTCTCAGCACATGCCTGGCTTGTTGAGGGTGGGACCAAATTGCTGACCAACCACAACACCCACCGTAGGCCCCTGATGGGGTCTGGCTGCTCCACAACAGTCTCGACTAAGTTGTCCATCCAGTAGCATATCTAGCAGCTCATGCTGGTAAGCATGTTTAATATATCCACTAACATATCCAGTAAGAAAACTGTCAAGGTCCTGCTGCGGTGGTCTAGTGACTAAGGTATTCGGCTGCTGACCTGCAGGTTACGGGATGAAATCCCGGCTGCGGCGGCTGCATTTTCGATGGAGGCAAAAATGCTGTAGGCCCGTGTGCTCAGATTTGGGTGCACATTAAAGAACCAGAGGTGGTCAAAATTTCTGGAGCACTCCACATTGGCGCCTCTCATAATATTATGGTGGTTTTGAGATGTTGAACCCCCCATATCAATCAAATCAGAGAACAGTCAAGGGTGTAAAACCCCAGGGAAGAAACAAGGAAAGCTACACAATTTGAACCTGTTTCAGATCAGAATAATCATTGCCAAGACATGCACACTTCGGGAGACCAGGATAAATGAGGCAACACTCACGTGATCTCGACCAGGTCGTGCGGCCGGTAGCTGGGGTGCAAGAAGAAGCGTACACGTTGCACCAGATCACTGATGGTACAGCGCTCCTCCGGTGCTGTCCGCACGTAGGCTAGCCACTTGTGCGTCGCCTGATCTCCACCACCGTCATCTCGCCTGTCAAGTGGAATGTACCTGTGCGTGCAAGAAGCACTTGCTTGTTAGATTATAACGTACGCTAACTACCTTTGCGTGTGGATGTCCGAAAACCTCAGGAGCCCGGAGTTAATCTGAACGCGCCCACTATGGTGTGTTAGGTAATCACTTCTTAGTCTTGGCATGTAAAATACCATAAGATACTCACAAGGAAATAACAAGGCTGATAAATGGTTTGCAACACGGCACCAAATAAGAAATACGAGGAGAGAACTACATGAACGCAGGACTTTTCTTGTCCTTGTGCGCACTGTGAGGCAAACTATGGAATGCCAACATGCCCGATCTTTGGCACTGCAATGTAGCACATAGTTGTAAACAACGCAAGAGAGCAAAAAAATGTTCACTTGCAAAAAAAAAAGGGCTCTAGGTAGATACCGCTAGGATAGGGACTAGAGAAGAGACTACTAGTATGATAACCTGTTCATGACAGCAAAACTTACTTGGAGACGTTGCCAACAATAACTCGTACTTTGTCCTTGCATCGAGGTCCTCTGCTGATTCTTGAAGTGGTCGTATTTTTTCCTGCTTCCGCTTCTTTCTCGGAGAGCTGCGCTGTATTCTGAGAGAAGGAAGGGACTAATTTTGTGATGCACGATAATCTTATTTTGTGCAGATTTCTGACTTCTTTTCTGCTACATTATTATGAAATGGCTTAGCAATAAACAGGTTCAATCGTAGAAGAAGCGTAATATGTAGACTGCAGCATCATCAAACACAACACTAAATATTAAACATCTTTATCACCAAGCAGAAATAAGTTATGCCCGCACATGCCTGGTCAGCATTGCTGAATGATATTAACAACACTGTATTGCATGGCCTCAAGTGATACCGTGTTTATCGATTGTAATGCCACAAAGATTGTAGTGCGAAGGACGACTTTTCATTGCGCTCGGGAGAAAAAATGAAACAAAAGTAAAAGAACTGCGCGCATCGTTGGACTTTTTAGACAACTTGAATTTCGGTATTCAACTGAAATGTGAGGGCCGACTTCACGTCGTTAAAATCTGAAAAAAATAAATAAACAAAAGCTCGCTTTAATTTCAAGTAAGCACAGTAACCTTACAGTTGTTTATAAAATTACAGTAATAGTGAATCACTGCTTTCTACAATCGTAAACGAGAGGTATGGTACCTCTTTACTTACAGGTCTATATTTTTCTTGACCAGGTCGAGCATTCTAGGGAGCTGACAAAATAGTCACAAATGAATGTTAAATAACGAAATGCTATGAAAAAGTAAAATGAAGGGAGAACAAGAGAAGTTGCTTCTAATAGAAATCCGGTATGTCTTTGTATGTAATCTCACCTATTATCTATTACATTATTAATGAACGCCTAAAATCCACCTCAACTCTTCCTGTCCACCAAATACCCTTGCCTTAGTCTTTTCCATCACCCATGTTCACTTCCTTATATTCTGTCTTCTTGAAATGATCACCGTTTCAAAGTGAGCCTGCCAACTCGTCGCTGTAATCGCCGCACTATCAACACCATTTTTTTTTTTTTGTGTCTAGAACCACCGCTCAACGAAACCGCCTTTTTGCCTCTGTTGCCAACATCACTGACACTAGAAATTTCCGGATCATCTAGCAACATGTTTAGTAACACTTGACCATTGTATATTTCTGCTCAACAAACTGTCACTCCTTTCTGCACTGCCTTAGGACCTTGAATGTGTGTTTCGCTCACTCACTGAATCAATCAAACAATTAATCAATCTACATTAACTTTAGCCAGCATAGCTCCCATTCAGTACGCACAAAGTGACAGACAACGAATGTGCGTCCAATGTTATGTTGAACAAACAAGACTTGCCTTCACTGCGAGCCTGGAAGCAGTCCCTTCCTTGGAGTCCTCCGTGACCAGAGTGAGTGAGGATCTCAATTCTGCATGGTTCTGGTGATGACCTTCGTTAGTTTGCAAGTGGGCAGGTGGCGCTTTTCCCAGGAACTTGCGGACAGTCGGATGTACACTGGCCAGGGCTTGCTGGCTATCCTCCCAGCCACCACGGGTCGACGTTCCACACTAAGAGAGGCACGCATTTACAGGTTATAAGCATGAAAAGGCACACTCTACTAAATGACAAGCAACTCGAAAAAAGAAAAGAGCTATGGCTAAAGAATGAATAATTTCCCAAGATGAAGGCCAGCTTCGGTAGCAAGTTTGCGGTCAGCAGGCTTCCCTGCCTTGCATAACCGCCGAGAAGCTTTCCAAAAGGCCCACAATAACAGTAGCCGAGGACACCTGGAAACCTGCTGTCATAACACAGATAAATAAAATCCCATATAACGTAACACTGTGCCTGTTAATTTTCTTGCCTAGTTTTTGTGCAGTCCGGGCTCAGCTGAGCGCCACTTTGTGTTATGTGTGCACTCTACTTGATTCATACATTTCACGAATTACGTCAGACGTCATGATGCTTTGCCAGCTGCCAGTACCCTCTGCAATTCAAGAGTCATGCAGGAAGTGGCATGCTGGATTTTCGGGTACTGCAAACACCGCAAATGCAGTCAAACAAACAAGTAACGATGTTTGAACTTTTACACTTTACAGCACATCGTACTTAACGCACACTGAGCATACATGGGAATTTTTACGAGCAATTGTGCGACAGGACAGAAAACTGTACAAGTGGACCATATGACATGGACACAGTTTAACGAAGTATGAGTAAAGAGCACGTACACTTTCCACTGCAGCCTGTCCACCAGTGGCATAGTACTTGGTAATGATGCCTACGCGCAGGCGATCAAGCATCAGCTGGGCCTGGTAGATTCTCTGAAAGACCAACATGAACACACACTGCCCTTTGTATCCTTTTCCATTGCTCCACTGCCAGCTAAAGGTGTCGTTTTATTCCCACAAACAATGTTAGGCGCGATAATTTGACACCAACCATGGAAGCAGAAAACCCAAACAGCCTAAATGTGGACCCATAGTATGGACGTAACTGTGCAAAGGGATGAAGTGTGAGCAAGCTCTACATGGTATTCTAGCCTCGATGAATTTGTTATAAAACTGATGGGCATGAACACAAGAAGACTAAAAAAATAAAATTAATTCACACACAGGCAAACAATGCTGTTTTTCTGTAAACCCTTCATCGCCATCAGGAAAACTGTCTCTCTCAGTGTTATATATGTCACTATGCATAAACAGCTCCCTAAAACCACCCTCTGCATTTCTGCACAGTGGTGGTGGCAGGGCAGCAGAATTCCTTTCACAACTCTGCGATTTGGGTTCTGATTACACGCATGAACGAAATCTTCTGTATGTTGCTATGACGTGCTCAGGTTTGCAGTTGACCCGATTTCAAAGACTCTCAGTTTCCAAGCAGGGTATGTGTAGCACCATCCGAACAACTGGCTGCTTTATAGAGAAGTGAAAGGACAAGCAAATGAGTGCCACGATTTAGGTATGTTGGTATTGCATTTTGAATGGTCCAGTTGTAGTCTGAACAATGCACATGGACAAGAGGAAGCACTACTACTAACCATAGCAGACGAAAAGGCCTGAAGCAAAAGCTGATAAATGCATTCAATGGATAACGTGTTAATCTAAACAGTACACAATATCTAATAATATCATTAGCAAAACTGTCACTATCAGCAGCTGTAAGCCGTAAAGTTCAAACCTTGTTAATGAGATCCAATTCAGCCTCTCGGGCTGAGATTTCATTGCAGAACTGGTTTCGCACGATCTGCTCAATTTTCTTGACAGCGGCCTCCTTGGCTGCGGAAGTGGAAAAACAACAACAGATAATTGACCCGGATTCATGCAGGTCAGGGCGACAATAGAAGGGGTCTGCATATTACGCAAGATGATACACATTTTAGGCAAGGTTGAATAAATGAGAAACTGCATTTACCACGTGCACAGTTGACGCTGCCCATATATTATTACCAACTAACATTACATTTTATGCGTGTAAGAACTGGCATTCGCAGGTTTGCTACCGCATGAACACACGATCGTTCACGACAAGGAAAAACTTGGCGACAAAGCTCACAGTAGCCGCGGTACGAATGCGAAACTTCAAGAGCAGGCATTTTCTCCGTAGTTAACACCCCGATGCGACGTTGCTACGCGCGTTGTCTTATTCTGACGACGTTCATGCCGTTGTAGTATCGTATTCACACCGAACATTGTGTTTCTTGGCCACTAAACACTAGCACAACATGCCGGCTTCATGATCATATTACCACAACACATTCAAGTAGAGCAACGACGGCATACTTCAGCAGCATGAGATGTGCCGCTTAAGCCGATGTCGAACCGAAATAAATCAAGTGTAACAATTATATTGCACGAGTGTTCTTTATTTGGCGTACCGCGTCGAGGTAGCTGATGAACTCACCATCTTGTTCGTGCAATTTAAGTCTCTTCTGTTGCGCCTGCAGAGAAATAGACTCGTAGTCTGGATCCTGGTCGATGGCTCTCTTCTGCCCCTGTGACATGCTGCGATGACAGGAGGCGAGAAGGAGGGGAGTAAAACATGAAAACAAACGTGATAGTGGTCCCTGTGTCAGAGATCAAGAGCGGGGTGGGGGTGCCTTTCGTCTACGTTCCCTCGATGAAAAAACATTTACAAACGTTCCGTCAGATCACTCGATGTATATTAAAGACTCATTTTATCTGTTCATATGACTTTAGAGTAGTTTATTGCGCAGAGTAACAATAAAAAGCCACTTCTAACGCTGCACTTTGCAATGTTCATTGAAAAAGTTGACATTATATCATGGGCGCCGCCATGCTTAAAACGCTCGACTGGGGCGCCATGTGCGAGGCTATAACGCAACTAACACAAACAAAAGTTTTGACGTGCTTTTAAATAAAATAAATAAAAGATACATAACTTTAAAAAAACAAAGAAAATAGATAACCTTGAACGTTACGCGGAAATTGTGCCCGGATTAAACGCAAGCTTTAAGGTGTTAGTCGTTAGCATGACCTACTACACTCCTGACCTGCCCAGAGAGCACCTCTTCCAGCGCCCACGTTCTAGTTCATACCTTCTGCCGCTAGGGCCGTAACCTACGAGCGGCGTGGCGCTAGGCAGCACCTGCTCGCTGACGTCATCTTCACTCTTTGTGGTCAAATTTTGACCAACAAAGCACTCGTAGTGCGTATTTATGATCCAAAATTTAGAATTATTCAGAAATAATAATACTAAAAGACATTCAGAATTTTTTTGCAATAAAATGCACGCGACCACGCATAGGCTGCCCTACATCGTGTAAATCTACGGGTTCCCACGTTTGTCAACCAGTGTGCTATAAATACTCAAGCGCTCTGAACACCTTGCTTAACCAGCAATGTATGGGAAGAAATAGTCACATATATGCCGCCAGTTCACTGCAGAATGCAGGCATTCTTATACCAGCGCCTACAAAACAACCGTAAAGAAACAGACGAACAGGTTATAGGTAGCGCCACCTACGGCGAGCGATTGAACGAGAGCGGGGACACGCGCTCCCATAGGAACCCCGCTATCTGAACAGGTCAGGAGTGTAGTAGGTCATGGTCGTTAGGGCCGTTAGCTCGTAGCTGCCCATAGTTGCTCCCGATAATTGCTCGAGCCCTCGAGCAGCTCGCGAGGTGTAGGTGGCGCGGCGGGCGCTACGGGAGAAAATTTGCCACCGCGCCGACC
Organism: Rhipicephalus microplus; assembly: GCF_043290135.1. Classification (NCBI taxonomy): domain Eukaryota; kingdom Metazoa; phylum Arthropoda; class Arachnida; order Ixodida; family Ixodidae; genus Rhipicephalus; species Rhipicephalus microplus. The sequence continues at coordinate 43,821,452 of NC_134703.1, forward strand.
ATTGCTCGTGTGCAGGTGCTTGTGGGCTGGTTTAAGTTGTCCGCGTTTTGTTGTCTTCCCCCGATGATGTCCAGTTTAGCCTGAAACAACGCTGTTTTATATCTACGTTCTAGCACCGAGCCCTTCCCGCAGCAGCCCTCTGGCATGAGCCGCTGTGACCCTTAGCAAGTTACGCCACCGTCGCCAAATCTCCCAACCCCCCTGCCCCCATCCCCATTTTTTTTCTCTCCGTTCGACGACCCATCATCGGTGAGATCCCACATCAAATCATGTCCGGCAGTGGAATCGTGAGCGCGCAGGGTACCGTGGTTTTCGCTTTGCCTCCCGCGCCAGCCTCGGCAGACCCGCTGCAGCCCGTGGCGCAGAGGTCTACGTTATCTCCCGACGCGTCACCCTTCGTGCCCAAGAACTTCGCTGTGTCCGTGTTGGCAGCGGGAACTCCACAAGCGCCCTTCGCTGCTGCCTCGACATCCCCAGCCGCAGTTGCTGTGGCTGATGGCGACGTGACGTACCCACCGCCGCTGCCTCCTCCGAATGTTCAAACCTTCTACATCACGTAAGCGCCTTTTCACAATTGCCGAACCTCGCGCTAGTCCTTTGCCGAGGCGACCTTTCCCCGAATTGCCCCTTCTCCTTTGAACCCACCCGCTCAAACTAGCCCGCTTTTTCTTGTGGCCGATTGAATCTTGTGTAGAGAGCCGAGCGAGTTCGCGCTAAAACTCGGAGGGCAACGGCACGCGAAGAGCGCCCGCCGTTTTGCGGGTCGTTGTGCTGCGCTTGGTGACTAATTCCTGTCTTTTTGGTGTTTGTTTCTTTGCGGCGGACCTCCGCTGCGTATCAAGTAAATTCTCTCTCGCTTAACCGCTAGCGTGGGACCACTTGCTCTGGTGTCCGTTCACGTGTGCGACGTGGCGTTTTATACATGGCGTCTTTTGGAAACGCAGTGGATGGTCAAAGCGTAGTAACAAGCATGTCGATTCATTCCGCATATCGTTTACCGTCGCCCGCCTCGCCGCGTTGTTCCGGTGCATGGCGTGGTGAAAGTTGTTTAGAATGGCAGCTGCTGGTGCCAAAACGTTTTATCCCGAAAAAAATGAATAATTAAAGCCAGGAAGCGTGCGCATTGTCGACCACTTGTCTCTGACGGCGACAAAGGCCTCACGTGCGCGTCGTGTGTCGTAACTACAGCTGATAGATAGATAGATAGATAACTTTATTGTACACCGAGGGAGGAGAGTCGGGTTTTACCCCGACGCCCCTGCGGGCCGCTCCCACGTTGGAACAGGCAGGGAGTACCTGCCTGCGGCATCGTGGGCCCCTTGGATTGCCCGAAGCTGACGGTGACGATCCGTACTTTTGATGGCAGAATAAAACCCTTGTCTTGGGATGATTTGCGCCTTGAGTTCCTTGGGTATGTGGGGGCAGTCCCACATCATGTGCTCAAATGTACACACACACCCACAGTCCGGGCAGTCAGGAGATATATCCATATAAATAGATACATTAGCTGGGCAGGGGTAAACCCCTGTCTGTAGTAGTCTGAGCGTGACTTCTTGTCCTCTGGTAAGATGCGAATGGGGTGGAGGAAAGACCCTACGACTCAAACGATAATGTGAAGTGACTTCGTTAAATGTCGCTAGAACGTCCCGCGACCCTCGATCAGCCGCACCCCCATCCAGAGGATCGGCCCCGGGCGGGGCGGAGCGGTCCAACGTGCCAGGGCCGTGAAGCCCCGCGCGGAAGGCAAGTCCTCGCGCCCGGGCGTGGGCCAATTCGTTGGAGTTGGTGATGCCGCTGATCGTGGAGCCCATATGGGCCGGGAACCAAATGATCTCGTGTGGAGTGATGGTCCTACCTCTGAGAATTCTAGCAACAGGTGGGGAGACCCTGCCAGAGGCAAAGGCTCTAACCGCCGAACGGGAATCAGAGTAGATCTGAACACGGGATGAATCCAAAAGCCCTAGTGCGATGGATACCTGTTCAGCTATTGCTGGGGAGGTTGCCTTGACAGAGCATGCCGACATTACTGTACCTCGCTCAGAGACCGCAACGGCCACATAACGATTCCTATCCGCACGCGCAGCGTCCGTGAAGGTCGACGATCCCGACTTCGAGTGCACCTGCTCCAAAATTTTCTTGGCTCTAGCCCTTCTCCTTGCGACGTTAAATTGAGGGTGCATATTCCTAGGAATAGGATAAACTACGAGTGCCTGTCTAACGGCGGAGTCAAGAGAAGTCATCCGCTCTTCCTGGAGTATTGTAGAAATTCCGGCACGTGCCAAAATCTCCCGACCCGCCCGGGTGACCGAGAGGCGAGAGATCTGCGCCGTGCGTTGAGCCTCTATAATTTCATCCAACGTGTTGTGAATTCCTAATGCTAACAGCCCCTCCGTGCTAGTTCGGATTGGAAGGCCGAGTGCCCTTTTAACAGTTTTACGGATCAGTACATTGAGCTTCTCCCTTTCTGCAGCGAGCCAGTGATGCATAGACGCAACATAATGAACGTGACTCATGAGGAAGGCATGAAAGAGGCGAAGAAGATTGTCCTCCTTCATGCCTCCTTTCCTGTTAGAAACTCTAATAATGAGGCGAAGCGTAGCCGCAGTATGTTGCTCTAATCTACGTAAAGTTTCCGTGTTACGTCCATCCGCTGAAATGAGCATGCCTAATATCCTGATACAGCTAACCTTGGGAATTCTAGCCCCACTAGCAGTCAATAATGTCACATCCACCTGCTCAGGGGGGACCCAGTCCTTAGGTCGCCGTCCTTGTCTGGTGGGCCTGTATATTAATAGCTCAGATTTACTACTTGAAAGCTTTAAAGACATACGACTGATGTTTCTTTCAACCGTGTTGACCGCCTCCTGCAATCTGTCCTCAAGGCGCCCTATGGCACCGCCTCGGACCCACACCGTGATATCATCCGCGTAGAGCGCACTTTCCAACCCCTCGAGTTCGTCCAGTTCGCGAGCAAGGCGAGTCATGCCAATATTGAAAAGAAGCGGGGAGACGACTGCCCCCTGAGGGGTTCCACGTGAACCTAATTCGTACCGTTCTGACTTCAGCTCCCCCAACTTAAGAGTAGCCGTTCGGTCACTGAGAAAAGCAGCGGCAAAATTATAAAATCGCGCACCCAGGTTCATGTCATTTATGGATTCCAATATGTGGGCATGAGATATGTGATCAAACGCCTTAGCCAGATCGAGACCAAGTATGGCCCTGGCATCGCGAGTGCTGTCGTCAATGATGTGAGATTTAAGGAGAAGCATCACATCCTGCGTTGAGAGGTGTGGACGGAAACCCACCATATTCGGAGGGAGGAGACCCTCATCCTCGATAAATGCACAGAACCTATTATTCAGAACATGCTCATAGACCTTTCCAACACAAGATGTAAGTGAGATGGGGCGGAGGCTGTCAAGGCTGGGCTTTTTGCCCGGCTTAGGGATGAGGATCACCTCCGCATGTCTCCATTCCTCGGGGAACGTGCCATCAGCCCAGTGTTTGTTAAAAAGGTCGGTGAGAAAGTCAATTGAGGCGTCATCAAGGTTCCTCAAAGTCTTGTTAGTGATCTGGTCAGCCCCGGGTGCCGACCTGCCATTGAGATCCATTAGCGCCATCCGAACTTCAGCTGTCGTGATATTCTCATCAAGCTTGGATTGCATCCGCCCACTATAGAGGGGGGGCTTGGAAAGGGTGGGATCCATCCCTCTAAGCGGCAAATATTTGCTTGCAAGCATATCGCAAACCTCCTTTTCTGAGCTGTCTCTGAGAGCCGCGCTGACTATGCGGTCGACCACCCGGCACTGACTACCCTTGCTTTTTTCGGGCCCCATCAGATGTTTAAGCAAGTTCCATTTCCCCCCAACACGCATTTGTCCATCTACCATGTTGCATGTCTCCTCCCATCGCGCTCTCTCAAGCTGCATGGAGTAGGTCTCGATCTCCCTGTTAATTTCAGCAATCCTTCGCCTTAACCGCCGATTGAGCTTGTTCAGTTTCCAGCGCTCCCTAAGGCCATTTCTGGCCTCGAAGAGGTGGGCAAGTTTGCTATCCATGGTTCCAATCTCTGGCGGCGTCTCGATGACCTTTGTGGCCCTCTTAACGTCGCTAGATAAGTTCTGTTTCCAATCCGCAAGATTTTCCCAGCAGCCCCCATCTTTACGAATATCGCGGAAAAGATCCCAGTCTACTATAGTGTGTTTCCTGCTAGCTGTGACAGTTGCCGACAGCGTAGTTTCTAGTATATAATGGTCGCTACCTAAGTGTTCATATAAATTAGTCCACTCGCAGTGATCCTGAAAATTTGTAAAAGTCAAATCAGGCGTAGTGTCAGCTGATAAGGAAGCGAGGTTTTGCTGAAACCTTGGAAGGTCGTGTCGCGACTTGCTCCGATTTCTGGCGGCGTTGTTGTGCGTCCGCGTGTAATCGGAGCAACAACACACGTTGCGAAACAATTCTTGTAAGTCAAAGCTAAGCCCGCGCCATGGTCGCGCGTGAACTGTACTACAGGTTAACACGCAACTAGCGTTGCAATAAAAAAGAGCGAATGGTGCGCGGCGTCCTTCGCCCGTCATCGGGTTCCGACAGGAATCGAGTTTCTCGATTAGATGCGTAAAAATCGAAAAGGAGCCAACCGCCGTCGAGAATTTCGATCGCGATCAACGGCCCGTGTGACGCATTTGTTCTGCCTTTTCCCTCTTCACAAAAAATTGCAGGCTTTGAAATGTTTGTTCCGTGCACTGTATCGAGGCTGTGCAGCCCAAGATTAAAGAAAGCATGTCTTTAGCAAGCTTGGCCAGTATGAAAGGTGCAAGTTCGAGGGATTGTAGTACTCGTGCACGAAACTAGCCCTCTGTTGCCATGTCATTTTTAACTCCCAAATAAATGTAGTAGTCGTGGTTTGTTGTATTGAACATGGTAGTTTGCAGGAAGTAGTTTCTGTGCAACAATGTGTGACAGATATTTGCATTATGAGCCGATTTCTACGTGCAGTAGGCTTGTTGGATTTATTTCGGGATAATGGCATTTCAATATGCACACGAGCAGTTTTGAAGTTCGCTGCTGCCAGTGCCCCCGAAAAGGACAATGCAGTGCTGTGTAGAAGTGTGCTGGCCTTACAATGTGTAAGGCGCTGTCTCAAATGTGTTCTGCAATGTGCATGAGGTCGCAGGTTTGATTGCTTGGCCGTGCAATCATGTCTCAGGGGGTTAGAGCTTTGCCCCCATCCTTATATGTGTGTGTGAACACACCTCGTGAAGTAAATCCGCAGTTAGAGTATTCCAACCCATCTGCTGCTTTGACCCATGCTATCCCATATTTCTAACATAAGGAAGAGCCATGAGTCTCGGTTTTGTTGTTCTGAACCAGGCGCTCCTAGAGGCCCCGAAATGTCGGCTTTCGCCTCATTTTTAATCTATTTCAACGAGTGTGTTTTCTCCAGATTTAGTATGCATCTTTCTCACCAGACAGCATTTTGTTGTGGAAATGAAAGGCCCTAAGACTCTGTGCTATCATTGAAACTGCGCCTGTTTCCTTTGACAGTTCGGATGAGCGATTTTTTTTAAAGATCAGTTGCAGTGCCGGCACCAGTTTGCCATGTTTGAATTGTCAACTTGTTTGGTTTTCTTTCCTCTTGCATAGCACGGAAAGTGATCACTCCTTTGTGTAAACACGCAGGGGTCTGCCTGGATACTATGCTCCGTACGTGCCGACACCAGCAGTACCTCTCTACGCCATGCAGTATCAGTGTCTGTACCCACCCACACCACCCATGGGTGTCTGCTGCCCTATGGAGGAGAGCATGCCAGCGGTGGCTGATGAACCACCTATCACCTCCGTGGTGACTCCTGCCACCGCGGCTACTTCTGTGGTGAGCTCTTCAATGGGCCCTGAGAAGGCAGAAAGTTTTAAATGAATTACTGACACGGACAAGACGAAACTCTTTTGGGAACCGTTTATTTTTTTGCTGCCAACATTGATAAATTTTGCATCTTCACGCCCTCGCAGGACACCCTGCCTCAGCTTAGCCGCTAAGGCATTGCAATGCCAAGCACAAGAGCATGGGCTTGATTACCAGCCACTGCAGCCAAATTTTTATGGAGGTAATCTGGTAGTAGGCTTGTGCACCTGTTAAACAACCTGTTATACAATTACATGGTTTGCACACTCACCCTATTGTGGCATTCATGAGCGTCTACCAGTCAGTGCTCACTGGAATGCCACTGACAACCTGACTTCAGAGCATGAAAGTGTCAAAGATGTTCTGTGCTATTATATATTGTAATTAAAAGGAATGCACATTGCCTTTTTCCTGACTTCTGTTTCGGAGCTGCTTCTGCCATAAAAAAAAAACAACACGTGGTTCATTGCTTCAGAATAGCTGTACATCACATTTATAAAAGCATGCCAATTGCTCTAGCTCAGTACGATATAAAATTAAACATCCACATTTCTTTTTCCCGAGATCAAGGTCCAGAGTTACAGACTGTTGAGAATAATTAATTCACATAAGGGTGCAGCTTCTTATTTTCTTGTGCATATTGAGCATCTCTGAGGTTAAAAGCTGGTCAAGATTAGTTGAATGGTACTGTGCACACACATCAGTGTCTCCCGCAATGCCTAAAGACTGCCGCCAGCCCCGCCGCGGTGCTCTGGTGGCTAAGGTACTCGGCTGCTGACCCGCAGGTCGTGGGATTGAATCCCGGCTGCATTTCCGATGGAGGTGGAAATGTTGTAGGCCCGTGTGATCAGATTTGGGTGCACGTTAAAGGCCAACTCCGGCGATTTTTTCACCATGTCAAGGTTATAGTGTGGCTAGGTTCCTGAGACACTCTTGTCACGAGCCCAATAGCTGAAATGCTCAAAAAATTAAAAATAATTTTTTATAAGCAAAAATGTGCAATACCGAAACCCAATCGAGCTCCCTGTCTGCTTATGATGTGCTATCGTACTGTTTGGTTGAGCCGGAGGCCGTATACTGGTTCCCCAGGCGCGGAGTATGAAAACTATGAAAGCCAGTCCAGCAAAGCACCGGCCAAACACCACATAGGACAGAAGAAAGCATTTCCGTGCTATACCCGTGCCCAACACTGCCGCCGTCGCCTAGTGGAAAGCACAATAAACGTTGCAGCGGCCGCCAAAGTAGCGTTTCCATCGGCTGCTTCACTTTCGTTCGCATGCCAAACATGACGTCACACAGACAGTGTTGCCAATAGTCCTGGCAAGTGAGGTGAGCTTTTCGAGGCAATCTTTAAAATTCATTTGCAAACAGTCAGGGCATCACTCGTGAACTTGTGATTTGGCATAAAGAACTAAAATGTTGAACTAAACCCAACGAATTTCATTGAGATTCATTGACCTCGAAAAATCGCCGGAGTTGGCCTTTAGAAAACTACAGGTGGTCGAAATTTCTGGAGCCCTCCACTACGGCGTCTCTCATAATCATATGGTGGTGCTGGGACGTTAAACGCCACATATCAATCAAATCAATTAAAGACTGCCATTTTCTAAGTACTAGTAGTGAGCAAAGCATATGTTTGAGCCATTGATGCTTCTTACATGAAATTTAAAACTGAAATATCTTGCCAGCGGTGTGCTTGACCTTGTGATGGTGACAGGTTTGCATTGTTTGTAGCCGCATTCCTTTGCTATCATCTTTCGCCTTTCTTGCAGCTCGGAACTATTGGCTTTCAGTGTGTCCGCTTGTAACGGCTTACAATACTTGTGATGTTTCCTTTCCACTGGATTCTTATTTCCTCATCTCTTCATTTCAGCAGCAGCAGTCCTTGCAGCAGCTACAGCAGCCCATTATGCAAAATGCCAGAAGGAACAAAAAGAAAAGCAGAAGTGGACGCCGGAGAGAAAGCACATCACAAAGAGATTCTAGTAAGTGGGCTTTTCACTGTTTGTGTGTAAGAACGTGTCTACACTTTTTAAAATGATGTGTTCACAGATCAAAAAGTGGATGATGCTGCAATTGACATTTAGAAAAAGGGTTATGTTTTCACGGAGACAACTTTTAACACTTTATATTCTCAAAATTTGTCTAGATTTGTCTTTACCTCCAAGTATAACGTTCCTTTTTATCGTTTCACTTTTTTTCTTTACCCATCGAGGCGGCCTAGTTATTCTGGTGCTTGAGTGCTGGTCTTTTGTTTGTGGGATTGAATCTCGTTCGGGGTTTAACATTCCAAAACCACTACAGTCGAACTTCGATATATCGAATGGCGCGGCGATCGCGAAATAGTTCTATATATCCAGAATTCGATATAAAAAATCACGAAAAAAATGCGACAACAGCTTGCTGAAAACAACCAACGAACCGTTCAAGCATGGTGCAGTAAATACTCACTTGAAGAATTAAACATAGTATTTATTGTGTTGGTTTAAAATATTGAAAAAGATTAGCCTGCTTTTTGTTGGCCATGGCGTGTTTGACGACTGCGTCCTCAATATAGTCCAGGCGATCCATAAGTGATAGGCCGGTGCCTTCAATCGCGCCGCAGTGGCGGCGCACAAGGGCCAAGGTAGCTACGACCTCAGCTGATGTCGGGAGCGGGGCACCATCAGCGCTTGCGGGATCCACCTCGGCAGAGTCTTCATTTGGCTGCTCAGCAGTAGCTTCGGCGACAATCTCCACATCTGTGAGCTCCGCCGTTCGGAGTTAGGCCTGTCGCGCACGACAGCGCGCGACAGGCCTAACTCCGAACACACGTACACTGCAAGCACAACGACCGATGCCTGCCGATGCTACGGGGGAGGAGCTTGCAACAAGTGCGCAGTGTGCCGTTGACACCATAGAGACTGCAAGCTGCAAGGCTGCGGCGTGAGTCCGGGTGTAAAGCGCGCACATGCCGGCTCGCCCGACTGCTTTCCCCTCCATGGCTTTCCCTTTTCCGGTGGCAGCGCGGGCCGCGTCCGAGACAGTCGGCTGCATCCTTTCCATCCTGTACTTTCCTCCTCAATCTTTACCTTCCCCTTCCCCGGCACGAAGCCATGTCGGTGCCTTCGTATTGAAAGAAAATAACAGCTCCGCGCTTTCCACTTTCGTCATTCAAGAACCTCTACCGCAAGGCTGCGGCGCACGTACGCCGCTACGTTAAAGTGGCGCTCTCGGCGCCATCGATGTGTGCAGCATTCGTAAACGCCCCCCGCTCTACCGCTACTTTCGAGAGTTGCGGGAAAGCTCGCCGCCTGTAAATGAAGCGCTGGCGGTTTGGGGTGGCTGAGTTCGATATATCCTTTATATGTCAAACTTTGTTCGAAATAAAAAATCAATAATGCATGCGATTTCCCGCGTGATATAGGAACCGTTCGATATAGGCAATAATTCGAAATATACGTGTTCGATATATTGAGGTTTGACTGTATATGACTATGAGAGACGCCGTAGTGGAGGGCTCCAGAAATTTAAGCCTCTTGGGACTCCATAATGTCCACCTAAATACAAGCACGCAGGCCTCAAGCACTTTATGCTCCATCAAAAATGCGACCGCCGCGGCCGGAATTCGACCTCGCGGTCTGCGGCTCAGCAGCCGAGTGCGTTAACCACTAGACTGCTGTGGCAGGTCATTTCTTTGCAATGGAAGTGAAATGTTCCAGTCCCATGTGCTTACAACCCACCGCAGTGGTCTAGTGGCTAAGGTTGCTGACCCGCAGGTTGCGGGACCGAAATTCATTTGCAGTGGCTGCATTTTCGATAGAATCGAAGATGCTGTAGGCCGTGTGCTCAGATTTAGGTGCACGTTTAAGAACCCCAGGTGGTCAAAACCTATGGAGCCTTCCACTATGACGTCTCATAATCATATAGTGGTTTTGGGACATTAAACCCCACTTATCTATCATCATGTGCTTAGATTTAGGTGCTCAAGTATCTCAGATGGTCAAAATTTTCATAGCCCTCCACTACGCTGCCTCTCATGACCATGTTGTGGTTTTGGGCCGTAATACCGCAATTCATTATATTAGTTCTCTTGTTCAGTATAATGCTCCTTTTGTTTTCCTGTATCAAAGGCCATGTTATGCGGACATGTGTGCTGCGTTTCATATCTTGTAGGAACAAGTGAATGAGTAGCAGCTGTGCTGCCTTTCTGAAGTGGTGCGAAAGTGATTCAGCATGCACGTGCACTGTAGGTATCGCAGCGCTAATTCACGTTCTCTGCTATGGAGCTCTGTTTGCACTTGTCGCATCATCATTCCTTGACGGGCACACTCTCTTGGAAACATTGTGCAAACAAGTTCCTTGCTTGGAAGCCTTCTTCCTGCCCTTCTGATTTCGGGTGGCTGCCAATGCCACCAACACTGTAGCAGTTTCATGTTCAGTTGCATTGCGCAGGCGATTTCCTGGTCTGTTTCATTAAAAGAACAAACTTGGAAAGCACTTGAGCTTCACCTTAGGAGCAGAACGTGATAGCAGGGGTATTGGGCCCTGTTTGCATTACTTTCTCATTCGCATGCAGTGCTTTGCTTCTCTGTCGACACCTCTACCATGTTACGAGGGGACGAATGTCTGTGCTTGCGACACTGGTCACAAACCCTCCTTGGAGTGACTGATGCAAGTATATTTGCGAACTACCTGCTGCACATCTCCAAAGAAATGCATGCGCTTCCGTAGCTGCACACCTAATGACGTGGCTGATGACAATAATGGATTATGGCTGAGCCCATTGCAATAAGTGTGGGCAGCTTTAAAATTTTCGCTTGTTACACAATTGGCATACGTGGCACATGCTGTGATTACACACTTTCGCCGTGCAGTAGATCTCAATGCCATTCCGCACCTGACACAGCGCCTGCGTAGGGTGTTTTAACAAAGGAGTTTCCAGCATTGGCATCGCGTTCTGGTAGTAGGCTTGACTGAAGGTTTAATTCTGGCTTGAACTCTGATCTTTTTTCTTCTTTTTTTTTGCATCCAATGTGATTTATTGCTTACTGGTAATGCTGCTGATGCAGTCACATTTTGTGCTATCGCGTTAAAAGTCCACGTTAAATTCAAGTTCGTATGGTAAGTCCTTCTTAATGTCAAACAGGAAAATACAGTAAACTCCCCATTAAAAAGAAACTCGGTTAAATGGAGAAGCTGCATAAGCGAAACTATCTAGGCACATTTGGATGGTCTCATATATGTTTAATGGTAAAAAGTTTCGGGTAATCGTAAAATTTTTTCTGCTTTACATCGGTTGAATGAAACCAAAAAGGACAAAATCTATGAACGGCGGAAGTGGCCATGGCAGTCTAGCAACCTTGAAACAAATGCCAAAGCCAGCCAAGCCAATCCAGTGATTTTTCATGTCCTCGCATGCCGAGCAGCAATCGACGTCTCGTTGTGAACTTGAGGACAGACTTGAGGAACCTATAGCTGAAGTTCAAGATGAGGACTCCTGCTCAAGTGGCGACGAGATGGTGTGTGATCCCGAGCCTATTTCAGTGGCTGACAGTGCCTGTCCTGTCATGAGTTCCTGTCCAGCCTTTCAGCAATGGACTCCTACTATGTGGGAAAGTGCTTGAAAAAAGCCAAGCAAATTATCACCTCCTTTTTTCCGAGTCAGCAATCTTAGCAACATTTTTGTTTCTAATCAACTATAGTAGTATTGTGTACTTCAAAATGTTATTGTCCAGTCAGCCACAGTTGGTGCTTTTGAAATAGTCATATTTCGTTCGTTTTGTGGGCTTTGCTTTAATGAAACTTCTCATAAATGGAACAAATTTTCTTAACCCCTCAAGTTTGGTTTAAGAGTAGTCCACTGTAAATGTTTATGAATCTTTTATTGTGTTATATGACATGTAATCTCAGTGTTGCTTCATTGTTTTTGTATGTCTCAACCTAAGGGCTGCCTGTACCATCTACTCAGAACAGTGATCTTGTTACTTGTCGATTCCAGTGGAATTGGTCTAAATCACTGCGCTGGCTGTGTGGCTATGACTTGATGCTGCTAAGCACTAGGATGAGTTTTTTTTCCTGGCCATGATGGCTTCATTTCGATGAGGAGGAAATTCGAAAAATGCAAAGAAATTTGGGCTACATAAAGAGCCCAAGATAGTCAGAATAAATTCGGAATCTCCCACTAAAGCATGCCTCATAATCATGTGGTTGTGGCACAAAATGCCCCATGATTTAATTTTTTTTATTTACTCTTATCTTTTCTGTGTGTGCATTCATAGTGGCTGATGGAAACGCCAGCATCACGCCTGACTTTGGGCAAGCTTCGGGGAGGAACGGCGGTGCTAGTGCGGCGAGGGTTACCGCCGTCGACCAGGACGAGTGGCAGGGAGGGCCTGCCAGCCCGGACTTTTCCAGCAGCTCCGAGTTCCCCTCGCTGCCTGTGCAGGACTTTCCGCAGCGGCAGTCGCCCTCGGGCATCAGCTACTCCACAGCACTGCAGCAGCAGAAAGCCCCCCGAACACCTGCAGCTCCTTCTGGTGTTACGACAAACAGGGAAACAGAGGAGCTAGCATCACCGTCTGCGGCAGGTGTGAACACACGAAGCAGCATGCACCAGCAAGGACGTCGCGGTGGGGGCAACAACGGCGGCAACAGCCCACATGATGTGAATAACAAGCATCACAAAAGAAGCAACTGGTCACGCAAGCACCGGCGTGGTGGCGGTGGCACGAGTGATGGGGTCAGGCGTGCGGAAGATGCAGAACCGTCAACAAGGCTGCAGCACCACCAGCAAGAGAAGAGGGGCTCAAGGAGAAGCGGAGGAGGAAAGGCAAATGCACCGACCATTGACAGAGGTGCCGAGAAACATCAGTTTGAGGCCCCCGAAAAGGACAAATCGCAGCTGCGGCATGACACAGAGGCCATTGGAGCGAATGTAACTCGGTGAGCACGCCTAGAAGGCACTTTTTAATTTTGACTGTTTTGTGTGAAGCGTAACTGGTCAAAGTAGGCCCACCTACTACAGTGGAACTCTGCTACAACGAACGCCGCTTCACCGAAATAACCGCTATAACGAAAAATTCACGATTTCCTGTCAGCAGTTCACAGGAGTGAATGCATAAATATTGTCGCCACAGCGAACACTTTTTCTTCGCTCGTCCCGCTTCAATGAAATTTTAAGATGCAATTCCAGGCTCAGATACTTATTGCTATGCAGTAAACCTAATATTTAACATTTTGATGCATTTTCAGAGCCTGAAAATGCATCAACGAAGTCTAAAACACGCTTTGGCACCATCAGAAACCGCCGCTAGAGACAGTTTCAAGATTGCAAGCGTGTGCCCTAAAAGAAGTTCTGGTTACTTTATTTACCAGCTTGTAATGTCGAAACTGAAAGGACGTTTTCACGGGTTTTTAAGGGCAAGGAAAGTCTCTTGTTAATTTTTCAGATAAAAAGAGCGTGCGTAATGCTCAAGGAAATCTCTTGTAGTTTTTATGTAGCTCAAAAGAACATTTGTTAGAATATATTTTGCCAAATAAGGGAAAGAAAGTGTAGAAAATCAGTGGGCTACTTTCTAACGCTCTCCTTGCTTACCGATGCTATTAAGGCACGTCGAATGACAAAACCGGATGTCATCAAGGGCCTGTGTTTGTAAACAGCAAAAGCGCCGCTGTTCAGCCTTTGCTCGATAGTGATAGCAATGAGACTGCCCTGCTTTTGTTTTCCACTGGCTTGCTTTTGAGCCACAGACAATCCGAAGCTGAAGCTCAGTCGCTCAGTTCATGGTTTCCTTCTCGCAGCTGCTGGGTGCAACCGTGGAACAGTGCCTTTTCCGGTTCCGATGCTTATCACTATGTTTGCGCTTGGCCAGTGTGGTAACTAATCAGAGCAGCTGTTCATCTGCATTATCAACAAAATTAGCTAGCCGCGAGTGTTAGGTGATAAGAATGGCATAGAATAATGCAAAAGTCGCCACTCCACGATAACCTGCCTTCATCTCGGCATTGTCGGATACTTTTGATGGTGGACAGCTGCTGGTGTTAACGTGTTAATTCAACTGTTTGGTTTGTTTACGAAAGCTGTTTTAGGCGTTTTTTCAAGGTGCTTTTCACCACGGCCTCGCTATGCATGGGTGAGAATTACGTCGTGACGCTGCTGTGTAAGAATAGGAACAGCGGACATTTTTTGAACTTTGAGAATAAACGTTCCTTTGTTTTGCTAGCTCAGATCAACAATATTTTTTTCAATTTCACTGCTACGAAATTTTTGCTTCAATGAAATTTTTTTTGCGCCCTATCAGTTTCGTTGTAGCTGGGTTCGACTGTATTTCACATCCTTTGGAGCTGGGCCGGTGGCTTTTATAATGTTGACTGTGGATAAATTTGAAGCACCAGCAGCATATAACGCTGCATGTCATTTAATAAACCATCAGTTCACGAACGTTCTGGGACTGAGTAGTCAACAGAGAAGGGCTGCTGCGTTTGAGTGCTGCTAAGTACAGACTACAGGTTCGATTCCTTGCTATGGCAGGTATGTTTGTGGTGCAAATACACTCAAACCTCGTTATAATGAAGTTGAAGGGGAGCCACAATTATTCGTTATATCCATCACTTCATTATATCGATCATAACAGTTTGTCGCAATGTATGCTCAGATGGGCTCACACCTATAAACATGCAAAGAAGGAAACCGCCTTGCAGCCCGATGTACCGCTATGTGACCACGCGTGCAACAGAAAATAAACACAGTCAAATCTCACTAGTTCGAACTTCCGTTTAATCCGAACATCACACTGTGGTCCCGTCTCGGCTATGTGTTTTCCAATGAGCGAAAACGCCCTGTAATTCGAACGCGCAAGCACATGCGATGGTTAATTCGAACATACCACGCTCTGAAAATGCTCTCAGCACCATGCCCTATCCCGTGGCGGCACCTCTCAACGCTGCACAAGAAGGAAAAAAAGAAAAGGAAATAAAAGACAGTGGCGGATTGTTTGCTCTCTCTCAAATGCTGATCTCTGACGTCCCTTTGCCACGCTTCTCCCTCTTCCGTCTCTGTGCGTCGAGACCCTTCTCCTTTCAAGGCCGTGCGTGGAGAGAAAAAAAAAAAAAGCTGTTTCGGAGAATCTTCTTTTTGAAATGTAGAGGGTAGCGGCGGAGACAGTCGTTGCCGTTGTCGTTGCTCTGAACTTAGCCGCGCGCTACTATGCTTTGCAAGCTACGTGCAAAATTGATTGACTCGCTGCAAGGCAAACGTGTGTAGACGACCATCACTAATTACTTCAATTAATGACGTATGTCCTCTGATTTGTGAATAAATGTAAGTCTTCTGAAGCTTCCCCATCGTGTGTTTTTAAGTGAGAGGGAAATCGCTTTGCACCGCGGCGCCGCTTCTTGGTCATGTGACCCACTGAGCGCTTCCTCAATCCTCTCCACAGGCTGTGTGAGGAGGAGGGCTCTCCCGTCTGTGCGTGGCATGGCTGTAAGGTCGGCGCGGGAGTTTTCAAAGAGCCACGCCGAACGAGCATCAAACTCCGTAGAAAACGATATACTTAATAGAATATGGTCGGTTTTTTTTTAGACTGATAGAATAATTTAGTTCGTTATATCCGTTTACCGGTCAATTTTACTTTGCTAAACTGAGGTTTAAAATGCATGGTTCTCGATGGAGGTTTCAAGGGGAATTTCATTTACTTTGTTATATCCATTATTTCGTTATATCCTGTTACGTTATAACGAGGTTTGAGTGTAAATAAGTTTTGGTGCAAATTAAAGACCCCCATATGGTCATGTTTAATTCTTGTTTTTCTGCTACACCATGCCTCAAATAATGTTTTCGCAGGCTTCGAGGACTAGAATATTATTACAATTTTGTCATGTTTAGCACAAAGTGGTTCCAAGCTCTTTCATTACTTCAGTTATTGTTCTTTTCCCAGCACCTCTATGTGAGCATGCGTGCATTTTGAATTGACTTTCCTTGCTGTTGGACATTTGGGCAGCTTGACAGCAAATTGAATTTCTTGAGTTGGATACTAACTAATCATACAATGATTCTTGCATTTCCCTTAACGTAAAAGCGGAAAATTGAAATACATAAGTCAAATTTAAAATAGTGCATCTTGTGTAGTGTTGCTTTGTAAACATCTCCTCTTTGGGTAACATTGGGGAACCTTCTTGAATTTCTTAGCTTTTCCTTCACTGGCATAACATGTCTGCTAGAACGGCAATAAGAGTTAATGTTTACTTTCCTGCTTTTGTCAATATATCTTCTTTTTTATGGTGTAGCACAGCCTTGCTTGTTGCCACTTGATTATTTCAGTGAGAACCAGTGTTGGTGGTAATGCATTTCAAGTAATGCCATTACTGGTAATGCATGACTTCTTTTAGTGATTTAGTTATGTACTTGTTGCCATTTCAAAAATATAATGGGTAATGTAATTACATTAATGTTTTTCAGTAACATGAGGTGTCAACTTACTCGTTAGCTTTCATTTCCAACTATTGTGGCAATCCTAGGAAATGTTTCTTGATTTCGTGTGCGTCACATGCCTAGAGCTATCCTGATGTCGAAGTGGCGGACAGCTGTCGGCCTGTAAAGTGTCGTCAGTTGAAGTATAATCAAAGCGTCTGTTGAGCGTCTATCTACCGTAGCTGCGAACGCATTCACTAAGAAGCAAGGCATGTCGACTACTTAGAAATAAAGCTACTGCTTAAATTCTACAAGGTCTAGTCGTCAGCAAGTTGTCCCTGCAGTACCATAGCACTGTTCGTCAATCCTGTTTTGAAATAAAATATGCTTCTACAGTGGACTCCTCTTAAAGTGAACTCGAAGTGGCAAGAAAGTTTGTTCCATTTATGAGAAGTTTCATTTAAGCAAAGCCCACAAAATGAATGAAATATGACTTTATTTCAAAAGCACCAACTGTGGCTAACTGAACAAAAACATTTTTAAGCATACAATACTACTATAGTATCAAAAAGAAAAATGTTTATACAGTATTAATACTGACTCGAAAAAAAGGAGGTGACAACAATTTGCTTGGCCTTTTTCAAGCACTTTCTCACATAGTAGAAGTCCATTGCTGAAAGGCTAGACAGGAACTCTGTGCCACCATCATTTTCAAAGTAGCACTGCAACAGGATGACAGCATCTTTTGCTGCACTGTCAGCCACTGAAATAGGCTCGGAATCACACACCATCTCAGCTATCGGTTCCTCAAGGCTGTCCTTAAGTTCACGACAAAACGTCGATTGCTGCTCGGCGTGCGAGGACAAGTGCAATCACTGGATTTGCTTGGCTGGGCTAACTTTGGCATTTGTTTCATGGTTGTTAGACTGCCGTGGCCACTTCTGCCATTCATGGACTTTGCCCATTTTAGTTTCATTTAACCGATGCAAGTGATAAAAAATTTAACGATTACCCAAAAATTTTTACCATTAAACATATACGAGACCATCTAAATGTGCGTAAATAGGTTCGTTTATGCGGCTTTTCCGTTTAACCGAGTTTCGTTTAATGGGTGTCCACTTATCTCCTTCTCCATCTGCGTGTGTTTACAATTTTGGTTGAATTCCTGAGCAAGCGAGGCTGACCTTTAATGCCTTCGCTTAAACGCTTGCAATTGTTATGGCCATTATGGAGGTTGAAGGGGCTGAAAATGACCTACCCTTCAAATATTTCGTCCGGGACTGTGCAATTTAAGGATTTTTTTATTTCTACAGGATTTGCACATACATTTTGTATGCTAATGGAAGCAGGTCGTCATATTTCTCATAAATTTGTTGAGAGATCATTCATGTTTCTTTTGCTGATATCATAGTGTTGTTAATGAAATCTCAATTTTTGTTTAAAATGGCTTTAGCAAGTTTCACTAAATAATAAGCCATCACATGTAATTTTGCAACCTTAGGCCACTGTAATATTGCTAAAGTCTGGCACACTTATGGGCAGTTCTCTAGTTCTATCAGTAAGTCATTCAAGATCATTGTTTTGTTTGCGATATAAACATGCAGTTTATTAAATTTTTGTTCTGGTTCTTACAGTGAGGATGTAATGATTTCAAGTGTCTGACCCTGGAGTAATGGCATAATTAACTCTCACTACTTTTATGGGGTAACTTTAAGCCTTTGCCTATTTTAAAGGTAACGTAGAGTGTTCACACATTCTTCTTCTGTTAGTGTAACAAGTAATATATTTACCTACATTTTTTTTGGTAATACATAAAGAACTCTTTCAGTTTTATGTAACAAATATTCTCAGAGTGCTAGTGAGAGATGACTGCATAGCACATTTGGGGGGGAATCGTATACGCATACCAGCTTATGCTTGCAAACATTTGTGCAGTGTCTGGCATCTTGCAGACCAATAACGTAGACAGGTCTGCACAATAGCCGTTGGTAAAGCTGAAAGACCAGTTTTTTCTATTTAAGTAGAAAATAAACGATGGAGTTTTAGTCATCGTCACTTGGTGACGGCTACCCCGTTACGCTTCATTGTTAGAAATAAAGAAAAAGAAAAAAAGCGATATATATATATATATATATATATATATATATATATATATATATATATATATATGGTCAGTGGGAGTAATATTTCAATGGGCCAGTTAGTCTTCGTGAAGGTATGGGATATGGCACAACGGGAGCGCTGTCAACAAGGATAAATATATTTATTTCAAAACAGTTTTGGGAGGGGTCCTCCCTTCATCAGGGGATGAGCTATACTGGCATAAACTTCCAAACTTCGTTGCTGCCGCGTCCCTCACGCCTTGAAAGATGTTTGCGAGAGTGAGAGGAAACTAAAAAAAGGAAAAAAACAAAAAAGGGGGAGAAAAAAGACGAAAAAGCAAAATAAAGGAAAGACAGAAAGTAAAAAAGAGGAAGAACCACTGTCAACACTGAGAACGAAACGAACTGTCCGTGTACATCGACATACGGTTCATATCACGTGCTATTCAGTTCTTGACGTGTGTCGGCCCACCCAAGATTGTCGCCTCTGTGCCGGGAGGGTCCGTGACGGCGTGCGTAAAGAAAGGGTTTTCCCGTAATGGGTCCGTCGGCGTGCGGCGTGCGTAAAGGAAGGGTTTCCCGTTAATGGGTCGGTCGGCTATTTACCTTTAATCTTCGTCCGTTTCCCTTCAATGGTCATTAAGTGGTAGACGAACATTAACACTTTGTATGTGCATGTGGAAAAAAATAATAAAAAAGAAACAAGTAAGGACACTCCTTTTTTGTTTTTTTTGAGTTCCCTCTCACACTCTCAAACATCTTTCAAGGCGAGAGGGACGCGGCAGCAACGAAGTTTGGAGGTTTATGTCAGTATAACTCATCCCCTGATGAAGGGAGGACCCCTCCCAAAACTGTTGGGAAAATATATTTATCCTTGTTGACAACGCTCCCGTTGTGCCATATCCCATACCTATATATATATATATATATATATATCATCATCATCAGCCTGTCTACGTCCACTGCAGGACAAAGGCCTCTCCCATGTTCCGCCAGTTAACCCGGTCCTGTGCTTGCTGTTGCCAATTTATACCCGCAAACTTCTTAATCTCATCTGCCCACCTAACCTTCTGTCTCCCCCTACCCCGCTTCCCTTCTCTGGGAATCCAGTTGGTTACTCTTAATGACCAGCGGTTATCCTGTCTACGTGCTACATGCCCGGCCCATGTCCATTTCCTCTTCTTTATTGCAGCTATGATATCCTTAACTCCCGTTTGTCCCCTAATCCACTCTGCTCTCTTCTTGTCTCTTAAGGTTACACCTACCATTTTTCTTTCCATTGCTCGCTGCGTCGTCCTCAATTTAAGTTGAACCCTCTTTGTGAGTCTCCAGGTTTCTGCTCCGTAGCTAAGTACCGGCAAGATACAGCTGTTATATACCTTCCTCTTGAGGGACAGTGGCAATCTACTTGTCATAATTTGAGAGTGCCTGCCGAATGTGCTCCACCCCATTCTTATTCTTCTAGTTACTTCAATCTCGTGGTTAGGCTCTGCGGTTATTACCTGCCCTAAGTAGACATAGTCTTTTACAACTTCAAGTGCACTATTACCTATCGCAATGCGCTGCTCCTTTCCGAGGTTGTTGTACATTACTTTCGTTTTCTGCAGATTAATTTTGAGACCCACCTTTCTGCTCTCCTTGTCTAACTCCGTAATCATGAGTTGCAATTCGTCCCCTGAGTTACTCAGCAATGCAATGTCATCGGCGAAGCGCAGGTTACTGAGGTACTCTCCATTAACTCTTATCCCTAACTGTTATCCCTAACACTTATCCCTAAGTGTCTGCATGACGGCTGATATTTCTACTGAATCAAACGCCTTCTCGTAATCTATGAAGGCTATGTATAGTGGTTGGTTATACTCTGAGCATTTCTCTATTACCTGATTGATAGTATGAATGTGGTCAATTGTTGAGTAGCCTGTTCTAAATCCTGCTTGTTCCTTTGGTTGATTGAATTCTAATGTTTTCTTTACTCTGCTAGCAATTACCTTTGTAAATAGCTTGTATACTACAGAGAGCAAGCTGATCGGCCTGTAATTCTTCAAGTCCTTGTCATCTCCTTTCTTATGTATTAAAATGATGTTAGCGTTCTTCCAAGACTCTGGTACTTTTCCCGTCAGGAGACACCTCGTAAATAGAGTGGCTAGTTTTTCTAACACAATCTGTCCTCCATCTTTCAGCAGATCTGATGTTACTTGATCCTCACCAGCAGCTTTGCCTCTGTGCATGCTCTCCAAAGCTTTTCTGACTTCTTCTATCATTACCGGTGGGGTGTCGTCTGGGTTACTGCTAGTTCTTATAGTATTAAGGTCGTGGTTGTCTCGGCTACTGTACAGATCTCTGTAAAACTCCTCCGCTATTTTAACTATCCTATCCATATTGGTAGTTAATTTGCCTTCTTTGTCCCTTAGTGCATACATCTGCCTTTTGCCTATCCCAAGTTTCCTCTTCACTGCTTTGACGCTTCCTCCGTTTTTCAGAGCGTGCTCAATTCTCTCCATGTTATACCTTCTTACATCGCATACTTTACGTCTATTAATCAGCTTCGAAAGCTCTGCCAGTTCTATTTTGTCTGTTGTACTTGACACTTTCATGATTTGACGCTTCTTAATTAGGTTCTTCGTTTCCTGGGAAAGCTTGCCGGTGTCCTGTCTAGCTACCCTGCCTCCAACTTCCACTGCACACTCCGTGATGATACTCGTCAGATTATCATTCATTGTATCTACGCTAAGGTTGGTTTCCTCGCTAAGAGCAGAGTACCTGTTCTGCAGTGACACTCTGAATTCCTGTACTTTCCCTCTCAGTGCTAGCTCATTGATTTGCTTCTTGCGCATCAGTTTCTGTCGTTCCTTCTTCAGGTCTAGGCGGATTCGAGCCCGTACCATTCTATGGTC
Organism: Rhipicephalus microplus; assembly: GCF_043290135.1. Lineage (NCBI taxonomy): Eukaryota > Metazoa > Arthropoda > Arachnida > Ixodida > Ixodidae > Rhipicephalus > Rhipicephalus microplus. Next base: position 43,842,740 of record NC_134703.1, read on the forward strand.
ACTGCATCTTACCTTGCCAACCACTTCCACATCCTGCACGACTCCTGGGTGTGCAGTCATTATAAAGTCTATTTCGTTCTTATTTACGCCATTAGGGCTCCTCCATGTCCACTTGCGGTTTTCTCGTTTTCGGTAGAAGGTATTCAAAATACGCAGATTATTGCGTTCTGCGAATTCTACTAGTAGCTCTCCTCTGGCGTTTCTAGTGCCGATGCCATAATCTCCTACTGCCTGGTCTCCAGCCTGCTTCTTCCCTACCTTTGCATTAAAGTCGCCCATTACTATAGTATACTGTGTTTTCACCTTACTCATTGCCGATTCCACGTCTTCATAGAAGCTTTCAACTGAAGCGTCATCATGGCTGGATGCAGGCGCGTAAGCCTGTACTACCTTCATTTTGTATCTTTTATTCAGTTTAATTACAATGCCTACCACCCTTTCATTAATGCTATAGTAATCCTCTATGTTGCCAGCTATGTTTCTGTGAATTAGGAACCCTACTCCCAGTTCTCTTCTGTCTGCCAAGCCTTGATAGCAAATGACGTGCCCATTCTGTAGCACAGTATAGGCCTCATCTGTCCTCCTAACCTCACTCAGCCCTATTATATGCCATTTAATGCCTTCTAGCTCCTCGAATAATACAGCTAGACTTCCCTCACTAGATAACGTTCTAACGTTAAACGTTGCTAAGTTCAAGTTCCAATGGTGGCCTGTCCGTATCCAGAGATTCCTAGCACCCTCTGCTGCTTTGCAGATCTGACCGCCGCCGTGGTCAGTTGCTCCGCAGCTGGTGGGGACTGAGGGCCGTGAGTTAATTGACGAATGCCTACGGGAGGGGGTGGCCAGATACTGCACCAGGGTGGCCAATCCTTCTCTGGTGAGATCATCGGTGCGTACCGGCTTTAAGCCGGTACGATCAGACAGTAGTGGGAATGCTCCATGCATGTCTTCCTTATATATATATATATATATATATATATATATATATATATAAAGGGAAAGAAGTGTATACCTAAGGGCTCGTTTTTCCGTGTTTGATATAATATTAATGAGATCTAACAGACAATAATGCCAAGAAAGGTATAGGGTAAATTATTAAAAGAAAAGTGGGTGAAAAAATAACTTGCCGTGAGCAGGAATCGAACGCGTTCGATGCACTACCACTGAGCTATCACGGCGGCTATTCCCACAGCCACTTTATTGGGTTTGTATGTGAATTTAAACGTGGGAATGTCAGTCAGCGCCACCTGTAGCCGTGGCGGCGAGTGTGGTACACTCTTTTTATGGGTCTGTATGGCGTCACGTAGCACGTGAACTTATTACGAGCTGGCAGCTGACCAATAGTCCCTCGTATACAATCTAACGGCACCAAGTCTGCCAGTACGAGACCCTCGTTAATGAATAAGGGAAAGAAGCGTATACCTAAGGGCTCGCTTTTTCATGCTTTGACACAATATTAATGAGATCTAACAGATAATAATGCCAAGGAATGTATAGTGGAAGTTATTATAACCAATTTAATGTAAATAAGAACAAAGAAAAGTGGGTAAAAGAAATATATATATATATATATATATATATATATATATATATATATATATATATATATATATAATAAATAAATATGTACAGTCCTACATGAGTGAGAGCAAAAGTTCTCCTATGGGCAGAACAAACACGTAGTCGCCACGCTCACTTTTAACTTTTGTCCTCTCAGTAGTGGTCCCAAAAGTGGAGTGTGACTCGTCAAATTATGCCTACCTCCGACGATTTGACACATGATTAGGAATTTGGCTAGTTGCTTCTACGATCTTGACTGCATGTAAATCTCTAGCACCAGCAGCGTGTAACGCTGCATGCGGTGGAATATTTAACTTGGATGCTCCCGGCTGCACCATCTATAGTGTGTTTGAAAAACGTAGCGGTGTTCTTGTGGGTGTGGTAGTCAAGTTTACTAGCATATAACCCGGGTTTATTGCCAAATCACAATATTCGGGTGCACTGGGTTAACGCACGGCTAGAAACAGGTTAGCTAGGCTTGGTCTAAGTGAAATGGGAGAGGGGAAGCTGCCGTGATGGTGCAATGGTTATGGTGCTTGTCTGTTGACCAGAAGGCTGAGAGTTCGATCCCTGACGTGGTGTTATCATTTTCAGTGAAAGTGATATACTACAAGTCTGTGTACTTGGATTTAGGTCCACGTCAAAAACCCCAGGTTGTCAAAATTTTCCGAGTCCTTCACTACCGCGTGCCTCATAGTCATGCCATAGTTTTGACATGTGGAACTCAGAATATTATTATTAATAAGGGCAGAGGTGGAAGAAATGATCTAGGGCTTGCTCGATTCGGTTAGTTGATTGGGGCTTGTAGATGCAAGCACTGAACTCCTGCTTTGTGCCATGTAGGGAATGGTTTGGCAGTGGCCGTATGCCTCGTCAAAACGGCGTGCGAGTGAACGCTGCACGAGGACGACGAGAGACGCGCCACTCGTCACTGTTTCGTGGAGTGCTGAAAGGAGATGGGAGCAGGCAGCACCACCAACAAGGAGGACGTGGGGGGGGAAGCCGCAAGGGATCAGACTCTGATCGCCACTTGCCAGTATCGGAGGACGGCCAGCGCGAAGTCGACAAGCCAGCACTGAGGAGAAGCTGGAACTCTGGAAGCCCTGCCAGGCAGAAGCACTCGGTTGACGAGTATCCGCCGCTGGGCAGCAGAGGCACTGGAGACTCTGAGCGTTCACCAGAGGCACGGATGACGAAAGCAGACACCAAGGTGTGTTGCGATTGTTGTTGATGTGCATTTTTTCTTGACCTAGATTGCCTAGTTTTATTAGCTAGACTTAGTGTAATCTTTAGGCTGTAGACTTGTCGAAGGGGCCTTGAAAAGCTTTTCCAAGTAATCGTCGAATCGCTTTGTTAACAAGGTGCTTGAAGACAATTTTGTGGCTCAGGTAACCTTCTACATCCGTGGTTCAAATAAGAAGCAACGTCCATTTGTCAGTGTGCATCATGACCTTAGAGCACTTAGTTTTTTTTCTTGAAACACGCCGCTTACTTTATGGGCACCTAGCGGGATACTGGGTTGGCCATGGTAACTAAGCAGCCCACAATGCTCAAGTCAGCCAATGGCCGTGGACTTCGGGATTTCGGCACGGTCATTTGACATTATGGCGTCATTTGCTGTGAGCAGAGCAAGTGATTCCTAGCTATGAGAAATTGGTGTAAGTGCCAGGCCGCGTGCTGCACTGTAGTATTTGGCCCACATGTTCTCGGGAGTCTTGACTGCCAATTGGCAGCATTTTCTGGCCATGCTGAAGAATGTTTTGCAGGGCCCTATTAGAATTACCCTCCAGTTTTAGAGCTACAAAAATGCTCATCCTTCCAGTGACACCTCTAATGCTTTTCCACCTAGTTGCAGAGGCAAGTTATAAAGGTTCACTGGGATTTCTGAGTGGCTGTGCGATTGCGCTGCTAAGCACAAGGTGGGAATTAACCAGCCATGACATCTATGCTTTAATAGAGGCAAAATGCTGAGTTTGCTGTGCACCTTAATGTCGGTGCTCATCAGAAAATGCCAGGTGGTCAAAATTTATCTGCATATTTCCACTGTGCATATGCCGTAATCATATCATAGTTTCGCTACATAAAAGTGCAGAATTTCGCTATTTTTATTCTATGCTAAGAATAGCTATCTTGTACAAGAGATCATCAATTGTCAATGACAAGAGAAGAGGACTGGCGACAGATAACTGGCTGGGCAGCTCTTGCGATTGTAAAGAAAGCTCTTGAAACAACCTTTGTGGAGGTGGTTTGACTGCGTCATGTGCAAACTGCCTCGAAGGAAAGTGGGACACAATAAAATGAGTTATACACAGTTGACCTTGTGGGGTCTCGATTTGGCGAGCGAGCGCCACGCCACGCTTTTGGAGTGAACGGACACAGTAGACGCGGTTGGGGCAAACAAACAAACACATACATATATTTAACTAATTTACAACTACGATATCGTCCGCTGAATCGATACATCAATCGTTATCAACGCTAAACAACCTAACACAATACTCCAAAACATGACAAACAGAATAACACGACAAACACAATAACACACCCAAGGCGGCGTCGCCAACGCTTCACTTATCACGAGGGCCCCCGACGCGCGGGCCGCGGTATCACACGCAGAGGACCCATGCTAGAGACAATCGCCACGCGCAGAAGAGGCTCGCTCAACTCTCGCCTGCCACCAAGGCTTGATTCCGCCAGGGGTCACCGCCAGCGCTACCCCTACCAACCATGATGATGGTAGTGGTGCTCAACGCGAATACGCCATTTACCGCCCGGTGGTTGTACTCCAAAATGCGGCTTTTGGGCGACACGTGCGCCACGCAGCGCAAAAAACTTTCAGGTGGTGTCAGCACCCCCACAATCTTTCACTGAAATAATTGTTTTTCGACTAACTTGGCCTCAGTTAATGGGGATTGTAACCTGTAACGATGGCCGTCTCATTTGCTAATGAGGTAATTTTGGTGAAATTCTTGCAGTCAATTTATGTGAAAGCAACATTTTCTCTACTTCGGGTAGTTTTCGTATTTCTTACACAAAAGACATTTTGAGAGTGTTCGCCCATGAAATATTTAACCAAAACGTTTTGTTGCACTTCTTTTCTACCACGTCAGGATGCCATGGTTAAACAGGGAGACAACATTCCAAAGCAACAGCCACAGACACCTTTCAGGGAAAAAGGTGAGAGCTAACCCTTGATGAAGTATGAGGATGGATCCCTAAAGATATGCAAAAAATCTTTGGTACAAATATAGTGGGCCTATATTAAAGAGAACCTGGAGGGACTAGGAAATAATGTTCTGTTTGACATGAGTTCTGTATCTGATGCAGTTTTACCTTTAAATACAGCAATCTCATTTGCTGAGGGTCTATTGTAGTTGGTCACTCATGATCTTCAACAGCATTTGGCACATTTTTTTCATCTGTGTGCACACACTACATTGTTTCGCTGCTGGGTGGCAGTTCTTGGCTGGAGAGGCTCCTGTTTCATAAAGTGTATTAAAAAAAAAGAAAAAGCATGCTAAAATATTTAGGTAGTGAGTCTCAGCCTTGCTGTTTGTCAGTCTCTGTGTTGCTTCGTCTTCACATGTATATTAACACAAAAGGGATTTATTCCAGCGTTCGCATGGACAACAGTTCCGTATCTCCGTGACAAGTGGCGTCAAAAAATGCATACCATCAGACGGCAAAGAAAAAATTGGCCCCGTATCTGCACGTCACACTGCAAATGTCTTCAAAAGACTATAGTCTTGCGCCTGGAGGGAGTGAAGAAAATGTCTAATTGATGTTCTGCACAAGGAAAATCTGTGAATGGTATTCTGGAGGCGCTGCGTTAGAGTGCCTCGAGCGAGCACTGGAGGCGAACGAGTGCATCAAGTCAGGTCACACGTTAGACATCAGCGCTATCTGTCAGTTATCTTGGAAAAAGAAGCGCGCGGCATGGACGCCCGTCTCTGAGGCTATAAGGTGTAGAATGCAAAGCGATGGTTAGGTGCCACCACAGTGTCTTAGCAAAGCGTTGGAAACACTTGCCTTTTCGTGCAAGCGTTGCATTGTCAGCGCAGCGTGATAAACGCTACGGTCCTTAGAATTACTTATGTATGCCTTTTCTAGTAAAGAGACACACATACACAATATTAACGTGTTATGGTGCCTCAGATATTTGCAATAATTGCTTTTTAATTGACAATCGCACTAGTATGAACGCTGAATCTTGAGCAATATTGGTTGGCTCTGCGGATGGGGTCGGCCATTTGGAGTACCGTGGTGCCTTTTTGGGGTATCGTTATGGGCGGATAAAGAGACAAATGTAAAGACAGCTAGACACACCAAAATTTTTGTGTTGAAGGTCCCCCAGGAAAGACTATCATCTTTAAGGGGAGACACGGGTATGGGAGGCCGAAAATTTTCCGAAAAACCGATTTTTTGAAGTATTTTTTTTTTATAATCATCAAGGTCTAAGGAAGCTGTTCCTAAAATATTATAGCCCTGTGATGCGTATTTGTCGAGTTATTGGGTCGCACAGTCAGTTTGATGACCATTTTCGCTTCCGAAACCACCTCAAAAACGGTCGTATTCAACGCCGCAGCGCGCGAGAACTGCACCAAGTACACGGCCATCTTGGTCTCATTTTAAAGATGCATTTTTCTATTATCTGTTCCTAGCAGAAGAAAGTTTTTCATCTAGCAACAACGCAGCTATTGCGCATAAAGAAAAACTGAATACTCGCACATCATTGGTGCGTTTTTGTCACGTGGGGCAGTTCCCGGTTTCCTATTGGACGCGAAGGGATTTGTCTGCTAGACAGCGGCGTGCAAGCCGCCATTTTGCGTAAAGGCCTAACAAAGGCTGTGCATTCGGTGCAATGGCAGGCGGTCATCGGAAGTTCCGGAGTGCTCATGCGTTCGGAAAACGGCATCCGAGAGTCCGCACCTTACCACCAGCGAGACCTTCTGCCGCCGAGAACTCGGAAGAAGCAGGCTGTGCCAGTGCTATCACCGCCGCGGCACCCGCGATCGCAGTCGCAATAGCCGCGTCCCAAGATCACATAAGAGCTGTGCGCGTCGACACTCCCCTGGTTTCCGACGCTGAAAAAGTGGCCATCGAGTGTCGTGCGAGCGATGTTCTGCAAGATCTTTCATTGAAGTCTGCCACAAAACGCAAGCGGTCTTTTTTTCGAGACTCTGATGGAGCCGCAACGCCTGGTACGCCGTTCACCGTCGTTAGCTTAGAGTTGGTCAACGAACTTCTTCAGTGTTTGAAGTGCGGTGTGTGTGGCGGGCCTGGCAGAATCTCCATCGAAGACCGCGAATATGGCGTAGCCGCGAAACTTGTTCTCACATGTGACGAGTGCGATAAACTGAGGACCGTATGGAGCTCGCCGAGAGCAGGGGGGAACGCAGCGCCACGGCCCCTTCGAAATTAACGTGCTCGCGGTTCGCGCGGCACTGAGCAGAGGAAACGAGCAAACTGCGCTCAACGATATTTTTTCCGCCCTAAATATTTCACGGAGAGGCCTGCACACCAAGACATACCAGGATTATGTGAAATTGAAAATGAATCCTGCCGCGCAGAAGGCTGCTGCGGGCGTTATTGACGACTGCGCAAGCACCGTGAAAACGGTGTATTCCGAACTCAACTATGGAAATCCTGGAAATATCGCCGTTTCCTTTGATGGGACTTGGCTGACCAGGGGCCACTCATCCCATATTTGTCTAGGGACGAACTATTCACAGGTGATGTGCTCGACTTCGTCGTCCTATCGCACTCTCTTTTGGGCTGCCAGCTAGGGCCGAAGGAGGACAACCCAAGGTATGCCGAGTGGCTAGCTGTTCACACTTGCCAAAAGGATACCTCCAGTAAGCCAGGACAAATGGAGGTGGAAGCAGCACAAATTTTATTTGGCCGCTCATTGGAGAAACATGGGCTCCGCTACACAACCATGTTGTGTGATGGAGACAGCCGGGCCTTCAACAGTCTGCAGGAGGCACAGGTATATGGCTTCGTGCCAATAGAAAAAGAGGACTGTGTCAACCGTATGCATAAGCGCATGGGCACAGCACTTCGAAACGTCCTGCAAAAACAAAGAGCCAAAGGAAAGCCAAGCCTTGCCGGCAAGGGCAAACTGACAGGCGAGCTGGTCACAAAGCTCACGTCATATTATGGATGGGCTTTACAAAGCAACCAAGGAAGCATTGAGGCCATGAATAATGCTGCCTGGGCAACCTTTTATCACGTAGCATCTACTGATGCAAGCCCTCGGCACTCACTGCCCAACTGGTGAAGAGTCATGGTGCAAGTACAACAAGGCTGTTGCCAAGCAGGAGATTCCTCCGAATCATCGCTACAACCTGCCGGAGTATGTGGTTGATGCCTTGCGGCCTATTTACACGCGCCTCTCTGACAAGAAATTGCTGGAGCGTTGTCAGCGAGGCAAAACACAGAACCCAAACGAGAGCCTGCACTCCGTCATCTGGTCACTCGTGTCCAAAAACAAACGCGCGTTGCTTTTCATTGTTGAAGCTGGTGTGGCAAAGGGAGAGCAGATGCCGCCATATTGAAGGAGCTGCACCTGCAGCAGAGTGTTGTGGCCGCTGAAAGATGCTCAGAAAAGGACAGTCGCCGACTAGTGGCATCGGAGAAGAAGCATGAGCATGCTGAAAACTTCAAGCATGCCATGAAAAGAAAGCGCACGAAGAAGAATGATGATGACTACATTCCTGGTGGCTTCTAACATGGTTAATACACCGATTCACACCTTTTCTTGTTAAATAGAAGTGCTCAGCATGTTCCTAAACTTTTCTCGTTTTCTCAAAACAACATTTTTCATCACACCCTAAGCCGTTGCCCACAGTATCTTTTGATGTAGCAGTCGGATTTTGATAATTCTTGCAGCATTTGAAAGCTTATACATTGATTAGTGCAAGAAAACAAAAAAGAATGTAATATTTTTATTTACAATAGTGATTTAATTAGCAACAAACTTAAGCAACACTTCCAGATTTCTAACGTGTATACTTGTTAAGGCCATAGCTCTGGTACCAAAGAAGCTAAAAAATAAAATTATGGTTTTGTTGCACTCCCTGGCCTTCATGGAATGCTGTCATATCAAATTTGTAGCAATATTTTATGAGGAAGATGTCAAAAAGCTGGGCAGAATGCAAGTTTATGTAACAGTCAATATTTAAAAATCTAAAAGTGATATCAAAAAATTAATTGCATATTTGTTTTCAGCTGTGAAAAATACATATTGTATTAACATTTCAGCTGGAAATACCGAAAATTAAACCGGCTTAAAGCCGGTACGCACCGATGATCTCACCAGAGAAGGATTGGCCACCCTGGTGCAGTATCTGGCCACCCCCTCCCGTAGGCATTCGTCAATTAACTCACGGCCCTCAGTCCCCACCAGCTGCGGAGCAACTGACCACGGCGGCGGTCAGATCTGCAAAGCAGCAGAGGGTGCTAGGAATCTCTGGATACGGACAGGCCACCATTGGAACTTGAACTTAGCAACGTTTAACGTTAGAACGTTATCTAGTGAGGGAAGTCTAGCTGTATTATTCGAGGAGCTAGAAGGCATTAAATGGGATATAATAGGGCTGAGTGAGGTTAGGAGGACAGATGAGGCCTATACTGTGCTACAGAATGGGCACGTCATTTGCTATCGGGACTTGGCAGACAGAAGAGAACTGGGAGTAGGGTTCCTAATTCACAGAAACATAGCTGGCAACATAGAGGATTACTATAGCATTAATGAAAGGGTGGTAGGCATTGTAATTAAACTGAATAAAAGATACAAAATGAAGGTAGTACAGGCTTACGCGCCTACATCCAGCCATGATGACGCTTCAGTTGAAAGCTTCTATGAAGACGTGGAATCGGCAATGAGTAAGGTGAAAACACAGTATACTATAGTAATGGGCGACTTTAATGCAAAGGTAGGGAAGAAGCAGGCTGGAGACCAGGCAGTAGGAGATTATGGCATCGGCACTAGAAACGCCAGAGGAGAGCTACTAGTAAAATTCGCAGAACGCAATAATCTGCGTATTTTGAATACCTTCTACCGAAAACGAGAAAACCGCAAGTGGACATGGAGGAGCCCTAATGGCGTAAATAAGAACGAAATAGACTTTATAATGACTGCACACCCAGGAGTCGTGCAGGATGTGGAAGTGGTTGGCAAGGTAAGATGCAGTGACCATAGAATGGTACGGGCTCGAATCCGCCTAGACTTGAAGAAGGAACGACAGAAACTGATACGCAGGAAGCAAATCAATGAGCTAGCACTGAGAGGGAAAGTACAGGAATTCAGAGTGTCACTGCAGAACAGGTACTCTGCTCTTAGCAAGGAAACCAACCTTAGCGTAGATACAATGAATGATAATCTGACGAGTATCATCACGGAGTGTGCAGTGGAAGTTGGAGGCAGGGTAGCTAGACAGGACACCGGCAAGCTTTCCCAGGAAACGAAGAACCTAATTAAGAAGCGTCAAATCATGAAAGTGTCAAGTACAACAGACAAAATAGAACTGGCAGAGCTTTCGAAGCTGATTAATAGACGTAAAGTATGCGATGTAAGAAGGTATAACATGGAGAGAATTGAGCACGCTCTGAAAAACGGAGGAAGCGTCAAAGCAGTGAAGAGGAAACTTGGTATAGGCAAAAGGCAGATGTATGCACTAAGGGACAAAGAAGGCAAATTAACTACCAATATGGATAGGATAGTTAAAATAGCGGAGGAGTTTTACAGAGATCTGTACAGTAGCCGAGACAACCACGACCTTAATACTATAAGAACTAGCAGTAACCCAGACGACACCCCACCGGTAATGATAGAAGAAGTCAGAAAAGCTTTGGAGAGCATGCACAGAGGCAAAGCTGCTGGTGAGGATCAAGTAACATCAGATCTGCTGAAAGATGGAGGACAGATTGTGTTAGAAAAACTAGCCACTCTATTTACGAGGTGTCTCCTGACGGGAAAAGTACCAGAGTCTTGGAAGAACGCTAACATCATTTTAATACATAAGAAAGGAGATGACAAGGACTTGAAGAATTACAGGCCGATCAGCTTGCTCTCTGTAGTATACAAGCTATTTACAAAGGTAATTGCTAGCAGAGTAAAGAAAACATTAGAATTCAATCAACCAAAGGAACAAGCAGGATTTAGAACAGGCTACTCAACAATTGACCACATTCATACTATCAATCAGGTAATAGAGAAATGCTCAGAGTATAACCAACCACTATACATAGCCTTCATAGATTACGAGAAGGCGTTTGATTCAGTAGAAATATCAGCCGTCATGCAGACACTGTGGAATCAGGGCATAGATGAAATATATATAAACATTCTGGAAGAAATCTACAGGGGATCAACTGCTACCATAGTGCTTCATAAAAAAAGCAACAGAATACCAATAAAGAAGGGTGTAAGGCAGGGGGACACAATCTCCCCAATGCTATTCACTGCGTGCTTACAGGACGTTTTCAGAAGCCTAGAATGAAAACAGTTAGGGATAAGAGTTAATGGAGAGTACCTCAGTAACCTGCGCTTCGCCGATGACATTGCATTGCTGAGTAACTCAGGGGACGAATTGCAACTCATGATTACGGAGTTAGACAAGGAGAGCAGAAAGGTGGCTCTTAAAATTAATCTGCAGAAAACGAAAGTAATGTACAACAACCTCGGAAAGGAGCAGCGCTTTGCGATAGGTAATAGTGCACTTGAAGTTGTAAAAGACTATGCCTACTTAGGGCATGTAATAACCGCAGAGCCTAACCACGAGATTGAAGTAACTAGAAGAATAAGAATGAAGTGGAGCACATTCGGCAGGCACTCTCAAATGATGACAAGTAGATTGCCACTGCCCCTCAAGAGGAAGGTATATAACAGCTGTATCTTGCCGGTACTTAGCTACGGAGCAGAAACCTGGACTCTCACAAAGAGGGTTCAACTTAAATTGAGGACGACGCAGCGAGCGATGGAAAGAAAAATGGTAGGTGTAACCTTAAGAGACAAGAAGAGAGCAGAGTGGATTAGGGGACAAACGGGAGTTAAGGATATCATAGCTGCAATAAAGAAGAGGAAATGGACATGGGCCGGGCATGTAGCACGTAGACAGGATAACCGCTGGTCATTAAGAGTCGCCAACTGGATTCCCAGAGAAGGGAAGCGGGGTAGGGGGAGACAGAAGGTTAGGTGGGCAGATGAGATTAAGAAGTTTGCGGGTATAAATTGGCAACAGCAAGCACAGGACCGGGTTAACTGGCGGAACATGGGAGCGGCCTTTGTCCTGCAGTGGACTAGACAGGCTGATGATGATGATGATGAAAAAAAAAATTTTCTGACCACTGTCTCTCCTTAACCGATGTAAGCTAAAAACAATGTTCCGATTACACAAAATTTTTTATTGTTAAATATATAGGAGACCAACCAAACATGTCTAGATAGTTTCATTTATGCGGCTTTTTCATTTAGCCAAGTTTCGTTTAATGGGAGTTCACTGTACTTGCGGCCACGCAGGGAGCAAGCCTGTGAAGCCCCTGGCCTCAACCAATGGGGGCGGTGCTGGGCCCAAGCACAAGACGGCCATAAGCATGGCCATTGCTGATATCATGGTGCCCAAACAGGTATGTGGGTAGTTGCTTTTCCTGAAGGCATGTTGATGGAATTTTGAATGATACCAATGTAATCAAGTCAGATTTTTTTGTTCAAGATGTCATACGTTGCTCTATTAGTGCCTAGATTTGGGGTGAATTCATGTGTGATGCTACCACCTATGCATTTTTAATGGTGTGTCTGTTTGTGTGTGTTGTGGTGAAATAAGTGGGAACATTATAGTTAGGTCATTAAAGCTGCAAAGCCCTCAAGCACCTTTGTTTAGTTAAAAAAATGCCTTTTGATGAGTGAGATGTTTTCTAAATATATACACTATAACCTCGTTACAGTAGGCCTCCGTAGTGTAGAAGATCTTGGTCTGTTGTAAAAGGAGTATGTAAAATCCAAGTACAGTCGAGCCCACATATAACGGCCCCACTTAAAACGAACTTTCGCTTAAAACGAACAATATCCGCGTGACCATGAAAATATACATTGGTTCGATGGCACAAAATCGCACTTACAACGAACGTCTCCGAGCGCCACTGATCGGTTACAGGGAACGGAGTCAGCGGTCTGCCCACATCCCGGGAAACCAATTTCGACCACTGATCAGGCATTGGCGAGGTACCCATACATTCTTATTGTTAAGGGGAGATGCAAGTCGAAAAATCGCGTTTTTTGCGAAAATTTCCACTTTTGAGATATTGCTTCTAAATTCACTTTTGATCATTCAACTATCATTTCCCCAAAGGTCATAGCTGAATTCAAACAAGAAAGTGGTAAAAAGTCGATCTACGCTAGTGAAGGTAGCTGCCAAAGTCGCCAATTCACGCATCCGACGGCTATTTTTGAAAATCCGCCACTCGGCAACACGATGACGTCCGCCATCGGGGTTTGTTCGGTGGTGTAGATCAAGGCTCCTTCTAGTGTACAGGCGTCCCCCTAGTTTCGTATTTTAGTGAGGAATTTCACAAAACAGTCGTTTCCAAGTCGGTTTACAGCCAAGCTGCAGCCGCTTCGCGCATCTCTACCGGTCACATGGTACGCTACCGAGGCCGCCATTGGCTACATCTGATCGGCCTCGCTTGCTGAGCGCTTGCGACGATCGGCACTTGCCGTGCGTTTCTATGTTTTTCCGAGTTCACCATGTATAACTCGAAGAAGCGAGACTTCCGAGCACGAAAGTTTGCAAGCAAGAACAAGTACCAAGGGCGTCGACGTAAACCGAAGCGCAAAGCAGCGGTAGAAGAATGCGAGCCGCGGGCCACTAGGCCTAATCAAGGTAGCGGGGATACGGCGGCTTGCGGGAACTTTGACGAAATTGACGCCGCGATCAAGTTCATCAGCGCATCAGAAAAAAATATTGAACAGTTCGAAAGCGCAAAACGAAGAGTGTTTGTGGCTCTGTGAGCGGAGTATTTTGTGACATAGGCGCACTGACATCGATGGTAAGCCGTGCTGTTTGTCCAACATGCCACACCGCTGGACTCGTCGTTCGCGACACCGCAAGTAAACGCAAAGGCCTCTCTTCGTTCCTCGAGCTGCACTGTGATAACAGTGAGTGTCCTGAGTCAGTGGTTTCTGCCGCGCATAGTTCGCGGCGTGTTCTGCCGGAAAGACAGCCCACCGATGCCGGTGATGACTGGAGCTACCGAAGCGGCAGCTCGCGCGACAGCTTCGCTGTCAATGTGAAGGTAGTTGTGGCTTCGCGTGCAATAGGCATTGGGCATGAACAGCTGTCGCGTTTTTGCGCTATTCTTGGACTGCCAATACCTATGCATCATAAGACTTTTATTGCAATCGGCAAAAAAGTTCATGCTGCAGCTACCAAAGCTGTGCAAGAAAACCTGGCGAAAGCGCGGATGATAACTAAAGAGAAAGTGCATGGGGCTGATGTTGCTGTCATGTATGATGGCACATGGCAAAAAAGAGGGCACAAGAGCCACAATGGCATCGGCACTGCTGTGTCTGTGGACACTGGTTTGTGCCTAGATTTTGAAGTGCTATCGAATTACTGCCTTGCTTGTAGCCGGCACCAGGACTTGGGTGATGAGGAAGAAATATGGCAAGCATTCCACACACCTGTCTGCGAAAAAAATACAGAGTGCTCCTCTCGTGCCATGGAGACTGAGGCAGCTTTGCGCATATGGGGCAGGACATCCTCATACACAACACCATTGCGCTTCACCAAGTTCCTCAGTGATGGGGACAGCAAAGCTTATACCGCTGTCGCTGAGGCCAAGGTATATGGTGAAGCTGTTGTGGACAAGGAGGAGTGCACAAACCATGTGGCCAAGCGTCTAGGCACTGCACTTCGGAAACTGCCAACACGACTTCCACGAGGGGAAAAGCTGACAGATGGCACAATTCAGAAGCTGCAGAACTATTACCGTATTGCAATTACAAACAACAGAGGTGATATTCTGAAAATGCATCGTGCCATCTGGGCCTCATATTTCCATTCATCATCGAGCAACACAGCAGGCAGCCACCGATACTGTCCAGAAGGGGCGACTTCCTGGTGCAAGCATAGGCGAGCCGAAGCGCTTGGGGAGGCCCCACCCGACCACACACCAATCTTGACCAAGGCTCAAGGATTGGCTGTGCTTCCCATTTACAAGCGGCTCACAGATGAAAAGTTGCTGGTGCGTTGTATCCAAGGGAAGACCCAAAACGCTGCAGAATCTTTGAACAGCAAAATCTGGTTGTTGTGTCCGAAGACTAAGTTTGCCTCCCGGACAACAGTGGAAACTGCAGCTGCTATGGCCGTGTTGTGGTTCAATAAAGGACATTCAAGCTTTGAAGACGTGCTAGAGGAGCTTGGTGTAGTCCCACCAGATCAACTGATCACCCTGGGCCAATCCCGCGACCAGAGGAGAATCGAAAGAATGTCTGCGTGTGAAACAGCCGAGGCAAGGGCCCATCGGCGGAACGTGGCAAAGAAAGCGCGCCTTGATGACTCCCTTCTCAAGCGGCGAGAAGGATCCACATATGGAGCAGGACAATTTTAGGTGCTCTAGCTGTGTCCCTTCTATGATATCACCAAGTTTTGTGCAAATCGCACTGTGTAATTATGAGTAAACATATGTACAACTTTCAAATGCATTTTTCTCGATTTCCATTTTGAGGTAATTCTCTCATCTTGTGCACAATCTTTTTCAGGCATAAAATAGTCCTATTTTAATGAAATTTTGCACAGAGCTTAATCAGCCACTCTAGAATAACAAGTATCTACTTTAGGTTGCATTATACATCACAGATTTTTTGTTACACAACTTGATACACTGATAGAGAGATGTAAAATATGCATTTAGTACTTTTAATTTTTTTTTTAAATGTAGCAAATAAATTTTCTGTTTGAGGTACTTTTCTGTATTGTACTGCTCAAGTGCAGCAGAATGAGCCATTTTGCAATTCTGTGTGAAAATTTTTAGTAAGCTTTATTATGTGCACAAAAAACACTATATTTTTATATCAAAGTTGTAGTAACTCCGGAACTACTATAGCTATCAAAAAAATAATTGCAGTTATGAAATCAGCACTGCAAGCTTTACTAACACCTAAAATTTCAAGGAGCTGGGTTATGAAATAAAAAAAAAAACCTTTTTCGAGTAGCATCTCCCCTTAAACGTCGACCCTGCCTCCGCGCCCCTCTAGTTGCTGCTCTCCCCGACCGCTTTTGTTACGCACCCCTCCGTCCTTCGTCCCCTTCGTCCCCCCTTGCTACTCTGAGCATTCCGCATCGCCGTACGAGGCCCATGTTTTCACACTGCCACCGATCTTTTCGAAGACCGGTCGGCCATCTACCCCGTTTTTGATCGCTGGTACAGTCGACGTCGCCGGCCTGGAGTGACCAGACCATTTGCCAACATCGTCGGCCACCGACTGTACCTGATAGCCTGCGTCTAGTGCACGTGCGCACACTACCCCACCGACTCTGATAATTTGCAATTCATTTCGTGTTTAGGACTTGTTCTCCCTCACTTCGCACTTGGCTCAGCATTCCGCAAACGGCTGTTAATTTGCATGGAACGAATCGCGAAATATTGAAGTTCGTGAGGCCACGTAAGCCCGCCGGCGCAAAAAAACGATTTTTGACCGCGGCCGCCGATTCTTCGAACACCGCCGCGCGCACCGATTCAGGCGGCCATTCCAAGTTTTTCTACGTGCGAGTTTCGCAGCAAGCTGCCCAACCTGCCTCCTTCCCATGTGTTTTGGTTTTCAAGGTCGCCCTCCCGCCACATCCTCCCCTCTCTTTATAGCAACTCCTTGCCCATCTCGCAGTCTGTTCTCCTCTCTTGATCACAACACCTTCGCCCGTCTCCACCTCTCCGCGACGCCCGCCACGCAGTTTCGTTTTCTGACTGGAAATGGGCCCAGAGTTCCACGCGTTCTGGCTTGTGTGGTCATGATGGCCGAAGGGAGGACTAGCACGCCTTTTCCTGCCGTTCAACAAAACGCCGAAAGTGTGACCGCTTGGCTTGAGCGTAATCCGCGCGTTAGATGCCGCGTTGCGGAGCGCTTGCTCATAGCTGTTGACCACCTGGCAGCCAACTTGCCGCTTCAGGCGTCCTGGTATGCAGCTGTGGAGATGGTGAATATTTCGTGGGCGGTGGTGACGGCTAGAACTGTTTTCACAAGGCCGACTTCGTCGACGTCGGACCTGATGCCGAGCCTGAAGCTTCCGAACAGGACCACTGCGGCGGCGATTTGTGGCAGCGCGTCGTCGGCTCTGACCTGGGAGAGCGGGTGGGACATCTGTTGCAATGGTTTAATTACGGTCGATGATGATACCGACACTGCGGAACCGTGCACGGATTAGAGCATTGTGAATGAAGTACGTGGCGAGAGCGATTTGGAGGAATGGGATTGCGAGGACGACTCGCAATCCGATTGCTACTGAGTGACGTTTTCGCGTTCATTCTGTGTCGCGAAGTGGCTAAGGCAGCCGCTAGGGAAAGTTCAGTTATTTGGTTACAATAGCGTGCCAACTCGTCTCAAAGCTCGCAGACTCGAGTCTCCCTCACCCCCTCCCCCCCGCTGTAATTATTCATGACGAAGATCTTTGCGGGACAACTTTTTATACTCGCAGTAGAGCATGACATGCTTTGAAACACCAAGCACCGGGCCCATGCACATTGCAACCGAGATTTCTGCTCGAAGTTGTAGCTAGGCCTAACTGCTCCGAACTTTGCGGGCAAAATCATCACTTTAGGGAACATGCGAAACCGAAGAAGTCGTAATGTGCTTCATCAAAAGTGACGAATTACATGCCCACTGGCTACTTGGCGCTGCGGGTGGGCATTTTGCACATTGGCGGCGGACCCTTCGTCCAAGCTCATTGCGTAGCATTTCTTTGGAGCAGTGGCTGGAAATTTCGCCCATCGCGCTCCAAAATGCAAGACTAAGCCCGCTGCTCGCTGATCTTGTCGCTTTAGTTTGGCATAACTGACCATTAGCAGACCGTAGTGTTACATGTGTCGATTAACTGATGGCCAGGCGGTAGTGACTACCGTGAACAGTAGGCCATCAGGCCCGCGAAGAACACGAGAACATGTTGAGCCCTTAGCCCAGAACGAACTGTGTTTTATTATTTCCCAAAACGGCCACGCCGCCGCTGTGCCGGGCTTGCACAGCTCAACACAACTATCAGCGCCGCGTGGGGGCGCTGCATTTGAACCAACATTGTAACACTCCTCCCCTCTTAGGAGGAAGACTACGTGGAGTACCTCTTCACCAGTTTCCTAGTTCTTGCGCCACGTCGCAACTTCGGCGTGCTAGGCATAGGCACGTCAGAGTCACTGTTCACATGCACACCACTGTTGAGCGCAGTCCCGTCACTCTCCGTGGCACAGCTACTCCCAGAGAAGCTAGTTCCAGGTAGCTGTTCCTGATGAGGCACTTCTGGAACAGCTGGCGCATGATGAAGCGGCGGCTCCAACTGTGGTGGAGCTGCAGCGATAGCAGTTTCAGGAGAGTCCAATGTTTCTGCCTGCACAATGCACAAGTGGTCGCTGTGTCGGTTTCCCAAGGTGCCATCTTCAAAACGGACACTGGCTGATGATGGAGTGACGTCCACGACACTGGCAGGCACGCAGTGTGTGCCCCTGCGAAAGTTTCGCACGTTCACATCATCACCTGGCTGCAGTGATGGAGCCTGCCGGGACCCTCTGTCAGCATACAACTTCTGCTTGAGTTGTTTTAGGAATATAGATGCCTGCAGGCTTGGCCTGAGGACATCCAACGGAGTCTTGAACATTCTTCCTGTCAAGAGTTCACACGGTGGCCGACCTGTCACTTCATGTGGTGTGGTCCTATAGTGGAACAGAAGCCTGGAGATCTGCATTTGGAAGTTCCCAGAACCAGACTTCTTGAGTTTGTTCTTCACAGTTTGTACAACTCTTTCAGCTGCACCATTCGAGGCAGGGTGATACGGCGGTACAAGCATGCGGCGTATACCATTTCGAGTTAAGAACTCAAGGTACTGGGCACTGGTGAAGGCAAGACCGTTGTCTGCAATTGACATCAGGCAGGCCATGCTGAGCGAATGCAATTCTCAATGCAGAAATGGTAGCTTCTGCAGGTGTGGAAGACACAGGAAAGACTTCTATCCACTTTGAGAACACATCCACAATAACCAAGAATGTGTACCTAGAAATGGTCCCCCAAAATCAATGTGAAGCCTTGACCAGGGTCGCTGTGGAAAAGGCCACAGCGTCTGCTGAACCGGCTGTGCAGCTCGATGTTGAGTCTGGTACATAGCGCAGCTCTTCACGCTGTTGGCAATATCATTGTCAATGCCTGGCCACCAAACATGGCTCCTGGCAATCGTCTTGCTCTTCTCGATACCCGGGTGGCTGGCATGAAGAACACCAAGAACTTGGGCCTGCAATGACTTTGGGATCACTACTCTTGATCCCTAGAGTAGGCAACCCTTATGGAGACTGAGTTCTGAGCTTCTGGTATTGAAAGGGTTCCACTCTGGTCCTACTGGGAGGCTTTCTCCTTTCAGAACAGCAAGAACATGGCCCAGAAGTGGGTCATTTCGTGTGTCTTGGGCCACAGCACATGGTGAAAGGAGTCTCGGATATGCCTCCTCTAGCAAGAAGATTTCAGCAGGTAGTGCTGATGCAGTAGTGTCAGTTGGGAGAGAAAGTCTACCGAGAGCATCAGCGTGGCCGAGCTCTTTGCCAGGCTTGCATACAAGTTCGTACTTGTAAGCAGACAGCTTCAGAGCCCACCTGACCACTCGAGGCGAAGCTTGCACGGGAACGAGCTTGTTGGCACCCAGCAGTCCAAGAAGTGGCTTGTGGTCATTGAGTGCTTCGAATGAGATGCCCCACAAGTACTGGTGGAACCGATCGACACCAAACACTAAAGCCAGTGCCTCTAGTTTTGTTCTGCTTTTGACAAGCTCCTCGAGGCAAAAGCAATGGGATGTTCCGCGCCATCAGCATCTTTGTGCGCCAGAACTGCAGCTATACCATAAGGCGATGCGTCACAGCTGAGGCAAACAGGCCTGGCAGGGTTGAAATGCACAAGAACTGGAGCTGATGTCACCAAGTGCTTGCAGGCATTGAATCCATCTTGTTGTTCATGTCTCTACTCCCACTTCTTCCCTTCACAAAGAAGTTAGTGCAGTGGACGAAGGAGTGACGAAAGATTGGGTAAGAAGCGCCTGTAGAAGTTTACCAGTCCCAAGAAACTCTGAAGTTCCCTGACATCCTGAGGCACAGGAGCGTGCAGAATGGCTGCTACATTGTCAACATTCGGGGAAAGGCCTTCCTTGCTGATGATGTGCCCGAGGTACTCAACTTGCGGTACGAAGAAATGGCATTTTTCAAGTTTCAGCTTGAGGACTGATTCCTGAAGCTTGCTAAGTACAGCACGAAGGTTGCGAAGGTGCTCAGCATCATTTGCGCCAGTCACAAGAATGTCGTCAAAAAAGATGGCTACATGGGGCAGTCCCCTGAACAAGTTCTCCATCTCGCGCTGAAATATGGCAGGAGCAGATGAGACGCCAAAAGGCAACCGGGTGTACTGAAATAACCCCATATGCGTCGAAATTATGACGTACTCCCTAGAGGCCTCGTCAAGGACAACTTGCTGGTACGCATCTCTCAAATCCAATTTTGTGAATTTCTCACCTCCAGTAAGCACAGTCCACAGGTCGTCTATCCTTGGAATGGGGTACTGCTCCACTGTTGCCACTGGAATTATGGTGACACCAAAGTCTCCAAAGATTCTGATGCGCTCATTCATTTGGTCACAGGAACAATAGGTGCAGCCCACTTTGCTGTCTTGACTGGAACAAGAATGGAATCTCTTCTTAGTCTATGGATTTCTTGAGTTACTCCATTTGTCAAGGCGTACGGCAGTGGACGTGGCTTGAAGAACCGAGGCGGAGCATCTGAAAGAACATGTAGAGAAGCTTTAGCACCCTTGAATGTACCCAGGTCTTCTTCAAACACTTCGGCGTAGTCTTGGACTAGGTGTTTGACGTCGGAAAGTGCGTGGATGTTCACTTCAACGTCAGAGACGCCAATGCCCAGCTCACGCATTCAGTTGCGTCCAAGAAGAGTGGGCGATCCGACTCCGGTCAGAAAAATAGGTAGGTTGGCCTCCCTGCCATGAAACTTCACACTGACCTCAGCTTTGCCCTGAACCTTTTTTAGTTCACCGGCATAGCTTCGCAGAAGCACGTGTGACGGCTGCACCGGAACCGAAGGCAAAAGCTTAAGAAGACGCGACTTGGCCATGACAGAGACACTTGCCCCCGTGTCCACTTCCATGCGGAGCGGCTTGCCGCAAACGTCAACAGTGACGGTGAAATGTGGAGGCGGCGTGGCGTAGTCGACCGGCCACATGTCAAAAACTTCGTAAGATGAAGTGGTAGCGGCGTCCTGCTTGCGTACCGTATTAACACGATGACGGTTACTCGACGACGGTGAACTGCAAGCTGAGAACAAACATGCCTTGGTAGGGCTGTTGCTTTGGTCTTTTCTGTCCCTTCGTCGAGAATTGCACACCTTCGCCAAATGACCTTGTTTGTGGCAGTAATTGCAGATTGTCTTCATATGCTTGCATTTTTATGCAAGATGTCCGTCCCCACAGCGGTAGCAGGTGACGCCCCCAGAACCTGACGAGACACGGTGAGTCGAGAAAGCGCTGCTTGTGTTCGCTTGCGCTATCTCACCTGCGTCCCTTTTTGCTGCTTCCATTGCCAGGGCGGTCTGCATAGCGTCGTCGAAAATGAGGTCCGGTTTTTCCAGAAGTCTTGTGAGGTCCGGTTTTTCCAGAAGTCTTGTTTGGGCATCCACGTTGTTTATGCCACACACGACGCGGTCGCGGAGCATGTTTTAGAGTTCAGCCGCGAAGGTGCAGCGCTCGGACAGGCTTTTAGTGCTGTGATTAAATTGCTGACTGATTCCTCTTCCGCACGAACGCTCGAGTTGAAACGAAAACTCTGCACGACGGCAGAGGGCTTCGGACAATAATGGCTTCCAAGTACTTGAAGAATCTTGTCCAGATTCTTGTCACTGGGCTTGGCGGGCTTGACCAAATTGCGGACCAAAGCCTACGTTTTCTGCCCGCAGCAGCTGATGAACACGGCAGTACGCTTGTCTGGGGCGACATCATTCGCCAGGAAAAATGCTTTGAGCCGGTCCACGTAACAGGGCCAGTTGTCTCCTCCCCCCTCGAATGGCTCGAGGTTGCCGAAACATGGCATGGTGAACAGATGGCAGAGAGCTGCGGAAACGAAGACTTACATGAAATTTCCTTTCATCGTCGTCACCGGTTATTACATGTGTAGATTAACTGATGGCCAGGCGGTAGTGACTACCGTGAACAGTAGGCCATCAGGCCCGTGAAGAACACGAGAACATGTTGAGCCCTTAGCCCAGAACAAACTGTTTTATTATTTCCCAAAATGGCCACCCCGCCGCTGTGCCACGCTTGCACAGCTCAACACAACTATCAGTGTCGCGTGGGGGCGCTGCATTTGAACCAACATTGTAACACGCAGATTGGCAGCCTTCGTTCTTAAATCAACACATCTGTCGCCTTCATTTTTAAATCAGTACGTCTGTATCCGTGGCGTGCTGTTCCCATATTGAAAGTATGCCGATGTTTGAGTAGGAAATTATTGAATTGGGGATGATTCATAGTAGAAAAATCCGCTGTAAAGAAGTCCTGACCACCTTGCTGGTCTCGCATTTCAGTCAATTATATCCGAATGTCTGTTGTACCAGAATTCATAGTAAGCGAACCTCAATCAATGGAACAAATGGGGTGGTCAGCATAATGACACTAATTGCTATATGGCATCCGAATCGCTGTTGTATGCAGATTGATTGTAACAAGGTTATTCTGTATTCATAAAAATTTTTTAAGAGCCGAGTGTTCTCGAAATATGTGGACTTTGCATTACCGCAGCGTGCCTATTTAAAGTTGCATGCGTCGATTAATACACTGAGCAACAGAGGAGATATTTCTGGTAATCTTCTCGACAACACTGTTCTGTGCCCCCGCCACGAGCTGTCCATGTCATTGTGCTTGCTTGTCTGATGTTCCCATTGTTCAGATATTCAGACCATTAGGCAGATGTTCTGCCGCTAGCGAATCTTTCAGACTGTTGCGATTTTCATTGGAGCGGCACACGTTGACAAAGGGGGGGGGGGGGGGGGCTCATGAGATAGCCATTCTAGCGCTTTTGGAGCGAGATCAGGTGAAACGGACTTTATGCGGCAGTGTTCGCAATTATGAGTACTCTGTAGTGACCAGCTTTAGCAAATTTATGCAACATGACCCTTCTTCTGTGAAGTATAGTAATGGGAAAAACTACCCTGTAGTGAAGGGTCCTATCTTGTAGGCTTTATCTCATTATTGCCTATGTACAAGAACTGCTTTGTGATCTTGTTTAGGTTAGTGTACCTAGCTTCAGCTGTATATGTGACTGTGGCATAGCATCGAGCAGTGGCTGTAATACAACAGCTTTTTTTTTTTGTGGCCTTATAACTGTGGGGAGGGATACTTTGTTATCTTGTTTAGATTGAGTATATTTAACTTAAGCTGTATATGAAAGTGTAGCAGTAGCTTCAAATATTAGCCGTGGTACTGCGTATGTTTTATTTATTTTTTTTCCACGAGGTGCAGTGACTGTTGGTATGGCACAGATTTGAGAGTTGCTCATACGTAGTATAGTTCTTTGTAGCTGTGACTGTCTGGTCACCTGAGCATGTGCTTGCTTGCGCGATTTCAGGAGCCTTGTTTCAACAGTGTTCGTGGCCGTCGTCGTGCTCCCGAAAGAATCAAATGTGTAACACCTCGTCCACGCGTTCCTCGGCCGTTTCAGTCGCATCCCGGACACTACTGGAATGATGACTGACCTGTGACTGCCCATGCTTGATGAAAAGCTGCTAAAAGTGCCCTTAAAGCATTCCTTAACATCCTTTTTGTTTTTTCTTTGAGGCATTAGTATTTTGAAGTTCAGACATGGTCTTGTCACTTGGGTTCACGATTGGTCCATTATAGCACTCGGCCATTAGTAGTTGCACCCGTTACAGGTTAAACTGTCTACCGCATTGGCCTTCCAGAATTTCTAGGTTGCCTTGTTGCGACCTAGACTTTAACCCAAGGCCTGTGTGTACAGTATATTTTGCGTGTGTTTCAGTCTGGGTTCATACAGCCATCACTCTCCATCATGACATCAGCGTCAACCACAGTAGTGTTTTACAACTGCGTTATCTGAAAACAAATTAGATTCTTTTGACGTTATCACTGGCGTGCAAATATATTAAATGGGCACTGGGGCTATGATATTGGGCTTCACGGCCTTACTTTAGGGAACTGTCATTAGTTTTTTATGATCACATGAGGGATTGGCGCGTTGGAAATCTCGGCAAGTGTCATCAATGCTGTGCTGGGTTCTGCTTTGGGCATTGTTTGTTTGAACGGCATCGTTTATTTTGCTCTCCTCCCCAGAGGCAGCCCAAGAAGCTTAAGGAGAAGGAGAACCTGCTTGAACGAAGCAGCAAGAAGCCTGAGGTAGGCAGCTGGCAGCCTTGAAAAAAAAAAAAAAAAAGTCCCACTCGATCATTCCAAGCAGCAGGGGCCGTACGTGTAGCGGGGGCGCTTGCTTGTGTGTCGACCACCGTCACCACCCAGCGTCGTCTGATGCACTTGGGGTGCCGGCAGACATGTGGCTGTGCCCCAACAGGCCATTAGTTGTGCTAACACGAGGCACATCAGTTGTACAGTTCTCCCTTGCTCTCTATAGATGAATGACGTCAGGAGAGTGTTGGAAGCGTGCTGTGCATTGGCAGACAACTTAGATGGGGGAAAAACAATTATTGTTCATCTCTTGCCCTGCCATGATTCCAGAACAATTTGCCTTTTTTTGGGCCAAGCCGCCTTGTCGTGTCTGCTACTCAGTGCTGTGTTAATGTGGTCGTGTTCTTTACACTGAGCTTGTGCCAGTTTGAAATGTGTTTTAAGACGAGGCCTGTAGTTCTCGACATGCTCGGCATTCTTATACCGGGTCGCGGCACTTTGGTGTTCTCAAAATTCATGCTGCATTGGTAGTGGCCCTAGCATGAGCAACATATTGACCATATTTCTGAAAAGGCGTGCTGCTTTTTAGTGAGACGAGTGTTTTCTTGCCTTGACAGTGAAAGTCTAATGTTGTTGCAGTTGTCTGGAGCTCATGCTATTCCCTTTTTTGCCTTTGCTCAGCGTGCTGTCTTTTAGAATTTTTATTTATCAAGACCACGATTGGCCGAGCACAGGTGTGTTTCAGTCCTAACAGTGTGCTGTTTTCTCATTCCCAGGCAAGTTTATCTTGTCGGGTGTCGCAGGCCCACGTTCATTTGGTTATTAATGTTTCGTTTGCCTGCTCAAGCAGACTGCACACCTTGCTTTACGAAATGGATTGCAGTGTTTTTACTGGACACTCGTTGCGCCATCCCTCCCTTTAGTTTGACAATATCATGAACTCGCCAGTCATGAATGGAGTGCTTTTGCCATCTCAACTTAAGTCGGCACTTCAGTGTAATCTATTGGTAGGATGCAAATGCTACCAAACAATTGGTTGTTTGCTGCACATAAAATTTTCCAGTTCAAGCCTCATTCACTGGGTAATGTGTTTAGGTTATGTTGCTCTCAGTGCTTGTACAAAACAGCCTGGGCTGCTGCTTGCCACTTACCCATGCTTCCAAAACAAACTGCCGACTCTCTGTACTGAAATGCTCGCCGCTACCTGATGGACATTTTTCATCGTGCCCTCCCCGTGGCGTGTGACCTGTGCCAATGAAGCATGTGTGTTTTTGTATGCTGTCTCGTGCAGTTGCTGCAGCTCTAGTAACCATCGCAGGAGTGTTATGAAGCATGCCATAGAAGGTACAACTCATTTTGTGCAAATGTAGCCACCATCGCAGTTGTTAGTATTAAGAACTTTTGGAGGGACTTGTCATTAGTGCGGGCAAAAAGACACGCCCGCTGGGTTTCGTAGTGTGCCTGCAGAGAACATGCGTTTGATTTACAACGTTCATGGCATGTCTGTTTTGAGCTTCTGGGGAAGATTTTTGTACCTTACCGGAGTCTTTTTTAAGACTTGTACATTCTTGTCCTGCTTACTTTGCGGCACAATTAAATCGCTGGTTTAGGCTGTGCATTGTAGAAAGCAATGTGTTAGGCTAGGCGACGTCTTTATCTGACAATACTTAGTCCTGGGTACATAGTGTGTTATTGCTGCATCACTTATGTTTGAGAGATTCATTTGCCCGGCTGGGGCAGCGCTCGAGCTTGCTTTTTTGTATTTGATACTTGGCTAGGAAAGCGATTTTGTGATGCAACATGCTTTAGATGAACCAGTTGCATTGTTTTACCACTGCAACATCATTAGCAAGTATTACTAGTGTTGGATGTTGTTTGAGACAAGTCATGTTGTGCCTAGACTGACTGTGTGTGTGTGTCTATGTGTACATATGAACAGTTGTCTGTGTTCCTTGTTGGCTGTGCTTGCACGTAGAATTACATTGCTCTTTGGTACCCCAAAGACATGTTCAGTTAATAAGCGTGTCTAGCTTGTTTGTAATAGAACAAGCCTTATTTTTTGGGCACTCCCAGTCTCCGCACAACAGAGCGCATTTTCCGCAGTACAGGTGTGTTTGTATGGGCTTCAGGCAATGCAGAAACCGCCCTGTTGTGGGTGCAATGTAATTCTTGTTCAATCGCACAAGTAGATTCATTGTGAATCAATATTGCAAAGGTCTTTGCCAATGCATCGTTTAGTGTTTCATTGTGCTGGCTAGCAGATCCTCTGTTAGTAAAATAGAGATATTCTGTATTGCCTGAATATTATTTATCGACGTAGCTTTATAGTAGCCTTAGCTTTTCTTGTAATAGCTTTGGAATGAGATTTTTTGCTTTCCACTGACTCACTTTCACTGAATTTTAATAAGAATGCATTTTTGTTTGTCATCATCATTAATAAATGCTCCTTATCATTATGTATTTATCGCATTTATTCAAGCTTTTGTTAATTGAAGTGACTGTGGAACTCTCCATTTGAACAAGGATTAGTTCACTTCTGCAGTAGTTACGTCAGCTAACAGTGACAGCTTCTAACTTATTACTGCTTTAGAATAGCTAGCTAATAATTATTGCAGATTACTAAAAATGTTGAACACAAGAAAGTTGCGGTCACTAAACATGAAAAACAAAATTCATCTATCTTCAAGGCATAAACTCTTTGAAAAAGCAACTCTAAGGTTCAGTGCAGTGTGCTTTTAGATCAGAAAGACTTATATTATGGCTGGGGGCTTGGAAGCTAAGCATGTTTTCGAAGCAACGTGAAATTTTTAGTCTGCAAATATATATAGATTTGCGAATGCTTATTTGGGAACCAATGTTTACGACAGGGGTTTGGTGTTTTCAAGCTTCTTCACTACAAAAGTACAGTAAATTTGTGGTTTATTTTGCGTGGAGAAAAAAATTTTCCCAAAAACTTCATGCAAGCACATGTAGTTTCAAATCGTCGCCAAACTGGCTATGAAAGCACAAGCGGTTTCACATGGAGTAGAGTTGGCTGCCATTTTTGAGATGTCACAGTAGCACTGATATTGTAAGAAATTCTTTCCCACTCTCTGTGCGTGTGGAGATAGCTAGACTAGGTTTTGAGACGTGCAATACTAGACGCAGGAGAGCATTTGCATTCTTGGTTTCGTTTTGCCATGAGAATTTTTGGCATCGCGCTGCTCTCGAAACTTCAGTGGGAGTGATAATCGTGTCTCGACTTGTCCCATAGAAGCAATACGATGTGAAAAAGATGATCTGAAATGTAGTTGCTACTAGTTTGCTGGCCTGCAGCCCACGGTTATCTACTGTAGAAATTACGGCACGTCGCCTGTGTGTTCGTGCTGGTATTCACTTCAGGGATCGACTTTTTCGCACAATGCATCTTCTGTGGTGGACATTCTTTCTCTCCTTTTGCATGGCTGTGGTATGTTAGTTCTGTGAAGTCCAGAAGACTGTACGGTTAATGTTTCTTCTATTCTTGACCCGAGAGCTTGACTTGACACCCAGACTCCAGTTTAGCGTGGAACCCCTGTGTGTGCGAGCCTCGATGTCGCTACTCTATTCTCGTGCTTTATTTTTCGTTAACTCTGCACTCAGCGACACTTGGATGTGTAACATCGCACTGCAACTTTTCCACTTGTCATAGCGACTGTTTTATGCTGCATTATTCTTTTTTGAGAGACTATACTTGTAGCTACAGACAGCAAGACTTGCTTAGTAGCATTTTCTTCTTGTTGCATGAACTAGATTGATTCAGTTTCTGTGATTGTAAGATTTTATAGACGTATTTCTGTGATTATCGGCAGCACTACCGAGTGAGGTAATGCTGTTTGGGGTATAGTGTGTTTTCTTTCACATCATTACTTGCACCCATCCAGATCTTTTGTTATTTGTACGTGCCAACCGGTGAAACCTGATGACTTGCGCCAAATTGCTGGGCGCTTGTGGTATTCAGAGACTGCTAGGCCGAGAAGTGAAAGGGGAAGTTGAGCCGTAAAATGCCATTCCACAGTCATTTTGTCGCTCCGGAGCAATCACTTTTTTTTTCTCTGTGTATGGGTGTGCAAGTGAAAACGTGTTGCACTGAAAGTGGGTATACTTAAGGTATTTGTACTGTTCGTAACTTCTGGCAAGAATATGTCCACATTATGTGTCGAGCTGAATGTGCTCTTTATCTCTCGCACTGCATTTTATATAGCTTTTTTTTTTCATTTTTTGTTAAGCTTTCAAAATATCCTTAGCTGCATGTGAAAGCCACGCCCAGGCCATTTGCCTGTACAAACTTGGCAGCAACTTGAGACATTTTGCACTGTTTCTTGTCGGGGTGTCTGCCTTCTACTGGCTAACGTAACTGCCACCCAGACGTTGTACATTACTTCCCTCAACTTTGATAGCTATTGTAGTAAGTTGTTTAGCAGACCTAGATTTTTAACGGATCATAATTAGAAAGTAGTTTGTAGTTCTGCATTTTTACACGTTCAGAGACATTATGTAGTGGGGCAAATGAGAGAGCTTTGTGTGTAAGTCTCAAAGCCACCGTAGAAGTAGCGCAGCAACTTTTTTCGGCTGCTGGATTTATAGTTGCAGTGGCTGACATGCAGCCAACGAAATGTTCAATCGTTATTATGACACAGAAGTTGCTTTGCCTAAAATAACACTTGTTGACAAAGTATCTAGCCTAACCCACTGGCAGAGAACTTTGTGGTAATTGAGCAGCTAATGGGCTTTGTCGTTGTGTCTTCCCATCAGCCTTTGCAACCGAGATGCAAACATTACTCGAAATTGACCCACAGCTAGCTCCTCTGAAAAGGAAAGTCCGAGTTGTGAGAAATTAAATAGCAAGATACTCGAAAGCTTGTGGATCAGTTGCGGATATGTCCGAATTCGCTGCTGTATGTAGGTACGGTGCTCTGAGCTAGAGTAGGAATTTACACGTGCGAAGGCAAAGTGATTGCCTAATATAGTTCAGAAAATGTTTCAATGCTGCTGAATTTTTCACTTGAGCTATGAACCAGTGTGTCTGCAGCACCAGTGTGTTGCACAGCCCTAGGCATTAGTGGTCCTTCTTACTGGCATATTCAGGACACGTCTCAAAGAAGCAAACACTGCTTTCTCATTGGAAAAGGTACTGTCAATTTTTAAAGCAGCCCAGGCTGGTTGCGAAGGAATATCGGTGGGAGCACCTGAAAACCCATGAAAGTTGTTTGCAAGTTTCAGCGTGCTCTTTCTTCGAATGTGTTCCAGAGGTGGACCTATAACGCACAGCTTCGATGTCACGAGGGAGCATTTCTCGGCACATTCATTAAGCCACTTGCTTTGCATCTACTGTGGAGAGTGACTTGGCAGGGTTGGCAGTGCTCCACAGCTATTTTTCAGAGTTTTGAAGTATTTTGCATGCTCTATAGGAGTTTGAGTACTGTAGATCAGCTGACCAATTTTTGTTACCAAGCAGCTTTGAAACATTTTGATTATTGGCTTACTGTATCGTTGGCACTGATAGCTATGTCAGTGGCAGGAGGGCTTAGTATTGCATGCCCTTTAATGTTGGCTTTGAAACTGCCTTGGTGTGCAATGAACTTTACGTGCAGAGGCTATTTTCAAAAGCCTTGCATTTGACTGTTAACGTATAGATAAATTATGAAAATATGCTTTAGCCTTGTCTGTATGCGAAATCGCTGCTGCATGGGTGGACGGCCAGAGGCGACTAAATGTACTATAAAATTTATCCCTTTTTTGTTTGTGAGAATGGCAATATTGCAAAGGGTATACTTATATTATAGGAGCTGTCGCAATATTTAAATGCTATATAGCTGTTGTTTCCCATTGATCACCAATGAATTGTGGCTATGTAGGTGCGTCGGCGGCTTGAGAGTTTAGCTGTAGTGAGAACTGTAAGAACTTTTGCATCTGAAAGAACAGCTAACATATCCTCATACTAACTTCTACCATAAAAGGATTCATTGCATTCTCCTACATCCAAGATAATAATGTATTGTTTTTTTTTTTCCTTCTTGGATGTTATGACATTCACATATTAAATTTTGCCTCCATATTTCTAGCTTGCTTTGGTGAGAGCTGAACATCAGCATCGTAGCATGGCAAGGTTCCTCACGAAAATTAGAAAAAAAAAAGCTACTATGGTGTGAAACTGTCTGCTTTTTATGCAATTTTTTAATATAATGTATCACAAGAGTTGAAACTAGGATGTCATGTAGATTTATATACATATACATATTTGTTCACCTGTGTTGGACGCATACTGTTGCTTTGTCCTAGCCCTGCATTTTCCATGGTTTGTTTAAAGGCTCATTTAGTATATCTGTGTTTCTAGGTGTCGATAAAAGCACCCCAATTGTTTACTATGTCAGTTGTTCACTTTAAGTGAAATTTCTTAGTCCTGAAGAAAGAAATATCAAGAGCTTAGATGTGACTGAAAATGTACTAGGTTCTTTAAGAACGCACAAGTTGACAATAGCTGTGAAGTCACCATGGGCTAACAGAACTGAGTTTAATATGTTGTTTGTGTGCACTAAGTTTTTAGGTAGTTCTTGATTATGTTGTTAGCTCTTTGTGGCTGCCTTTAGCGGTGTTTTGAAATGAGTGGTTGCTTTCTTGTTTGATTTGCACTTATTCTTCCTAATCGTGTTTGTCAACATTTGCCTGTTTTCTGTGTGAATATGCATGACGTGTTTTTGATGCGTGAATTTTTTAAGAAAGAAAATATCCAGTTTGTTCAATTCCTGGCTCTGTTTCAATTGCAACTGCCAACTGTCTAGTTGCAGGACCATGGTGAGATGAACACCCAGCAGTCTCACTGCAAATGCTGTTTGCAATGCAAGTAGCGAATTGTTGCAGAAATCGTTGACTACTGCCTATTCTCTGATTAGACACAAGAGGATTTGATTTCACAAAATCTGATTTCACAGTTTGCTCAATACATACAGTTATGTTGTCTATCTGCAGTGCAAAAAGAACAATGTTCTCACAGCAGAAGTGGTTCAGCAATGTCTTTTAGCACTAGAGCTGCAGTGGGACACTGGAGAACGCAATGCAGAGCACCAGGAAAACAACTCTGCACTTGTGTGCAGCAGTGTTGTGAAGCAGCTCCTTTCCTCCTCCTGTTTTACCCTTACCTTTTTTCCTGCGGCACCCTTTCAAGCTATGCTACAAGATTCACAAACGAGAGTTTACACAGTTGCGAACATTTATACAAGTGATATTGTGCATTTCAGCAGTGTCTGCTTACGCATTTGTTTAGGCTTGTCTCATCAGTGATGAGGAGGAGGTTTGGTTTAGCAATACATGGCCGCCAGTTTTTGCGTCTGAAGCCAGAGGTTTAGGACTGGGGGGGTGGTGGCGGTGGAACACTAGCTCTGCGATCTACGCTCTCTGCTTTAGTTGACGGCCCCTGCTGTAGTCGACGGCTCTCTAATGCTCTGTGCAAGTGTGAAAAATGTCTCTTTTGTTTAAATATGCCATTCATGTAGCCATACTGCTGCTGTTTATTCTTTTGTAATTGTGGTTCTAAGAGGTAAGCTTGTAGCCAGGAATGGGCCATAGTACGAAGGACTCGAAGCTATGTATTCCATGTATGTTAAAGAAAACTTGGCAAAAATAACTATGCAATAGGATGTAAAGGTGGGCTAGTTGGTAATTCATAATCATTCAGCGAACTGGGAGCGCGGGGTAAACACAGACACAAAGCAAAGACGAGGCATATTTAAACACAATGCCTTTCAAACAGGTAGTTTTCGGACAGGACCTACAGCAGTTTTCGTGACACTTTGAGAGCAAGTTAAAGAAATGGAGTGCTGGTGTCTATAGCTAAGAAAAAAAAGAATAAAAACCTAATAGTCACTGTTTCAAATTATTACCATTGGTGAAGTGTGAGGAGGGAAGGGCAGACTGCCATCACTAGCATCTTCTTTTAAGCATAAATTGTTGGCTGCGCTAAGATTTTGATTTGCACGTTGGATGGTATCTTGCTTGATGCAAGAACTGAGCATTGCAGCTTTTTCATTGATAATGCTGAGAATGAATTGGCATAAATTTTCTGGGGAATTCAGCCAGAAGGAAATGCAGTTTAAGGGATATGCTGGGGCTTAATGATTCAGTGCATTCCTTTTGTGAATTTCGAAGGCTATCACTCACCGAGGAAGCTCAATTTAATTGTGGCACGTGAGCCATTAACACGTGAGACAGCAGTGATAACTTTACTTGTTAGCATTGTTTAAAGTGGTGTAGCTTTTTAAACCAACTGCCCCTGGTCTGCCACTGTGGTGCATGATTTTCAGCTGCTGACCTAAAGGTCGTTGGTTCTTTTCGGCTGCGGCAGTCCCACTTTGATCCAGGTGAAATGCCAGAGGCTCGTGTACAGTGCGATGTCGGTGTATACTGAGCACCGGGTGGTCAAAATTTCCAGAGCCCTGCACTATGATGCCCCTCATAATGAAATTGCGGTTTTAGGACATTAAATTCCAGATATCATTAACCAGCTACCTATAGAGTTCACCTGGAGTACTGTTTAGTGTAACTGCCTAGCGGTCATGAGTCCAAATTGACTATCGGTCTAGTTGAAGCAGTTTGAACAGCACGCTGTATACACCTCTCAATGCTGTGGACAGGCCAATGAAATTCCGTCTTAGGTTAGAAATGTGCCTCATTTGTCGTCGCCTCTTTGACATTGAAGCATCCTTTGCTCGAGCCGACCTTTGGCACCAGGGAGGGTATGCGTGTCAGTTCACTTAATTTCTTGGCAGTCACTATGCCGAAATTTCATATGTGAACTTTGGGAGTTCAGGGGAAGATGAGGGCTTTGGAAGAGATGAATATTCTGCAACAGGGGTGGGGGGGGGGGGTTGAGTGGAAACTACATTGGCTCGAGTGACAACCCATATTGAAGAAGATTCATCTCTTCAGGCCTTCACCTTCCCTTGAACTCCCAAGAAAGCACATGACGTGGCTCCGTCGTGTGCCGAGGGCAACACCTCGTTGTACTAGGTGTTATGCTGGCTCAATCCGGTCGGAAGGGTGGCAGGGGTGTTGCCAGGGACATTTTCTTTTCTGTACGTGCATTTGCACGTGTATACAGTAGGACCTCGTTAATACTTTTCCGAGAAAAAGAAAACGCGGGAAATGTATTATCCGAAACGGATTTTAGAGCTAACCTCATAAGCGCGAAAATGCACGCGACAGCGACGAGCGATGCTATGAGCGACGGAACAGGGCGTTCGCGCGACGTATCGCGTGCTCGTTTTCGCGCGATCGCTCGGTTCTCCAGATTTGGAAACCGTTGCTCATCGCCCGGAAGTGCAGGGCTCAAGCAGCCTATAGCGAAAAAAACGGAAAAGACAGACTGCATAGGTGCACGTGACCGTGCCCGAGTCACGTATGCGCAACAATAACGCAATGTTTACGCGTGTGCATATAAAAAAGTGCTGCAAGGCATCCATAAACACTTTTCGTTCCATTATACAACAATATATTTTATTTTTAAATTGCATATTGTTCACTACACGGTTTTCTTGGTGCGAGTAGACGGCCTCATGCCAGCAACAGTGGAATTCGCTTGCCGAAGCCGTCGCGTGAATGAGGTTTGCCTGCGCTAGCGACTGATCGCGCAAAGACGATCTACATCGCGTCGCTCGTCGCTGTCGCGTGCATTTTCGCGCTTATGAGGGTTGGCCCTTTTCGCGATTGCGAGCGTAGCAGAAGAGAAATCGTATTAAGCGGAAACGTGTCAACAAGAGGTTCTAATGTGTACACGTATACACGTTCAAAAGCCGCGAAAATGTTCGTGGCTTTTGAACTCGAGTTCAAAAGTCACGAACATTTTCAATTTCCACGCCGCTCACCCGCCTGGCTACGCCATTGACTAATGGGTGGGCAGGCGATAATTCTGAGCACATCCTTACTGGGGAGGAGAACGATTGAGATATGCGAGCCTTACTTGGGCACCAGTAATAGTCGTACAAAAAAAAAAAAACGCCAAACTGAGTTTGCTGGAGCACTCTAACCCGCCAGTTTAGAGTAGGAGCAGTAATTGCGTCAGGCATTGGCACTGACGGTGGTCGCCTGCCGTGGTGGCCCATTTTCTCGTAGGTGGCCAGGTGTTGCTTGGTGGCGAACCGCCTGGACTCCTCTGCACCCAGCAAGAAGCGGGGCAAAGAGCGCGAAACTCCGGCCCGCAGAAAGCTGTCGGTCATGAAAAAAGTAGGCAAACGCTCCTCCTCGTCACATTTGCTCAAAATAGTGCCGTCCACAACGTGGAGTATCGAGTCGACGTGTGAGCGCTGACCGGGCTTCGGAGCTGAGCAGCTGAAGGGCCTCGCGTAGCCTTGCGACGCACGGCCATTTTTTTTCGTGCACAAAGGTGTAGCAGTCCGAAGCCCGAAGTAACTAGGAAAATAAGACTGGTGTGGAGCACATTCGGCAAGCATTCTCAAATCGTCAATGGTAGATTGCCACTACCCCTCGGGAGGACAGCTGCATGTTGCCGGCGATTGCAGCACACGTGCTCACCCTGACGGGCTTTTTGGTAAGGCAGTAGCATTGTTTTAGCCATGACCTACTACACTCCTGACCTGCCCAGAGAGCACCTCTTCCAGCGCCCACGTTCTAGTTCATACCTTCTGCCGCTAGGGCCGTCACCTACGAGCGGCGTGGCGCTAGTCAGCACCTGCTCGCTGACGTCATCTTCACTCTTTGTGGTCAAATTTTGACCAACAAAGCACTCGTAGTGCGTATTTATGATCCAAAATTTAGAATTATTCAGAAATAATAATACTAAAAGACATTCAGAATTTTTTTGCAATAAAATGCACGCTACCACGCATAGGCTGCCCTACATCGTGTAAATCTACGGGTTCCCACGTTTGTCAACCAGTGTGCTATAAATACTCAAGCGCTCTGAACACCTTGCTTAACCAGCAATGTATGGGAAGAAATAGTCACATATATGCCGCCAGTTCACTACAGAATGCAGGCATTCTTATACCAGCGCCTACAAAACAACCGTAAAGAAACAGACGAACAGGTTATAGGTAGCGCCACCTACGGCGAGCGATTGAACGAGAGCGGGGACACGCGCTCCCATAGGAACCCCGCTATCTGAACAGGTCAGGAGTGTAGTAGGTCATGGTTTTAGCAAACCATGATTCCTTTGTTTTTTTTTTACCCATGCACACACTGTAATCGCAACCAACGCCTCCTCCAGATAGATGCCCGAGGAATGGCTCGCGCTCCCAGCGGAGTTGGCCTGCCTTCAGTTTTAAACAAGCTCCGCGCGGTGGCGCTCGCGACCGACAATATCTAAGGTCCCTCCATAATTTATTGAGGGACTTTAACAATATCATCACGGCGACGGGCGGTACCAGCTAAGCGTTTTTCATTTACGGCCCATAGGGGCGCGTCAGTCGAGAGTTGTTCGAGACCTGCAACTGTGCATCACTGTTTCGGAGGCTATGCAAAGTGTTGCGTTGTTGCACCATCCGCCACAGGTGACGCTAGCGACCGAGAACATTTTAAAATGAAAGAGGGAAAGGGTGTGGCAGCTGTTTTTCTGCTCATGCGGCAGGCATCTTCCTAGAGGAGGCATTGTCGCAACAATTACCAGAGGTCGTCACTCCTCAAGCGTGTAGCTGTCTTCTGTGTGTAAGGAGGCGCCGAGAAGCAGTGATGCTAAATCGTGAAGGAAAAAAAAAAAAAACTATGGAAGAGTTGCACGTCATTCCGCTAGCCTCTGCAACCTAAATTCTGACACCGCCCCTCCCGACCGATGAGATTGATAAGGCTCCGCGCAACTGACGCAAACAAAGCAAGCCGGCCAATAGTAGTGCATGCCTTTCGCATAACCGGGGCCTACTTCTCCCTATTTTTTTTATGACTAGACTTCAAGCTTGTCACGTAATGCTACCTCCTGGTTTTTCTCTGCGCCCGTCGCGCGACAGCGAGCTGCCAATTACGCACGTACGTATGCTGTTTACGCATGAGTGACTTTTTTTTTTTTCGTCGGATGCAGCGGCTTTTTTATTTTTTTTTTGGCCCTTGCATATCTCGATACAAACATCTTAAAGGGGTTGCGACTTTTTTGGCTCCGTGAACGGCGGCATGTCTCTCGGCAGTACAAAGTGGATAAAAGAATCTTGTTCCGTATACGAATGTTGCGGCATAACCTGGCTGACCTGGCTCGGCGCCTAGCCGAAATTCCCGAGTCTGGAAACCGCAATTCTGGTGAGTACGATGTGTCTGTGAACTTCCTGGGCATCTCGTGCACCGTAATCTTGCAGCGGAAAGAACGGAAACTCGCGCCTTCGCCACGTGGTCCCGACTGCGAAAGTGGGCAGTGTTGCGGGTCACGTGGCCTGTCGCGTTCGACGCGGTTATCGCGCGAAGACGAAGCGAAGCAGCGTCTGCCTTGGCTGTCATTTTCTCTTAATCCCACCTATTACCTCAACACCATTGGCTCGTGTGGGCGGGCAACAGAGGCGTAGCCAGAAATTTTTTTTCTGGGTGTGGGTGGGGAAGTATTTTAACCATAATTTATGTATGTTCGTGCGTGCGTGTACACTAAATACGAAACTAAAATTTTCACCCCCCCCCCCCAATACCTTGCAGACAGGCGGTTGGAATTGGATTGTAACCTGCTAAATGGCCCTGCGATACTTACAATTAATCATCGAATAGCTTCTAGAGTGCTCGTCGCCGCGAAAATTTTTGAATCCTTTAGTACGAGTGGAGTTGCAGGGTTTCGTCGCGCGCTTCAAGCGAATAGGTGACCGGTAATATGGGCAATCGCAGGGAACTGTGGGATACGACGGCTTCCGGTTCGACGCATCACGCGGGTTAGCAGCGGCACGCGCGCATTTTTGTGCCGCTCCGTTGAAAAAAAAACAAAAACGCCTCTCCGTGCGATTGCAGTGCTTTAGAAGTTGTTTTTTTTTTGTTTTTGCTAACCGTGATTGTGACAATGACAAACTACAAAAGCCATGAACGGTAGGGAAACGTTTTTATCGCACTAAGATGATCTGCAATGCATTTAGAGTGTTCGGGGGGGTACTCTCAGTTTGGCAAGCAGATCGGTCGATACGGAAGACGGTTTTCATTGCATAATACGTTACTGCAGATAAACAATCACAATTTTAAAGATCTCGGGGGATTGAGATGACTGTAGCATTGTGCTAAAAGTTCCTTTCGGGATCATTGCTTCGGCCGACATCGTCGGTCGATCGACATGAAGCGCAGTACTTATTGAGCGAATTTAGATATTTTTTTTTTCTCGCATTCTGCGCGCTATAAGATGCATTTCTTATTCGAAACCAGATTTTCATATAAACGCTGTTCTTGATTAAGCTGCGCGGCACAAGTCAGACATAGGCGGCGCTGAATAATCTAAACCCTGCGCTTGTTCCACGCACGTCTTCCTTTGATTCTCGTCCTGGCGCACAGTTTGACCAAGATAAACGCAAATGCACTCGTCAAGCGCTTCGTGTAAGCTTACTCTTGAGTGAAGTGTGGCAGCTTGGGCTAGTTGGTATGGCATGACGATAGTTATAGCGCGAGAACAAAACGACGACACACTTTCGTGTCCTTCTTGTCTCTGTGTCGTCGTTTTGTTCTCGCGCTATAACTATCGTCTTGAGTGGAGCTTTTGCCTTGTTTGTCATATATCTGGGTGCAATAGTGGGCGCTCATCTCGTATGGCAGGTAGATTTCACCCGCGCGTTCCCATGATATTTTTGCTAGGCGCGTCTGCGCGACAGTTTATTTCTCAATATAATATTCACAGCAAATTCATACGTAAGCTTTTTTTTTAGTGTGGAATGCACATGTATCTGTGATAAAATTATTTTCGCACACTGCGGATTTAACGTTCCGCGTATACTCATAGGCTACCTGTCTCCGTGGCTCTCTTCCCAGCCGCGGCCCACCTCATTTTTCTTTCTTCGTTTCGTGGCAATCGATTAATGCGTTTGCCTTTCACGCTCGAGTTGACGCAGCCATTAGCTCAACAACCTACCATGGCTTATCAGATAAACGGGCAACCGCGCATGCGAATTCCGAATAATCTGAGGCTTGCGGCGAAGCGGTTCACCGTCGTCTACTCTTCTCGAACCGGAAGCCGGTAGCAGACGGTGCATCCCACGATCCCTCGCTCTTTTACTGGTCACCTATTCTCTCTGTACCGTAGGGTTCAGTAGGGTTGAGAGCTGGGCTAGTTGGTGAGACATCATTTAACCATATGGTGTAGTAGCGCAAATTCACGGGGACGAAGAGGACAACAAAACACGACACTCGCTACACTTGCTACTAATTTTTATTTCAGAAGCAGCACTTCATATATAACCCATAACCCTAGCGACACAGAAAAGAACTACGAACACTGAATCATTGCCAACAGAAGCTTTTTGCGCAGACTCAAGCGATAGTACACGGCAGATAAGCTTAGACACTTTAAGATGACATAACTAAAACAGCCCTGGGTAACATCAAATAAAAAAACAAAAAAAACAAAAACAAAAAATTTTGCGGGAATTCACACATGTTTGAAACAAAATTTTGAAACGACAAGAAGGAGAGTATGACACATGCAAACACTGATCTCTCTGTACCAGCGAGCGCGCTAAACGTTACGCAGGGAGGTGCAAGACACGGTAAAAAGATTCGTCCCTTCGTCAACACGTGTGATAATCTTGAACACTACTGTTTCTTCGAACGCGCGCTTTGAATTTGATCGCGGGCATGTGGCGGCATCCCGTGGCGACCCAGGCAATTATTGAACTCGTGATGCCCATATCAGCCACTGGCCGCAGATATTTATTGTACGACACGGTAATTCGGTCTGTGGCATGATGTTCTGAGTAAAGAGGCAACGATTTTCTAGCTGATTTTAAGAATCTCATATACCAGGACGCGTGCTGATATTTGGCTCGCGTGGTCTCAGGGGCCTCGACTATATATTTATCGGCAGTGTTTTCTTTTTGTTTTGGGTAACGTTCACAGCCCGCCTTTTCAAGCAGTCTTAAGTAGATAGAGATCGCGTGGAGGGGGGGGGGGAGCTTGTTGCACAAACACATGTGCACATGTCCTCTCCTCTACCGCTCCTAGCTACGTAACTGTTTCGAAACAGTGCTGCAACTTACAAGACGAAGCTATACAGCATAAACGCACAGCCATTTCAGCTCCAAAATATTTTGCGATATTGACGCATCCCACGTTTTGGTTTGCATTCGCTAGCAAGGGTATTTGATTACGCTTCTGGCAACGGGCAGGGTGTGTCAAGAAAACTGTCGTTAAAGATAAGGGAAATAAAATAGTGGCTCGCCGCCTTAATAATTACATTTTAGGTAGCGGCACACGTCTTCAGAGTTAATATTCGTTTATTTATTTCGGGGAGGCAGGCGGTCAGTTCAGATGTGTAATAATTTTCTTCCCGCGAATAGCCAATCGCCGCTCTTAGATTTCAAAGAAAAAGGTGCCATCGGATAATTATTGCAGAAATACTAATCAAATTCTAGCGATTTTACCAATGAATCTTGAACGCAAGCGCCGATGAGCACCACTGGCGCTCGACCAAAATAATGCCTCTCTTCACGACGTGTGCAGCGAAGCTACAGCTCTGCATTAGCTCACCGATGTGCAGCATGTGGCCATAAATAC
Organism: Rhipicephalus microplus; assembly: GCF_043290135.1. Lineage (NCBI taxonomy): Eukaryota > Metazoa > Arthropoda > Arachnida > Ixodida > Ixodidae > Rhipicephalus > Rhipicephalus microplus. Next base: position 43,882,635 of record NC_134703.1, read on the forward strand.
AGAGTTTCCTTATACACACTAGAGGGAACTCTGGCGCTAGTGTCTATGGGAGCTGCAACGCATGGCGCTTCAGCGATCATGGGAATGATGGGTAGTACACACATTTGTATACTCTTCTTACTTCTGGCCTGCTTCTGGCTCCGTGTGTGTTCGTGTGGCTTGGAGCTGGAACAAAAAATCAGCAAATGTTCAGTGATTGTGCTTCACCACCTTATTCTTTTAAAATTAAGTTTCGAAATCGGGGTCATGAAGTTCAAAAGGGTTGAATATTTCTTTCAAAACAAAAACCGAAACACAGCCATAAAGGAAGCCGCAAGTACAATTCGCCGCCCGCAAATCCGAAGACTAGGCAAATGTGTGTACTACCCATCATTCCATGGTCGCTGAACGATCGCAGCGACAGTTAATCTTAAGAAACTCTATGGCCATAACCGCAAGTGCGCATGCAGCCTGCGCACCCACAAAATGAAGCCGCTCCAGGGTTGATGTACGCTCGCTCATTATGAACGTCTCTGAAGAACATGGCAGTTGTGCTCTTCTTCCGCATTTCAGTTTAGGTTTTGCAGGCGAAGTTTGTCTGATTTTAACACTTCGTATAGACACTGCCTTGCAGCGTTTGCTTTTTCGAAATTTCGGAGGGACCATTGACTCTTCCCAAAAACGTACGGTACCGATCCTTCCACCATTTAGCTCTATATATACCGCCTGATTCTTAATGAAATGTTAGTTTAATTGCTGTAATGATCGTGGAAGTTGACCTCTTTAGTCGCTTTAAGATATCTGCTGACATAGAAAACGCATTTAGTGAGCAAGCGAGCAAATGTATTATTTCCCTTATTTTTTGAGATTTTTCGGACACATTGTTCGAAACACCGAGGTACAGGATGCTCTTCACGTGCAACGTTACTAGAACTTCACGTGTATGTACTCGCTAACAACGTCACCATTCTTCGAAGGCTGGGCCTGGCGACGTCACAGCGCGTCGCGCAGGTGACGTCATAGGGCGGCCGTTTCAGGATTGGAGGGGATAACATGTATGCACCGCGGCGCTCGCAGATAATCATCAAGGAGCGCGAAGATCGTCGTCAGCGTCGCGAAAAGCTGCGGCTTCTCACGGCTGCCAGGCAGGGCTGCCTGGCAAACTCGGCATCGGAAGTGGTCGTCGAGCTGGACCCTGCAACGGAGAGCAACGAAGAAATTGGCCTGCAGGAGACGCCGCTGTCGCGGATCGAGCCGAACTCCGAAGCACAGCCTGAAGTGAAGCAGTTGCACTCTACGAGATTTAGGGAGTAAGTAGTAGTGTTAATGTGTGGTGTTTTGCGTGCAAAAGCCACGATATGATTGTGAGGCATGTCGTAAGGGAGCGCTTCGGAAATTTAGACCGACGGGTGTTTGTTATAATTATATGTGGGGTTTCACGTCCCAAAACCACCAGATGGTTATGAGAGGTGCCTTGTATTGGAGGACTTCGTATATTTCGACCACCTGGGGTTCTGTAACGTGACCTAAATCTAAGTACACGGGCCTCAAACATTTTCGCTTCCATCGAAAATGCAGCCGGCATTCAATCCTGCGACCTTCGGGTTAGCAGTCGAGTGTCATAACCTCTAAGACCACCGTGGTAGGGTTTGCCGCTAAACCACCCGGAGGAAGAAATTTAGTTGTGGTTCGGTGGATGTGCTCGAGTCTACAATGGAGTTCGAACAGCCTCGCCGCGGTGGTCTAGTCGCGATAGTGTACTCGGCTGCTGACCCGCAGGACGCGGGATCGAATCTCGGCTGCATCTCCGATGGAGACGGAAATGCTGTAGGCCCGTGTGCTCAGATTTGGGTGCACGTTAAAGAACCCCAGGTAGTTGAAATTTCCGGAGCTCTCCACTACGGCGTCTCTCACAATCATATGGTGGTTTTGGGACGTTAAACCCCACAAATTATTATTAATAATGAAGTTCGAACACTTAGCGGAGACAATTTTCGAAAACTTAGTTACACGCATTTGACGACCGAAACGAGGGGATCGCTCGTTTTGTATTTTACCTTCGCTTTTTCCCTCTTTCTCGTCTTTCTTGTCCCCTTCCTTTATCCCCCAGTGTAGGGTAGCCAACCGGATGCCTTTCTGGTTAACCTCCCTGCCTTCTCCCTTTTTGTTGCTTCCTCCTCCTCCTCTATATCCTACGTTCGTAGGCTGGTTTCCTCTCGCGATGCCGCTTCCCCTCCTCGCCATGTGGTCATACGTCGTCGCATTGCGTTCTGAAACAGTGCACTCTTCCGGCTTTTGTGACTCCGTCAACTTCGTGTGACAACTTTATGCTTCTTGATTAATCGCTGTTGCCGTGCAGGCCCGTGCTCATATACAGGGTGTTGCTGGTAAATTGAGCCAGGGTTTAAAAGTATGCCCGCACACGCGATTACAACGCGACCAAATGCATGTCGCTCACCGTTGCCTGGATTTAGTCAAACTATTTTTTTTTGTGTTTTCAAATATTGTTTAATTAGATATGTATAATTAACTAAGTTTTCGAAAAACGAATAGACAGGTGAAAAATTCAATGATAAAGCTGTACATCGGTTTGCAAAACGTCCGATTAGACAGTTTTGAACTTTATATCTATTTGGTATTAGCGTTTTTCTAATTACAAATGCCCGCGAAATACAAAAAAATACCACGTGACAAAGCCGCTCGTGCGCACAATGATTCAAGTGCTCCCTAACGTTGCGCGTACGAACAACCATATCATTTGACCCATTGTGCTGTCTCGGCAGGGCCGCAACGATGGTGGTGGCTTTAGGATGAACACGTTTTGCTATCGGCTACAAAAACGATAACTGCTGTGACTGCTTATCGCTGTCGTGAACCGTTGTGAGGGAAGCGTGTCGTTCGTGCGCAGAACGTTAGGGACCACTTGAATCGTCGTGCGCACTGACGTGCTAGCGGGTTTGTCACGTGTTACTTTTTCATTTCGTCAGCATTTGTAATTAGCAGAAAAAGACTAATACCCAACAGATATGAAGCTCAAAATTATCTATTTTCACGTTTTGCGAACCGATCTACAACTTTCTCATAGCAATTTTTATCCATCTTCGTTTTTTCAAAAGTTAGTTAGTTAAACAGATCTAATAAACATTATTCGAAAACTCAAGAAATAAACTCCAGGCAAAGGTGAGCAACATCCATTTAGTCCTGTCGTAATCGTGTTCCGGCTTATTTTTAAACTCTACTAAAGTTACGTGGGACACCCTGTGTATACGAAGTGTGCCGGTGTGGGCCCTGTTTTGCGCGCGCGCCTTTCAAAGTATTGCCAACATAATGGGTACGTTCGGTGGCACGCGGTGCCAGAGCACCGTCCGCTCGAACGTGGACAGCTGCTTGCAGACTAACAGGGAATTGTAGGTTCTTGTTCGACCAATTGCAGCATCGCTTGCTGATAGCAAGCGTCACTGGGGAGCACCGTGCTGGTCGAGGCTGGAAAGGACTGGAGGGGAGAAAAGATTGTATCTTGGAATTTGCTGGTGCGCCCGGGGTCTATAGCACTGCCGCATGGGGTATAAATAATCTTGACCACGATGCGCGTGTTCATTGAAACGTTAAAAAAAAAAGCGCGGCTCATTCCTTTGTCTATAGCTTCTGCATAACACGAAAGTGAAACATGGGACAGTTGAGCGTTTTTGGTGTATCGTTTCGCCGAAGGGCGACGGAATGAATGCTATACAGCAACAAACTGTCACGCGAAGAAGGGCAAGCAGCTCGAAACTTGTAGCGCGCACCTCGAGCAGAGACCACGCAGGACATAAGCATATGCAGTACGAGCGCGCACTAACAACTATCACAGCTCGACACGAAACGAACGCATAAGTGTATTCACTGGACGAGCGCGAACAACTGCCACAATTTTCACTTCGTGTTTGAGCAGTGCGCTCTTTTCGTAAACATGGCCGTGGCAGCAAGCGAGTGACCTTCGTGCCCTCTTTAACCACTGTAACCTCAGAACCTGTTCAGACCGCATGCCTCCTTCCTCTGGCCGCGCGGCAGAAGAGGTGGGCATCTAGCGATTTTGCGCATGTGTAGCTATGACGTGTCAGTGCTTCTCCCAAGCGTACACCCGCGCCACCGCCGCGCCTCTGCTGCGTGGCGTTTTGATTGGCTGCCGCAAAGCGATCGGCCTTGCCGCCTGGTTTTTCTCCCGCTTTCGCAGCCTGGAGAGGAGGTTTTACCCTTTTCCCGCGCTGCCGCTTTGGCCGCCCCGCCTTCGGTGTGAACGAGCTTTCAGAGGGAAATTTCGGTGGAAGCATAAGATGCACGATGTGCCCGAATCACGAGATAAGCGCGCACGCACTAGCGACTACGCCCCGTGAAGGCGCTCGCGCATTACAACGTGCGGGGCGACGACCTTCAAAGCGCGCCCAACGTGAGCCCATCGCGCCCCCTCGCTACAGGTGCCGTAAACGCGCTGAAGCTGCTGAGCTCTAAGGAGCGCCATTAGTATATCGTGTGTATAAATAGCTCGCCGTCAGCAAGCCAGACAACGCGCGTTCTGTGGCCCAGTGGTCTTGCGTCGCGCGCTGCGGAGCGAAAGGTCGTAGATTTTTTTTCTTTTTTCCCTTTGCGATCTGTTCGTGTGCGTTGTACAACGTCATAACTGTGACGGAAATACGTCAGTGGAGCCGTGGCGAACCCCGGCAGAAAACACATTCGGGTTACAATATCGGAGGTGGTTTAAGGGTCCTTTAAAGTGAATTGTGTTGATTGAATTCACTGAAGCTGTTTAATGAAAGTTAAGTGCTCAGCAGTAGCAGTTTTAGTAGGCCTAAGGGGAGTCTAATATTTTGAATGCTAAAACGATGACATGGTTATGACTTTTATGAGTAACGCTGCTGTTGTGTAGCCCTGGTGACAACGTCTGGCTCTGAAGAGTGTACCTAAAATCGATATAAATGTGTGTTATTGCTCTACCTAAAATGCGGTCCCTCTGGTCTGTAGTCGAATCGCCTGCCCGAGCTTTGCAATCATGCGGGAAAAAAGCATAGGCGTGCGCCGTGCTTAACTGTGCTTGTCATTAAGAACATTTGCATACCGTGATTCTTGAAAACCTCTGAAGGCCATCGTAAACCATTGACTCTCACTCAAATAACAGCCGCAAAATGCGTGCGTAAAGCTTTCTCCAGGTGTGTCACACGACCTCGTCCTTTTCTTATTTTAGTTTGTATAACTGCAAATCAAATTCGCATTGCAACGGAGCTGACTTGTGTTTCTCCTTTATGAGAGGGTTACAAAGCTCAAAGCTTTTGTTGCAGTTTTTCTGTGACGTATGCAGACGAGCAAACTTTTTGTAGGTTTATAGGTTTGAAGAGCAAGCATAGATAGATTAAGGTTAAATACGGCTGCAGACCACACAGCTTAGTAACTATCTATTGAGATCGAATGGACGTGCATGTTAGTTCGACCATTCTTTGCCAAGGGAGAAATAAAAGGCACCTATTTCCCGCTACATGTCATGTTAATTTTTGTCTCCCCCTACTCCTCGCTTTTTTTTCTCTCAGTCCTTCATAACTTCATCTTTCCATAAAGGTTTCCCGAAACACTGGTGGCTGAGAACCGCTGTTGTACACGAAGGGTTGTTAACTCATGTTATTAGTGTAGCCGACACGGTTTAATGAATATTGCAGCTATGTTGGGACGGGGTTTACAGAAGTGACGAATTTTTTTTAATTTCGCTTTCCAACTTTGAGCAGCTACTGTGACCACGTCCAGAGTCCCGAGATCAACAAGACAACCAAGGCATTGCTTGCGGACTTGGTGTTTTACCAGGACCGACTGTACCAGAAGGACCCCATCAAGGTACGTACGTAGGGGGCAGCTTGTTTACTTGAAGTTTTTTTTTTCACTTCAGTACAAACTATGCCGACATATTGGGCAGCACTAAATCCTTGACAAAACAAGCATTACTAAACTAGAAGAATTAACGACGAAACGAAAGGATTCGATGTTTCATAGGCTTATTCATTCACGTCATAATATACAAAAGTACGAAAATATTTGTTTAACAGCCCAAGGAGGCGTCGCCCATAGTCTTTTTTTGGGCTAGAGGAAACATTAGGCTGAAAGAGCGCCGACCGCAAGAACACCGCGTTTACAAGGATTGCTGTTGGGTTGACTTAAAAAGGAGTCAAAACTCAGGCTAAAAGTAGCCAAAGTAGCCGCGCCATTTAATTTCAGCGCCAAATTCGTAGCTGTAATTGAAAAGGATATTATGAATAATAATATTCAACAATAAATAAGACGATTTTGAATGAGCCAATACGCAGAATAACGAGCCATGGCGCCAACTTGAAATTTTTGTAGCCTGACAGGGTCGTAAAGTAGCCAATTTCCTGCAAAAAGTAGCCACCAGTGGCTGCCCTGGCCATTTTTATTGTTGCCTTTGCAGTAATTTATAGGTCGGCTAAAGTTTGCACTGTTTAATGTTGATGATATTTGGAATCAAACATAGGCGTCATGACGAATTGTAAGCGTGCGAACAGCACCTAATGTTCATTTCGGAAATATTTATTAAATATTCAAGCGTCATTCAGGCAGTTTACTTCGTGGCGCACGAAAATGTGTTTCTAGGAACTTTTGCTAGATGGCGCATCCAAATCCTGTTGAAAGGCGCCATCAAGCGTGGCACACATGTCACCGCCCCGTTATAAAGGGGATGCTCATAGCATCCACCCATCCATTCGAGAGGTGAGTTCGAGTAAAAACGACAGGAGGGTTCTGGCCTCTTGAGCCTTTACAGCCAATCAAGTTCCAGTTCGTGGCCGTTCGCCCATCTTCTCACTGACTTGTGAGTCGCAGTGCGTCGTCTGCAGTTCCTGTTGACACGTACGGCAACTTACAACCATAAGCGGGCGCAGGGTTTCCATTTCAGGGGGGAGGGGGTGAAAATTTATTGCAGTGCCCCCCTCCCTATCATGTCAATGTATGGGCCTGTGTTCGTTCTCCCGTCCTGCCCCCTCCCCGTGCATACACCTTTGCTTACAAACCTGCTTCATGTCATCTCTTTGTGATTAATGGCGATGACAAGTGAACGCCACGGACAAGCTTGACACGCATTTCAGATGCTAATAACGCTCTCACACAGTACTGTAATAGCTGCAATGGCAGCGCCCTTGTGGTTGTAGATTCAAATGCATACGTTGGCCCTATGGAAAGTCTTTCCTCTAGAGTTTGTACTAACTGTGTGGTGGTTCCCTTGCGGTGAATGTTAGATCGTCAGTAGAAGGCGCTCGGTGTCCAAGTGCGCTCTAAACAGGTCGTAAGCAACGTGATGATCAACGTCCCGATTCATCGCATTAAAAAATTTGAGGTCTGTATCGATTTATTCGCTGCATAAAATGCTTGTTTCTGTGGCCACTGGCCAAGCAGGATTTCCAGGAATTGGCGAACCTGGACACAGCTCCATCTATAGGCGGTGCCGTGCCGTTATTGAACGAGTGATAGTAGAATTGGTATCTGGTGAGCAAAACTATACTTATTGAAGTGTACTGACTCTTTCATGTGGTAGAGTGCCACAGAAACATTACCATAGCATTCTGGTCACAAGATCCCGGTTCGCAAGATTCCGCTTTTGACCGTCGCGCTTAGAATAATACACCCAGGGAACCTGCGTACCTTGTTCGAGGCTATCTGAAACTTAGAGAATGCTTTTGCGGTTCAAATTATCGATGCTTACTTTGTTCGTCAGATCACCGTAATCAGCCTCTTTGATCTCCACTTCAGAACCTTTGCATTTCTAAGCTATCTCCTGGTGCCCTATCTTACGGGAGCTGAGCCCACTTTCCTGCGAATTTTTGCAATTTCATCACCTTATCTTACACTAGGCTGCTTTTTAAATTCTTGCTCATTCTGTAGTGCTCACGTATCGTTCGTTATCTCTGTTACAAATTGCGTACGGGGCCCGTCTATGTCCAGGAGATCAGCTACCGCAGTTTGCCCTCCGATCGACTCTGCTCTTTCCTTATCTCATATGTCGTGCTTATCAAATACGATCTCTCTCGCTCTCTTTTCGATATCCCATTTAGCCACGGCGAGGCGTCATGGCTGCCTCCAAGGGACTCGCGATGCCTCAGGCGGGCGCACGAGGAGGCCGGGGAACAGGGGGTGCAGTTGTACTTCACAGTATTTTAGAAGCGTCTCATTTTGCTCGCTCTTGCCTTTGCTTTTTGTTTCTTTGTTTTTGTACGTAGGCCCGATCCAAGCGGCGTTTAGTGTACGGACTGAAGGAAGTGCGCAAGTACCTGCTGCTCAACAAACTCAAGTGCATCGTTTTCGCCCCGGACATCGAGGAGGTGAAAGGCGCAGGTAAGAAACCACGCCGCCTGCCTGCAGTCGACGTGCTGTGCCTGACTTAGTTAACGAACAAGTCGCATTCAAACACTGATGCTTCTAAATGGCTCGCCACGTGACGTCACAGGCAGAGCCATATATTCTGCAACGGGTTTTGTTGGTTTCCTTAAATTTGTCATTCTCATTTGCGAGAGGCTGAACTTCAACTTGGATAATGATCAGAGCATGTATACGTCTCGGCCTTTAGTAACAGGTTTGTGTTTTAAGGAAAGGTGCACATAAACAGGCCCACAGCGTTGATATAAGCCTACAAGTAACTAAATGTAATCATCTCTAAGTGTAGTCTGTATTCGTGCACTCGCAGGGGGCTTGGACCACTCGCTGCGCGACATGATTGACTACGCACGCGCGCACTTCGTACCCGTCGTGTTCGCGCTGAAGCGACGCCACCTGGGAACTCTTGCCAAGAAGAACGTGCCTGTCAGCTGCGTCGGAATTTTCGACTACAGTGCACGGGAGGTGAGCTTGCCGTCGTTGCACTTGAGCCTGAACAACGAAATAAAGTGGGAAGTTTACACTAAGCTCTGCAAAGCTTGGTGCAGCGAAGCTGGTTGATCCTCAGCTTATTGTGCTGCAGAATCAAGGCCGGCGGTGAAGGGATTTTGCGTGTGTGACCGAAGGAGAAGCGGCCGAGAAACGGTGACGGGCAGATCTGGAATACGCTCGAACCTTGCCACTTTCGATGTGTTGAAATTGCTCACCCTGAGCCACGCAGTAAAAACTGTGGTGGATGCCTTTGCAACGGCTCGCTGGTGGCATGGCTATGCTTATAGCAGAGGCGGCGCGCAGCAGGTACAGTTGCTATGACAACGGCACCGCGTGGATTCTTTGTTTACGAACATCTTACTGCCAGCTATTACAGTTTCGCTTTAGAAAATTCATGTTCACTTTACAAACCCATAACAAAGGCGACACAGTATAGGTATAGGACACAGTATGCTTTTGTTGATGCTTTCTTTTTTCACAGTTCAGGCTCAGCAGGCTCGTTAATTGATTGGCCCGTTAATTGAATGTATGAATGCATGTGTCTTAGCATCATAAAAAACAAAAGGCTAGATTACGCTGTACTACAGCAACTATTATAGGATAATGTGTTGAGCGGACACTATCATTCAAGTCACACGGATCCTCGCTATAACATTTGTCGCCGAGCATGTTTATGAGTGCTTTTATGGAGCTTGCTTCGGGGATCTTTGATTGTCTGATTTCCGTGAAGGTTTTATCTATGATATATCATACCTTTTGCCCGTACTATTTCCTAACACTCTTTGCTCGGTGACAGCTCTTGTTCTGTACAACATCACACATCATCCTCCTAGTCTTTCTTGTACCGTATACACCTGTGTCCTTGTTCTCTCCCCGTCGAATGGGTGTGCAGACACAGTTCAAGGAGCTTCTCGAACTGGTGAGCGCGGCTAGGGAGACCTACACGAAACTCAAGCAAGAACTGACCCAAGGCGTTTCTATGTCTGGTGCTGGTCGAGTGGTCGCTGAAGAGCCCGAGTCCACTGGGAGAGTACGCTGCGAGGACGACAGCACTTCTGTCGGTGTCGTTCTCGACGACGGCTGGGTCACTGCGAACGAGGAGTCCGACGCAGAAGACTTCGAGAATTCGCTAACGACGGTGGATGCGTCGAAAAATCTCGACTCGCTGGCCCGGCTCCTGGCTTTGACGCTAAGGTCGGCTGGCCACGAATCGTAGTACACGATGTGCTCATTTCTCTTCCAAAGCGTACACGTGTCCCTGTTTTGTGTGGATGTATTTGAACGACGTATGTACATGTTCCCGCGTGTTTGTGCGTGTGTGTTATGGGTAGGAAGTGTCTCACAGACTTGTAAAATTGTAAACTTTGAACTAGTGCTTCCGCGTGGTGAGTGCAAATGTACAAATGGCAAAGAGTGCAAAGAAAGCCGCGCGAACGTGCATGCGTGAAGCAAAATTTGAACAGTTGTGCCCTCTTGCAAGCGTGTACATCCTAGAAAATGATAGTACACTTCGTGGGTGTCTGTAGTTAATCTTTTTTGTTTGTGTGTCTTACCACAGTGATATTGATACACGTGTACTTCATGACGACATGCCCAATGTTCGTGCCAAAACTATGTCGCTTTGTCGTGAAAACAGCAATCTTGAGTGAGCTCTCTTCAACCTTATTTTCTGAGAGCACATGACTGAGTCTTTGAAATCAACAAAATGCATGCGTGTGTTGCGTGAGAGAGAGGTGTCTTGTGAAGGCTACGAATGTTGTATATAGTCATAAAGCCTGGTTAGCAAATGACTGGTTGCGAGCCGTGTGGGCTTCGTAATCACGACGGATTGTGCGTGCAAGCCAAGGTAAATAGTAATTAAACCATGACGTTCTCTGTGAGCCACCTTTTTCGGGGGAAGGGGAAGAGAATCAACTCATACGGTTGCGTTCCACTTCGCAAGGAGTTTTGCACTGACGGCGACAGAGCTGTTTGCTTTGACATGCTTAAGTGCTATAAATAGCCAGTTTCCTGCAAATTAGAGGGCCCCTACAAACAACCCAATGCGCGCTCGTCGCGTCATATCGCTGCTGATGACGAAACCGCGCCGAAGTTGCTCAGCTGTCAGGATTGCCAACGGTACATTGTGTATATAAATGGCTTGCCGTTAGCAAACTGAACAACGTACGTTTTGTAGCTTAGTGGTTCGCGTCACCCGCTAGCTAGTGAAAGGTCGCTAGTTCGACGTGCCAATACGGAACTACTACTTATTGTTTTTTCTTCGCAATCTGCTACTACATATTTTACAGCGTCCTGACGGTGATGTAATTCTGTCAGCGGAGCCGTGGTAGACCCCGGCATTGGTAATATAAGGACCGAGTGAGTTAATCTCTCGTGGCGTGCGCCGTTTTTACGCGAGCAGTCACTTTGCGTGACGTCATCAGGAAATATCCTCCTATCGGTCACTATGTGAAGGGATATCAGTCGCAAGTTGCCTGTTACCATACTTTGCCATGCGGTCGACCAACATCCATTCTGCCATGTCTCGCATGACTTCCTGACTTCACCTCGTGATTCCGTACTTTCCACCGTGCAAGCAGAGATAACATCATGTAGTCGAAAAGTGCAATACACGGCTAGGTTTGACGCGTACTGAGATCTCTCCGTGATTCATGAAAATATGAGTATATTATGGCGAGGAGGAGACATGGCCTGTAAGAAGTGGGGTGAAGGCGAGAAACAAACGACTCGCTCGTCTTCGAACAAGAATTGTTTTAGGGGCCCTTTAAATCGCACAGATTTCGCTATTAAACTTATTTTAAAGATCCCCGCGTGGTGAATAGTCGCTGAAATATGAATACGTTCAGTGCAGTAGTTCTAGTAGCCAGTGCGCAAGTTCCTGTTTTCGTCAAAGCAGGCAGAAGGTAATGCGCGCATTTCGTTGTTGGACTCAAAATGATGTTAAGAACCACTCGACGGACTAATTTAAATGTTGTACCCGCGTTAATGCGTACTGCGTATGTCAGGCAGTGCCACGTATGAATCTGCATCGTCACTGACAGTTCGTTGTTTGACACAAGATTACGCTAAGCATCGATTGATGCACTGTTCGAGGGTCGTGCCCGCGTTAAAGTGTACTGCATATATCAGGTGGTACCGCACGTCGATGTATGTTGCGGCTCATCACTAAAGAGTTCACTAAGTCTGGAGACGACTTTGATGTGGGGTCTAGACCCGGACCCTGATCTACAAAGTCCGGAGACGACCTAGTGTCTGGTAGCGGCGTTCGCACCTCATTGTTCGTGTGACATGGTGTATTTCTTGTGTTAACTTGTGTTTCGCGCGGGGCCGACGCGCATCTCTGAGGCCAAGTAGAAAGAATTCCGCGGTCAAAATCTGCTCTGAAACGTTGTGCAGCCATCCGAGCTGCTAGCAAGAAAAAAGTTTGCTCTCTCAATGAACCAAGTAAAATAATTTACATTAATTATTCTTACTGTTAATTAATCAATCGGTAATTAATCAATCTTAAGGAAGCTTATGCTCCGATGACATATATGTAACCAACCCAACTCTTAACTAGAGTTTGAACCATCGATTTGGACCAATTTTATTTTTTAAACACGTTTTCTGAATATTAAAACCCCGGAAGTAAGTTATCAACCGGAAGTGCTGGGAAAAGGAACGAACGAGTCACTCGAACATATTTTAACACTGCGCATGGCTACCCGGACAAAAGAGAAGACAGGGGGACGAACCGCAGCGCTGATCACATTTGAAGCATGTTTGCGAATTGTTTTACTGTGGGAGTGTTTTGTTAACTGTACATTTATGTTGCCTGTGTATATAGAGCATGCAGTGTTGATGAGACTATAGGCGCATTTACACTATAGAGACACGACACTGATTTTGGTCTGCGGGCTGTGTTTTTGGAGTGTCTTTCCTTTTGTCGTTGGCCTTTGTACACTTCAAAGACACACAGTCTCCGGATGCTCTCTCGAGGACTGCGCTCGCGCCTTGTCGTGCTCACAGTATTTCGTTGGCCAATTCTGTAGTCACATTAGAGGCACGCGCAACGACACCAACTAAACTTCCACACCTGTACCTTTTTTTTCAACCATGCTCCCCGCCCTGCCATTGTTCCTCTCCGGCTAAGCAGCGCAGCCCCCGCCATGATCCTTGGTAACGAGGGACGAGGTTGGGTATACACAATATGGTAGCGAAGAAAAGATTTCCGTTGGGTGCTATTCAGACGCCGCGGAAACCTCGGAGAGGGCATTGTTAACTTTCCCGAGATTGCCCGATTCGTGGTCGTTTAAAGCAAAATCATGGGGCGAATTTTTGCTCAGCCGCCGATCTCCCGAAAACACGCCGACAACAGGTCTGCGGATGGGTTTTGCTCGGGTCTTGATCTGGGCTTTTCGGTCGGCCGATGGTTTGCGTCTGCCTCATGTTTTCGTCGGGGACATGTCAGTGTCGTGTCACTCTAGTGTAAACGCGCCCTCGTTGGTATATGCATGTGTGTTATCTATCCCTATATCATGCATTGATAAAGTTCGGTGTACGTAGCTTGATAATCGTAGCGTCTCATCACAAGTGCAAAAACTTCAACCATCGCGTGTGAGTGTTCTTGTTACGACTTTTGATACCCTTATCTATCACGATAAGAAGCATGTTTTTTTTTCTAGTTTTATATATGAGCATTTTGAAAATAAGTGCATTTACTTAATCACACTTTTCGTGTGTTGTAGAAAGCCACGTATGCCCGCGGTTTCATGCCGCTCGACTTAAGGGGTAGTTTACGTGAAGAAATGTTGTATGGTCTTGTTGACGTAGTTCGTGTGTGTTGAGTGATATTGTGAATAACCCAAATATATAGAACTTCAAGGACATCTCCAAATAGTTCATAACATCGATAGTTAGACATGTGCTTCTCTGAAGTCTATCTGCGAACTTGCCTGATTTTGGGCATTCGTTCTCTGGGGCCTTTGAAGAGCCGGAAGTAGCATTTTTTTTTCGTTTAGGAATGAATCCGTGTCACAAAAGTTAGCTTACTGTTTATTTACTTTATATATTTTGTGGAACGCATGTAACTGACAGGAAGCCCTTTCCTGTTTGTATAACACAGTGCTATACTTTTCTATGCCATTTTTAAGGCGATGTGGCATCTTTTAGATACAGGCAGTAATTAGATATGTCCAGGCTGGTATTACTACTTACTGCACACCGTTGATGGGAAGGGGCTTGAAATTTCATGTTGAAAAGGGATAAGAGAGAAGCATTTGCTGTGATGTCTTCGCAGCAAATGCTACTCGAGAAAGAAAGTCTAGGTAGAAATAGTGTTTAGAGCATTCTTTTTCAAACCACGGTCATTAGTCTGGCTAAAATGGGTACAGCTGCGTGTGCGTGCTTGTGCAGTGAAATGTGTTGAAAATAATTTCGTGTTGTGCTCTGGTGGAAAAAACCTTAATTATAATGCAGTTCTTTTTTCCAGAGGTAATGCAAAACATGTGATTATCAAGAAATTTAATTTTTTTGTGTTTTTTAGCTGAATTGTCATTTTTTTATTGTGCCAAAAATGTTGCTGTGCCCGTTTAATGTATCTATAGCATGCACCATTATCAGGGCTTACCGTCTAATCGTGATGTACCCTTTTGCTTTTAGGTTGATGCTTACTAAGCAATTAGGATTTCACCCGTAGACGTGACATTTAAGACTTAGCTTGAAAGTCCCGAAACTTCGCTTTTATGTTGTGTAGAGCAGCAGTATGATAGATGTGTCCCAGACATTGTTACGTCGAAGGGGCACAGAGCGAACATTTGTTAATTGAAAGTAATTGGAATACAATGCTGAACGTTCATGTTGCGACAAATTATTTGCTGCAGTCGCGTCGAATATTTCACCTGATTCACTTCATCTAATAAAATTCAGTCGTTGCACTTTTTATGACGCGTCTTCGTGCCCCGGCTTTGGCTCACGAGGCGTCAAATGAAGCTCCGAACAGTGGCAAGCATTTGCACTAGTGTGTGCCGTCCAGTCAGATGCGCAGCACTCCGTATTGACATCACTGCGCATGCTCATGATGATGGCTGCACAGCGAGCACTGTACCATCGCAAATGCTTGCCACTGTTCGGAGTTTTATTTTGACGCCGATAGGAAATTGAGCGCAGTGCATACTGAGACTTGCCAAGTTTAACGCTGGAGCTGTTTGCTTTACTCGTATGCTCATTCGCTTTCGTGGAATCGTTTGTACCTGTGCTTCGGGTGTCTTATTTTTGTTTTGCATGCTGGTTGCAACTTCCAGCAGTATTCAAATATTCAGGGAAGGATGGAGGCAGGAAGTGATAAAAAATCGTGATGGAAATTTCATAAACGAAATTGTGATTGTTCTTGACGAGACGAAGACGGGTCTTTTGTTTGGATTGTTGGATGCAGTAGTGTTTATTTCTGCACGTGTAAATACAAACATTAAAGTTGAATTGTTGTAGAAATGTCTCATTGAAAAAGGAAATGAAAGCGGAATAAACTTTGTTATTACGTGAAGTTTTCTTGGCTTACTTTAAACTGTAGTGGTCACGAGCAAATACACTGCGCGATACTTAGACGTCGTGAAGTCTTTCGAATTATCTTTTAATATTGTGATTCCTTTCTAGAATTTTGTGGCATTTATTCACTCGCTTGATGTGACAATGTTTTAACGCCACCTGTCCCACATAATTAGTTTTTCACTTAATTAGTTTTACGCTACTGAGTCTCGTGTATGCCGGTGGGCGAATGTGCGAAAAGTTTGACTCACGAATTAAATACTGTTCTTTTTGGAATGGATCGAAATGGAGTGGCTGCCAGGCACTTCATGAGCCGGGAAGGGTGGCGAGAGGTCAACTTCTGCCCACCCCCCCTTTTTTTTATTTTGCGCGTGTACATTACAGACACACCTAAAACGGCTGCGCAAATATGCATCAAGTCTGGCTGTACACGTGGTAAACATGTGCGTACGCGTGGTAAACGCAGTGTAGCGCAAAGCGCCGTCAGTGACTAAGCTTTTTTGACTAGACTTATCAAGTGTACCCCATTTTAGGTTGAACAGAATGAGAAAAAAATGCGTATAAGTCCGAACGGCGGTACTGAACTGCTCGCACATATATGTGGGCTTTTAAGAACTTTCTCTCTTTTTTTTTCATGTATGCAGATGAGAAAGAAGCAAATAAGTGGTTTAGTAACGCCACAGCCGTGCGTAGCAGACTGAACACATGCTAAACACGTACAAACACAACAGAAGCGTAAGCATGATTGAGGGCGAAGAAGCACAGACAGTCACCCACGGCGAGAATCCCTTTGAAAGACAGAGTGCGCTTTACTCGCTGGTAATGGTGATGTTACATATAGGCTTCGTTGACGTATTCAGTTGAGACGAGCGTAGATATTACAAATAAAGTGCGGTAAGCGCATTTCACTCGCCGACAATCGGATCACATCACGCGTAACGAAGCGCCGCTGCGTGTATTTGAATACGCGCCGCCGACCGCCTATCCATGGCTTCTGCGGAGATGGTGCTATAGCCCGACCTATAGTCCGATCTTGTCGCGAATAGGTCTCCCTGTCGGTTTGCGAGAGACGGCCGCTACGCACTAAGCGTGTTCGGCAGGACCGAAATAAAGGTTTGCCAATCCTGTAGAATTGAACAGCGCACATTCGATATATATATATATATATATATATATATATATATATATATATATATATATATATATATATATATATATATATATATATATATATATATATATATATATCGAATAACTGAATGCAGGAACAGCGCAACCTAGAAGTTATGTCCTACCAACTTGCTCAAGCTTCCACGCTTCATATATCGAATACTTTTTAAATATTTTGCACCGACTAGAGAACCCCAAAAAAAAAAAAACGTCGAAAAGCGAAAAATCGTTTTTATTTTGTTTATCAATTGAATTAATGCACGCAACCGAGGCATTTACGAAACTGTATCGGCGCTATATATAATCGCACGACAAAGTCGTTTTCCCCCTAAATCTTCACTGTCAGAAGCAGAAGTGTCATCAATCTGCTATCATCATCATGAGCTTGATGTTTTTTTTTAAACTTAGCTGAATGTTTTGATTCCTGGTTGCGATGAACTGGGAGCATAATGTTCCCCGTTTATCGCTGCATTCTGTTCCCATGAACCTGACACTTTGTTTCGCATTTCCATCGAAGGTAGACGCTTTGCGTATTGTTTTTTTTGTAATTTTATTTAGGGGTTTTTGTTGTGGTGTTAGATTTTAGAAAACGTTCTGTTCGGCGAGGTGGTTCATGACGCGAGAAGGAAATCAGTAGAGAAAAGGGATGAGGGTGCTGCAAGCAGCCGCGCCGTGATCGAACGCGAATTCGTATCGCTGGCGAGATATCGTTGTTGCCTTGAATTTCGGGGTTACGCCACTCAGAAATAGAAGGTTCACTACCGCCGTCGCCGTGCTTGTCGTTGCCGATGAAGTGACTTCGACACCTTTACTTGCCAAGCAGACAAGGAAAATACTTGCCAAGCAGGCAAGGAAAGTCTTATACTGACAGCCAGGATACGCCCGCTGCTGATTGCAACATGACAGCCAAGCCCATAACTAGCTGTCCCGGCCATACAGGTCTCCGAACCCCTCTAAAAACACGGCTGGGAATAACTTCTCTGTGGTAGGGCAGAACATTTCTCGTTCATCTACATCTACCAAAAGACTCGGTGTAGCTGAATGCCATCTGGGTTAGACTGGCTGATAACGTGCCGAACTGCATTACAAAGACTAGCCATCCCACTCAAGCAGCTGCCATAGCTAAAGGGCCCAGGCGTCGATAGCTCTCCCCTTAGGCAACCATGAGCTGAGGGCTCGTACACTGTGCGCCGAAAGAGCGGCAATTGTGTAGCTGATCCTATAGCATTTGAACGTACTGATAAGTTTGTGTCATCTGGACAGCTGAGTGCAAAACCCGCTCCCCCTTTTTGCACGCTGCATGTCAATGAACTACGTAAAATCCACTTCCATAACGGACCTCGTGTACAACCACCTCAACTCGGCGAACAGTTAGCTGTAGACATGTGACATCAAAGCATGAGATATCAATTCGATTGAAGCATGATAGATAAACTTTGTTACGTTTACGACTATTAAATGCAAATTTAAGCTTATACGAGACCTAACTGTGGTCAGATTCACTGCGTTATTTATTGCGCTAGCAGGTTTACCAGTAACGTGCTTTAATTTTCCTCTCGTGCGAAACAGTGCTCGGGTAATGGGCTCCAAGGGCGCAGCTCTCATTACATATAAAGGCGCTAACCTTCCGCACAAAATTCCTCTTTATATCGTATCTTTGCCTTTGGTTTGTTATCAACCATGTCGGAAATCTGTGAACTGTGCGATAAAATTTGGCATATTGAAGTTGATTGTGTCACGTTTTTACTGTGCTGTACCTTCATTGCATCGGTCAGTTCTTTCCTTCGTCTTGTAATGACTGAATATTAAGAATACGGCTTCATTCACCTTGAATTCAATATTTGTACACATTTACTTCAATAACACGCAGAGTGTTGCGTTTGTATAATTTTTTTTCTTCCTGATAAATCACTATATATTTTCAAGTTAGTTAGTTCTTCTAGCATGAACATGCTTAGGCATCATACGCCACCCAGCACCATGGCGAACGGGGAACTCTATGTGATTAGGCTTTGCGGGCTTCGGATGTGTAGGATTGGTGTCGACAGCCTCATTCCGGTATGCTCGCAAGACGCCCATTTTGTATAGTGTGATCAAAATGTGAAACTATAGAAAAAAAAGTCTGGGAAGATTACCGGCGCAGACGATCGTTTCGGTCGAGTGGTACATGGCAGCTCGAAAAAAAAAAATAGGACGGGAGGTAGCATGTTCGTCATGGTGGCGCCATACAAGGCGGAGAGTTTGACGCATGCGCAGCACGACAAAACAGCGCACCTAAGATGTGTCTCAAATGATAGTATGATATACAATTAACTACCGAACACGATTGATTGATTGATATGTGGGGTTTAACGTCCCAAAACCACCATATGATTATGAGAGACGCCGTAGTGCAGGGCTCCGGAAATTTCGGCCACCTGGGGCTCTTTAACGTGCACCCAAATCTGAGCACACGGGCCTACAACATTTCCGCCTCCATCGGAAATGCAGCCGCCGTAACCGGGATTCAATCCCGCGACCTGCGGGTCAGCAGCCGAGTACCTTGGCCACTAGACCACCGCGGCGGGGTTACCGAACATGGAGAGAGAGAGATAGCTCTGTGATGACAGAAAAAGCTGAGAGGTCAGCTTGAATAAACTTTCTGAGCTGCTACCCAGCGTTATACGAGGGGAGAGGCTGGAATAGAGGGGAGAGAGAAGTCCTTGACGAGTAGGATGAAGGTGGGGATGAAACAGATCCTTATTTGTCCAAAGAAAACTTTCACTCTTTTGTCTAGCTCTGTCTCGCGCAGAAACTTGTTCAGAGCTTTTAGAAGACTGTGCTCATGACGAGGTAAAGGCCTCCCAACAGATTTTTTCCGATATTTATTGCTTGGCACTCGAACATAGAACAGTCGAAGTCTCCTGTTTAGTACGAACACCAACAAAGGCTGGCAAGCCCCACGCCAGTACATGATCTACGACCCACTTGATAGACCGGAAAAGTTAGTCTCGTCAATTTCAGTAAAGATTCCGCGAAGAAAGTGCAGCTGTCATTGTGGAAACCTAAGTTGCCGCAATGTTTTAAAGATCACACGGTGAGATCTGCGGGAAGTGACACATTCTATTGTAAATTATAATCTAAACCTAATTGCAAGGCACACACCTTTGCAGACAATGAAAATAATGTTTCTCTGGGAAGGAAAAAGATATGGTTTATTGCAAAAATAACAGTGACGCAGCTATCACAGTGAACACAGTCAAACGTTTTTCAATCACAATAACAAGCAGCGGGTAAAATACAGTACAAGTTTACAACTGGTCAAAGGAAGTAAAATACAAGCCATGATAACATGCGAAATAGGCAATGATTGTATCACAGTTCAAACGAGTTGTACGGTTAAAGCCAGTCTAGGGGCTGAGAAAATCAGCACATTGTTCGACCACGGCTACGTGCACCCACTTGGACAAATTAAAACTTACTTCTGTGTGACTTTGCACACATAAATAAACATAAATAAAAAAACACAGATGCGTGGTCGATCGCTTCGATGGCATGATATTGATATGAAGACATAAGGCACTGTGGACATTGTGAATTCAACTTTTAAAACAAGTGTGAATGTTACACTCAACATAACGAAATAAAAAGAATGGGTAGTGGACACACATACGACAGAGTTGTGAATAATGAAATTGAGCTTTGATGCGGATATCTAATTCATGGAAGTCAAGACGCGCGTAAGTCATGCTTGTTCACAATATGTCTAAAAATATAACAGGTTCAAGGCGAGGTCTAGAAACAAAATGGGGAAAGCACTGACAAGCACCAAAAGACGATATTTACGTAGATGGAAAACACACACACACGCACACAGATATATATATATATATATATATATATATATATATATATATATATATATATATATATATATATATATGATTCAAAAAAGAAATTCTGTGGGTCCGGTGCAAATATAATTAGGAATAAAGGAGCACACTTACGAAAATTTGATAGTTGTTTACTCTACGTTTCGGCCGTGGCACACGGCCTTCGTAAGGATACAATATATATATATATATATATATATATATATATATATATATATATATATATATATACGCATACAGAAATACAGAAAAGCCAGGTAAACAACTATCTACCGGAAGGCACATGACGCACTCAGAGACCATAGTGTCCTTTGATTATTAACGTTCACCGCGCAAACTGTATGAGAACATAGCCATTAGTGCAACATGAGAAATTTTTCTTATGTGACCAAAACATTCTGTATATATTTTTTTTTCAAATGGAAAAAAAACGCACCCTTCGGGCAAATTTTATAGCTTCACATAGGGCTTGGTGTCGGGCGTGGCATCGGGCGCAAATTGAGGCATTGTCGGAATAAACTATTCAGTTGTAGCGCGTGTAATGAAGTATGCACTTAGAAGAAATTTCATAAAATATATGCAGGCTGGCGTGCGTTTACTATGCTTTCACGAGCAAACGAACTGCCGCTTCCTCAAGCAATCCACAGAATGCAATTAAAGAGTGCTCCCCTCTGCTTTGAATTGTGTAATACTGAATGTAAATAAAAAGATAAAACCTGTTTTTTTCCTTCAGTACACAAGGATATACATCGACATTCATATCTGCATTTTCTGTTTGCAGTTTTGACGTGGTATTAGATAAATTACAAAAGCACATATAAAATACAATGCACACACGTACTGGACTTGTCTATGAGATCTGCGATGCTCTTTTGTCGCCGAATGACCACTCAATAGTCCGCAGGCAGTGTGTACTATAGTGGTTCTGGAATTTTCTGCTCTATACGCACAACCAGTCGATGGAGGTGATGCCCAGGACAGCGTCAAGTAGCCGCAGCTTCCAGATTCTTTCTCGTATCATGCTTGCAGCTTGGCTCTCGCACACGGCAGCGAGTTCACTCACTCGCACAGGCAGAAGAGGGCTTGAAGCCACCAGGGCGAAATCTTCGACGTCAATGAAGTTATTGGAGAGACCTAAAACAAGTCGCGCTGCCCTCTCCAGGAAGGCTGCGTTGCGCGTCACCGCGTTCTGGATAATCGCCCAGTTCTGGCCGTTTTCCATGCGCTCGTACGTGCTCACCGATACGAGGGTGTAGTTCCTTTCAATCGATGCTGATAACCGAGAGAAAAAGGCTTTCTCTGGAACCTTGGTTTGGCGATTGTAGGTCAGAGTGTGAAACCTCTTGCTAGAACAGACCAGGTCGGCAAGAACCTCCGCGCTACTCTGGTTCAGGCACCAGTTCTCAATGCCCAGAATTGTTATGCTGGTGTTTAGCGCTATGGAGTCGAGTAGGACCTTCTCCGAGTCGTCTTTTGCACGTAAGTGCAACGTGGCCACCTTGAGGCATTTCGTAGTTGCAAGATACTCGGCCAGAAGTTTAGCCGACGACAGCTGAATAATGTTTCCTGTCATCACCAAAGACAACTGGCATACATGGTCAAGCCATCGCAAGTCTTCCAAGCATCGATTTACCGGAGGTATCCCGTCGATCAAAGGATCTACTTGGACCATGAGAATTACCTCCTCAAGGCGTGCCCCTCTCGGTATATTGCCAAAGTTCTTCTCATCAGCGACAATTGGAGTAGAGCGAACCCGGCTGGCAGTGCCTGTTTCATGGGCGATACGAAATAACTCGATCGGGCATCCGCCATGTGGTGGCTTAACGTAGACGTGTTTAATAAGTCCGTTTGCAGCGAGATTTTCAAGAAAGGCACGCTGCTCTTTTGTGGAGAAACGTAGTAGGTCAAGTTCAAACCTTCGCAAGCAAAGGAGTTTTTGAAGAATGTGGATGTAAGGTGCAATGTGCATGAACGTGAGTGCCTGTGGGCCTCGAGCTTTTGCGTATATGTCCTCAGTTGGTAACAGAAAGCACGGCACGCTGTTGGCGAGGCGGAGATCTTGCACAGTTTGAGCATGAACCAAGTTTATCGCTAACATCCAGGCGTCTGAAGTGGGCAACTCAAAGTCACCCAGCTCCAACTTCACGAGGGCCGTGGTGTTCTGCAGCGCAGTGGAGACGCTTCTTACAGTGCTATATCCTTCCAGATTCTTCGGAAATAGGCATAACGACATCAACTTACTACTGGCATTCAACATATTCAAGAAGATCTCTGTTGCTCCTGTGTTCAAAGAGCTGATACCTAGTGAGAGTTCGATTAAGCTGTGACACCCCTGCAACGCCCACACAACAGTCGACGAGCCTATAGACGTTGTGTCGAAGCCATGAAGCTTAAACACCCTTAGCTTCACGTTGTGTAATATTACATCCGCCAGAATAGCAGTGTTCCTTGTGTCGCCGGTATCACAAATCTCCGGAAGAGATAATGCCTCCAGGTCCCGTAAGAAGCTGCACGCCTTGAACAGTTCTCGATAAGCGAGGGTTTCGCCGAGGTCAGTACATATACCCAAGGTTTTCAGTCGCTGACACTCGCGAATGCCGTCGCAGAAAAGCGCGAACCACTCCCGGTCGTTCAACTCACCCAAGCTATCCACTTCGATGGTCACCACACATGTGTGTTTCACTAAAATCCAGTGAAGAAGAAGCATTGATCGTTGGATGCGGTCAGCCGTTTCCCGGTGGTCAAAGCTTTTCTGGTTAAAGCGTACTTCCAGCTCCATGGTGCCGAACAATTCTTTTACGTGTACGTTGATGGCAGCCAGTATGTCATTCCAGGCGCTTGGGTTTTTCACTAAATTGCAGTCTCGGCCCTTTTCCTTGTCGCATGGATGTGTGAGGACAGCTCCGTTTACGGCCAGGTGGAACTGAAGCTGCTGCAATCTTGTGAATGCATCCTTTGCAGCGGGGAATATGCGTGGACATATCTTGGTCAAACGCATCGAGTGCTCCCGTAGTCCGTCACCTTGAGGCGCCATCTCCTGCAGCAGCAGATGAATTAACGTGTCAGGCAAACACAACAACTTCTATTTGTCAATTCTATGTACGCCGCTGGTTTGTAAGAGGAAGAAATATGGCGTAGTTGGCATTTTAGGACAGTTTGGAGCAGCCGATGTTACGTGTATAGTAGTCGGTTTCCTTACGGTACGTTTGAGGCATGCACCGAGAACCGAAGCCAGGCGAGTGATTGAGGAGGCGATGCGCTCGGGGACCGATTACAATGTGGCCTTCTACATTCGAAGGTGAAGCTCAAGCGTTCTTCAGGTTTTCGCCGGAACTGCCTTCATACCGAAGTGTGTGGGTGTTTCAGCTAATACATAATTTTTTTTTCAAGATAGACTCTTCTGAGGGAAAAAAGGAGGCATTCGGAATCTCTTTACATGAAAACTGTTAGCTGCTACGAACGTCGAGATGGTTAAATATGATTTACTAAACGACCTTGTATTAAGCAACACTTGGCGTTACTGTCAATGACGAGTTTGCAGCCACAGAGAACCCAAACGCGTAAGACATGCAGAACCAAGTCGTTCACTGATGTCCAGCGAAAATGTCTTTTTTTTCTTTCATTACCATAATTAGCCTGACTACGCCCACTGCAGGACAAAGGCCTCTACCATGATCCACCAATCAACCCGGTATTGCGCTTTTTTCTGCCATGTTATACCTGCGAACGTTCTAATCTCATTGGCCCACCTAACTTTCTGTCTCCCCTTCGTGCGTGTGCCCTCTCTGGAAATCCAGTCAGTTACCCATAGTGATCAGCGGTTATCCTGCCTACGCAGTACAAGCCGGGCCCATTTCTGTTTCTCGATTTCAACTGTAATATCCTTAATGCCGATTTGTTCCTTAATGCAGTCTACTAGCTTGTTCTCTCTTGAGGTTACACCTATCATTTTCGTTTCCATCCCTCGTTGCGTCGTCCTCAATTGGGCTGAACAATCTTTGTAAGCCTCCACGTTTCTGCTCCTTAGGTAAGTACTGGCAAAATGCAGCTTTTATTGCCTCGGGTTCCACGACGCTTCGTCAAATGACTGCCCCAAGATACAGAAGGAAAAGGACATCTTTAAGCAGATGCTGCGAGACCGTTCGTATCGTCGCGAAGCTGTGGCTGTGGTCAGAATGCGGAGCTGCCGACGCCGTAATGGTACAAGGGACTCTGTAACACGTAGTTCGCAGGTGATACGCCCTCTTTTACTTCCTAGACCAAGACCATATGTGTCCGCGTCAATCTCTAAGGGAAGAACTGGACCAGAATGCACGTTAATAATTGGCCAGCATTACCAAAGCTGCAGTCAGAGCCCACGGCTAGAAACTCAACCACAGCCAAAGCCACCGCGCGATTCACAGCGAATCGAGCGGTCGCAGCAGACCGAGCCAACATTGACCGAGTCAGTGACAGTTCTGGTTCCTCACGCCATGTCTGAAAGAGACCAGAGCATCTCTGCGACGCTACAACTCTAAATCGTTAACCACTTAATCTAAACACATATTTCCTGGACACCATATTCATGCTTTTGAATATAAGGTAAATACTCCGTCAGCCGGAGCGACCCTAAAACTGCTGGAGGTTCTCAATCCAGTGTTTTCAGTGCTTCACTATAGTCCCCAAGGATTGTCCACGACACTCCCCAAAGCCGTAATTTCCCAATTGCATGTCTGAACGCTGTAGTCATCTTGGGCAGAGAAGCTGCGGCCTTATTGACTGACTGACTGTACTTCTTTGTTCGTGCAGTTTTCAAATTTTGCCCCTCTTTCTTTTTTTATTACCCATTCTCTTATCCCCAGTACAGGGTAGCAAACTAGATGCTCATCTGGTTAACCTTTTTGCCTTGCCCCCCCCTCTCTCTCTCTCTCTCTCTCTCTATATATATATATATATATATATATATATATATATATATATATATATATATTCTTTTTTTTTCACCAGAAACCTTCAGAAAACTTCAGGTCCACTGGTGATGTGTCGCAGTGTCTGCATGCGAAGGGTACAGCCACAGTCAAAAGCTGCTGACCCGCAGGTCGCGGGTTCAAATCCCGGCTGCGGCGGCTGCATTTCCGATAGAGGCGGAAATGTCGTAGGCCCGTGTGCTCAGATTTGGGTGCACGTTAAAGAACCCCAGGTGGTCAAAATTTTCGGAGCCCTCCACTACGGCGTCTCTCATAATCATATGATGGTTTTGGGACGTTAAACCCCACAACTCAATCAAGCTTAGAGACTTCAGAGAACACCTTGAATTTCTCAGCAGTTTGTGACCGTAGTCGATCGAAGGGCACAGTACATGTTGACGTGTTTTACAGCAAGGCAGAAATAGAAATTCAAGGCTGCGTGCTGGATTAGTTAGAACGTTAAGCTGTCTCTTGTGTCTCGTGGTCCCTAAGATCTGACGTTGACGTTACGGGGTGTAATAAAATGTTTGCTGGTTCGATAGGCGGCCTGTGAACTCTAGACCACACTTGTGGTTGCTATAGCTTCTCTCTGAAGGGAGCCTCGACCGTCAGCATAGGCATCATTAAATGTAAACTGTCGCTTACTCGCGGGGTGCAAGAATGAGACTAATTACCCGCGGCAGGAAGTTTTGATCCAGCTATGAATTATAGTGGACATGTTTATTCCGAATCCGTATTCTGTGGCATCGCTGCCGGAAGACACGTATTTCCACAGGGTACGTCTAGGAAAGCGTGGCTGACGAAACCCGACAAAACCCGTAGCTGAAGAAGTGACATCTCGAAACGAGGCTTTCAAAACTAGGACAGTGTAGAATATATAGCGAGAAAGACAGAGGGTTCACTAGTGACCTACAAGGACACATGAAACACTTACCAATGCAGTCGCCGGCTGATGTACAGTGGTAGGGGTAGAGTTCTGAGGGCCACATCCGAAGCGGAGGACGTCTCGAGGGGACGGTTTCTTTGACGCCTTTTTATAACGCTTCTGTCCTGAGTCCTGAAGGAAGGTATAGGCTGTTGTTCACTACTGACTATAGAACATCACTAACTAATCAATGACGAAGCAGTGACAAATCTGTGCGGCGAATGAGTGATGGACAGCAGTGAGTTTGAAGGAGTGGAGGGGGAGGGTACAGTGACAAAGAGATGATTCATTGGAAAGAGTGTTTTAAAAGAACTTTTTTTTCTGGGGCTCATGCACACGCGCTATTTTCTATACCACATTCTATCGACCATTTGCGCACGCATGAAAGTGCTGCTATCTTGGGCTGATAACGTTGCTGCTTTGTATCCTAATCGCAAGCGCACAAATGGTTCGGCCGTTACGATCAATAGTTCATGATCATGATAGTGTTATATTTGTATAATAAGAACCGGCAAAACCTTCCTTTATCAGCCCGAAATTGTGAAGCCCATGAATCGACAACGAAATCGCGTTTATTATCTGCACTCAGGCTACAAATATCATTGAGAGATAACGAATAAGTTTACACCACTTGTGCTAAGGAGCTCACGCACAATGACGCATTAGAAATGATAATAATGATCATATTGTCGGTATATTTAGCGGAACTTGGAAATCCCTCGAAATGCTCGCACATTACCAACTAATTACGAAGGCCTCTGGTGGCACCTTAAACTACGCGGCCTTTTTCAGCTCGAAAGATCGTCTTTTGACCTTGCACGATATAACAAATCACTACCGCCTACGGCGCACTATATACCCTATACCCCCCCCCCCCCCCCTTACATCATGGAGCTTCGCGCTACCATGAAATACTATGGCGCCAGTTACAGACGCGTACGTTTCCTACCCCATCTTTTCGCCATCTTATACACCCTGTGATATACCCCTCCCCTTTGTGCATTTTCTGTCAACAAAGAGCTAACCTAGGCCATATCATGTGGGGGTGTACTCGAAACCCACCACCTATTTCCCTACACATTAATAGTAAGGAGCAGTGGGAGGCTGCTATGTGCAGCTCGGCGCCCGAGGTCCAGGACCATATCTTGGATTGGGCCAAAAGAGTAGCGGATACCTACGCTTGGTAGGCTCCTCTGACACTCCACCACCGCACCTTTCCCTCTTGGGATGAATAAAGTTTTTCTCCTCCTCCTCCAATGAATTACTAACTAACCCAACAACATTTTTTGATAATAATAATATCTGTGGTTTTACACATCAAAACTACGACATCATTATGAGAACGTCACAAACTTTGGCCATCTGTTTTTTTTTCTAACGTGCACTAAGATAGCACAGTACAGACTCGCCTCGTCCATTTCGCTTCCACCGAAACGCGGCCGCCGCTGCCGATCAAACGCGCCATCTTCGGATCAGCAGCCGAGCATCGTATATAGCCATTGTTCCACCGTGATGTACACACGACAAAGTTCCCATAGCCACCGTTGTCGTGTGTCCTCCCGCGCCGCAAGTCGCGGGTTCGATCCCGTCTGTGGTGGTCGTATTTCGGTGGCCATGCAGTGGTATAGGCCCGTGTACTGTGCGATTTCAGTGCACGCAAAAAAAAAAAACCGATGGTTTTAAATTTCCGGCGCCATCCACTACAGCGTTTCTCATAATCACAGCGTGTTTTTTGAGACGTTATACCCCAGATATTATTATATAACCTGATATTCATATGGTGGTACTGAGGCGTAAAAGCCGAGATATTATCCCTCCTGGTAAGGTTCCTCTGCGGGTCTCAGATCCCGCGTCTACTTATCGAACGTGAAGAGTGTTCTCTCAACAGCGTACACAACTCAACAATGTAGCCTTTCAAGGAAGACTCTCCGTGTGCCACCTGGTCCATCTGTGATGTTGAAGATGCGAGAGTGGAGCCCGGTATAACTAAAGGCAAAATTTTGTGCGCAAGAACGAAACTTTCACAAGAAGGAGAAGACAGGACGGGCGCTAAGGTATGCTAAACTCCTAGATAGATAGATAGATAGATAGATAGATAGATAGATAGATAGATAGATAGATAGATAGATAGATAGATAGATAGATAGATAGATAGATAGATAGATAGATAGATAGATAGATAGATAGATAGGGTTTAATCGCCCAAAACTACCATATGATTATGAGAGACGCCGTAGTGGAGGGCGCTGGAGATTACGACCATCTGGGGTTCTTTAACGTGCACCGAAATCTCAGTACACGGGCCTACAACATTTCCGCCTCCATCGGAAATGCAGCCGGCGCAGCTGGGATTGGATCCCGCGACATGATAAACTCCTGTATAAGGTTGTTTATAATATCAGAGATAATCAAGAAGATTAGTGATAGTGCCGTCAACGTCGCACCGGCTTTGCGAACACGTGACCGCACAGATTAAGGCTGATAGTGCGTGTCTCTAATCAAACAGCGTAGTAGACAGTGATCGTGTACGAGTGTGCTCTCTGCAGTTGCGCGTACGGCGCGAAGAACTTTATTTAAATAGCCGGAAAAGTGTGCACCTTTTACTCCTAGTGCACACTGAAGCATCAGCTTTCTATACAGCGAGAAAAATTCTGCTGCCGCCAAATCGCAGCATCGTTCGCACTAACACGTCCTGCGCTACCGATAATGCCATCTACCACGGGGCGAACACGGGATGTATGCGCTGTAACCCGGTTGTTGTCACGTCTCTGAAACGCTACCACGCTATTCGGGGGTCTAGACTTCGATGATTCTCCTATGCAGGAAGCAAAAAGAAGCAGTGCTGGCTACTTTGCTGGCAAGTCGCTGTCTTGTAATGCATGAAAAGCAGAAAAAACTGCCGACGTCAGCGGCGTTGGTGAGTTCGTCTTGGTCTGCAAGACCGCGATTACTCGGTCGCCAACGACAAGCGCGGTCACATATTCCACGAAATAGGGACGTGAAGTAAGCACAAAGTGGGTTAAACTCCCGTTGGTAACAACATTCAGTCAGTTGTACGGCGGCATGACAAGTGAGTTGACCGCCATTTTTCAAAATTCTTTGACTATAGCGCTCCGATTGGTTCGTGGTGATTCGGCGGCAGACGCTGCAAAAATCGGCCCGAGAGCAATCGGCGCGGAGAGGGCTTTTTAGGCGGATATCGCCGCCGCCGAATTGGATTCGGTGCGCTTTCGGTGGCCGAAATGCTCAGTGTAAACGCGCCTTTAGGGCAACACTGCATCGTGTAGGAAATCTCGTTGCTTCTCACGCTACCACGACAAAGGGCCAACCGTTGCTCATTATTATGTTAGCAAAAAAAAACAGCATGTTGTTGTACTACAAAAGTATGACATCACGATCTTTTTCTCGGAGGTGAAATCATTTTTCACCAAGAGGAATAGGCCAATTTAATTTTTTTTTTGGGGGAGGGGAGGAGGGAAACGCTTTCTGATCTGAAGTTGGGGCCGTGCAGGCAGATGTGGTCGAGCATCATTTTGGTCCATGTATGCTGTGGCGAAAAAAAAAAAAAAATCTTAGGGAGGGGGTGCATGAACCCGCAGTGTTGTAGGCCCCTGGCTAAGTTATACTGCTTCTATCACAGCGAGCGAGATTGTTAATGTGGCAGTAGTCGTTTGGGTCTGTCTGAAGCGATCGGTAAGGTTAGACTGACCTCAAATCAATAAGCACTTGCTCAGGCGAGTACCATCTTGTCTTTATCTTTCATTCAATTGACAATGTTCGGTCATTCAAATGCTTTGACCAGCATGTCGTATCACCACGAGGGGTAGCTGCTTACATGCCTTACCGTCTTGTCAAAACGAGCGCTCAGTTCAGCGGGCGTCGCCGATTTCAAACGGCGGCGGGAAATTCAGGCGCTGACGGTTCGTCGTAACGGAGGGCGCGCATTTAAAAACAACGAACAAAAAGACACCGCGAGCCCCTTCTCCTATCTATCTCAAAACGGCCTATCGCGAACAAGCAGTCTATAGTATCAAACGCGGGGCGACATCTTGAAACATACCGAATGGAAGCATGATGTAATATCGAGTAACGCCATGACGAGTGGCACTGGCGAGAAATTCTCGCCCTTTCGCTAACTTTTGCTGTGCTACGCACAGCAGAATTCCGTAGAGTATTCGCAAATAAGGTGGCGACCGGATATAAAACAGGCGGCGCCAGCGTGCCAGTGACAGGCTAATAGAAATAATAAAAAAGTAATTCGGGCCTGCTCACTACCCTGGGGATTGCCTCTGACGTCACTCACTTTCATTCTTGTCACTCACTTTCATTCTCGCCTTCTGCCGAGTAGACGAGCGTATGCACATTCCCGTCGTTCGAGAGAGCAGAATTCGAAGCCTGCCGTTGGGCGCTGGTGTTTCTTTCGGTGAGTGCATGAATATCACCGTGTTTTTCTGCGTCTGTGAAGTGCTGCGTGTTGATGTGATGTGCTTAGTTCACTCACTGAACGTTAGCTAGTGTGCTCTCGCAATGGGGACTACTAGTGCATGCTGGCCTGTCACGAATATTGGCGATGTGCCGAAGGTCGGAGTGATTTCGAACCCATGCAAGGACGAACAAAAAGAGGAAAGGGAGCGTGCCCTTAATCGAGATGACATTGCCATGCGTTGTCTTTGTGATTCGAAGGTATGCTTTTTGATTTCGTTGAAAAGCGCCACCTCTAACACGTTCGGTTCTTTCTGTAAACTGATGTCGTGTGCGCTTTCGAATTGTTAAACGTAAGCGTTGACGTTAGACACTTTTGCCTGAGCATCGCTGACGCTGAACCCCGCGGTAGTGTCACGAGACAGTGCTAGGAGCTGCACAGATTTCGCGTTTTTTCGGTGAGCATGTTTGTCGAGACGTGGTCTGCCTATAGCTGCAAATGACGGCGAAATGAAGTAAGCGCACCTTTACGCTCCGCTTAACCGAATTCACAAGCGGAGCAAGAGATGCCTTTCACGCTGCTCCGCTCGCACCTCGAACCATCAGAATCAAGCAATAAACTTGTGTGTCAATAACTTCTTAGATGAGGCGTTTTTCCGTCAGGGTCACTAAACATCTCGCCACTTGCGTTTAGCACAACGGAGGAGGAGAATAAAAACGGAAGAGCACGTACGGTGGTCAGTTCTCCTTAGCACTACGGCTTATCGTAACAACTCTAATTACTTTGTTTAGGAAAATAAAGGAAGAGGAGAACAACGAAAACACCGCGTGATATGAAGATATACGCGCGGGACAGCAAACACGGGTGTGAAACTACTACTACCCATCGCTCAGTTATTCAATGCCAAGCATTTCTTAGTGAAATTCGGTGAATTTGAGCGTATATATCCAGCCGCTTACGTTTAGGTGCTCTCGTGCTCATCCCCTTAACTTGGTGTGAACCAAAATTATAGCATGGTAGGGTAAGATAGTTTGACGAATACAACGCGCTGGTCGACATGAATAATGTCACAGTCCCGTCGCGTACGTTTTTAAACGCTTCTCGCCAGACAGTGGCACTTACCCACAGACAGGTACGTGCCACTGGTATGCGGATATGTGGCACGGGTGATTGACACTTAGTATTTACCCAGGAACGACAGGAACACACATGGGCAATTTTAACGCGCGAGTATTAAGAAATACCCGACATCGGTAGCGTCGACCCCGATGAATGCAAAGAATAAATGTCAGGGTCCCAGCTGGAATCGTACCCAAGCATTCTACGTGGCCATGAAGCATTTTACCACAGAGCTACGCCAGCTCCCCGAACTACTTTTCAAATGGACGCTAATCTTCGTCAAACGTCAAGGGGGTTGCAGTGCTGCCTACCCAATTTGATAAGCATTACATATGTACTCCTTTGATCCTGACGTCACGTTGAGTTAACGTCAATTGTGATTAGTCGCCATGCGCTGAAGTTGATTTATGTAGCAGTGTTCAGGGCCAGCATCCTCGCGAGCATCCGTGCTTCATATCAGCTTCTGGTGTTTCTGATACGCATGCTCCAGTTGGCATCGTTGCGCAAGTGCAAACAACTGGTTATATAAACATCTGCAACTCTTCAACATATGTCTGTGCGTGCAATATTTGTACATATATTTAGCGTCATTTTATGACGTGTGGCTCAAAAATTGTAACATAATTTCGTCGATTCCCAGGTACGTGGTGTCTGCTGAATTTTTTTTTAAGCAAGCTCCACAAAACTTTGCAAGTAGTTTGATTAAAGATCGTATACATTTCTTGTGAATGCGACAAAAATACGAAGCTCTTCTATATGTAACAAAATATATAATTTTACTATATTTATTTTTTTCTAGGAACATTTGCGAAAAGATTCTTCCTGAATGGTAAAATCTTTTCTGGTTATTACATGTGTCCAGGGTGTCCTTCTGAACCAATATAATAATTGTAGGCTTGATATAATAATTGTAGACTTGCTAAATGTCTTCATGTTTGATGACTAGAATTTAAGGGTTTTTGTCCTTAGAGAAAAACTTTTGCAAAAATGCAATTTTAGTGGCAACACTATTATTTTGCTTCAGAATGGGCGCACACTATTCAGAAAGAAGTCAGGAAAGTTTGCACATGATAGCTGCCGTAGTCACACAAAAAATGTAGCTTTTTTTGACGAAAAGTAGTGTTTGAAGAAAACACCACTTTAAAGTTCGAGTTCCCTCGGTGCAGACACGAAATCAAGTACGCTCGTTTACGTCGTGCACCGTTTACGTCAGGTTATACGCCTGCGGAGAAGCCGCTGTATCCTCCGTGGTACCTAACTCTTCCACGAGTACGTCTTACAATTCCAGGACTGCGTAAGAAATCAAATGAGCCTTCGCCAGCATTAAAAAAAAATCAGCTTGATCCTTTTGCACAAGGTGAACAGTGGTAATTACACATCTAGACCGATGGCTCAACTACAGTGTCTGGTTCTGGGGTATTGGTGGTGATAGTAGCTCGAGGAATAGCCTTGCGAGTCAAGCTGTCACAGGTCACTGCGTCTATACGGCGGTAGACCTTGCGGCTCGGCGCGGTGCCCTGGAGTAAGTCGCAAATCGGAGACCAAGCTAATGGGCTGTGTTTTTCTGTACTTGAAACTGGCCTTACAGTGCGCGCAGTCTTTTCTTCGACGAGGTTGACGCGAACAGCTCACGTACGCGATCGTCAAGCTACATCGCCACATCCTAGAAACAGGCCACGAGGTCAGTTTTCAGTGGCTACCTGGTCATTGTGAAATCAGTGGCTACGATTCCGCAGCCTATGCACATTGCACCAATAAGAGCATATCCTTCCAATTCATCTGTCAAGGACAGACGCTGCAAGGCAGCTTCGTCATCTGGCATGTAACCTATGTCTATTAGAGCGGAACATCCAAAGCATAAGACATACAAGACTCCACAAAATAAACTCTCAACTGGAACCTCAACCTCCATCCGGGCTTCATCGACGTGAAACTCCGCTTCTATGTCGGCTTTGGTTGGGGGTTGCTTTCACAAAAGCATATATAACCCTCATAGGAGTAACCGACAGTGTGGAATCAGAGGTCTGCGGCACCGATGAAGATATTGACCATCTGCTATGCCATTGCCCTCGATTTGCCTTTGAGAGACACGTTGCGACAATTGGACGATCGGCCACTGCTGGAGCACCGTCCTTGTCTTTAGTCGGCTCACAAGGGAGTCAAAGCCCTCTTACGCTTTCTAAGGACTACGGGTATATGTGAACGCCTTTTACTTTGGCATAGTACTACTAGTACTACCGCTGTATGCGCGTCAGCCCATGTACTGACAATTTTATCCTCTCTTTCCATTCTCTTTTCCCTCTTTCGCTCTCATCTTTATACTCTCATTTCACATTCCTCCAGCGTAAGGTAGTAAACCGGGCGTTCGCTCGGTCAAGACGCGTGGCGTCTTGGCGGCATTGAGCGGGCCTGAAGTTATTTTTCTAGGTGGCATTGGACAGGCAGTGAGGGAGTGGGTGAGGGGTGGTGTGAGAAGTATGTTCAAGTCGGTCGGGTAATGTGGTTAGTCGATCATAGAGAAGGTCGTCGACGGGCCGACGATAGGAGGGAACACAATGACGCTGGAGTCTGTTTCCTTGATGAGGAACGTTCGAGACACGTTCCAAAAATTGTGGACTGGATGTGTTTGGTAGATATTCAAGACTTGACGTGTTCTCGAATAGTTTGTAATGCATGATATTGAATTGTTGCACGAGTAGTTTGGTTGTTCTCGATGTTTTTAAATCTCATCTGAGCCATTGGCATGCGAAGAGCTCCCCTTCAAGGAGGAGGGGGGGCGCGAATGTTTGTAAAGACAATGTGTGGGGTGATCTTGCGCCCTCCCCCTCAGAGTCGCAGTGCCCCCTTCCTTATTATGTCAATGTATTAGGCTGACTTTGCTTTGCGCCTAATACATTGACATTCTCGCAGTTTTTTTTAACCACTGATGTTGTTGGGGTAGCCTAAGCTGTGATAGCAACATTCTTATCGAGAGCAATCATTGTTCACCAGAATGTCGTAGCAGAAGATATATACCAAGAATAAAGTTTAAAAGTGTAAAATAAAAAAAATAAACACGCATTCGTGACTTGAGTGCAGGCAGTGGAAGGAACGGCACCACTATCTCCATTTTCATATTTCACCACTGCGCAGTGCCACACGCGTGGCATAAGTCTATCGTCAGCACGTTCGTGTATTCTCTTTCATGAAAAAAATGACTGATGTGTCTTAAAAAATGCTAAAGAAATACATACCCAAAACTGAAAATGCAAAAAAAAAACCTAGCAATTTTTCTGTGTACGAATGCAACCGATGAGTGAGGCTTCCTCTAAATGAGACGTGAACTATGATGTAAGTTTTGAAACTGTTTATTAAAGACATTTTAATCGAAGATTTCTGGTTTTCGCTTGGTCTTGAAGAAGGTAGCCTTGTGCTTGTGCAGGCGTATCTTGAGGGGCTTGATTAGAACGTCTCGCAACAAAATTCGACTATATGTTTAGAACGGCTTGATGTTGACGCAAACATCCACATCGTTTGACATTAAGCGGTAAGTCACTGCGCATCTTTTGAACGTACACTTACACGTTGATGCACTGTTCCTTGACACCTTGTTGACGTCGTAGCCTGGTGAGGTGGCAGCCGTACCTGAAGGGGACTCGGATTGAAATTAGGCGTTCTTCGACGAGGTTCAATCTTGGCAAGTGATGTGGCTTCAGTGGGTAGTAGAAGCCGTTTATCATGCAAAACGATGGCACGTTGTCCTGCACAAGCGATTCGTCGCACGTTCCACACAATGCAGACTCGACATGATCATCCGCACTGGAAACGCAGTTAAGCTTGGCATGACTGCTTCTAAAATTTTAGCATATTCGAAGTAACGAGTCAAGTCTGGAGAAGTTCTCATAACCTCGCAGCATGCCTTGACGTTGCCGGGTGTCTTGTTGTCACAGGGACCACCACATCGGACATCGAGGAAAACGTCTAAAATACACCACTCTGAAAGTAGTTTGGCAAATTTAATCTAGTTCTTTCTTTATTTATTTATTTATTTACCAGACCAAACTGGAAGGTCGCCAAGGCTAAAAGCCGTGAGAACGGCTTGACAAAGGCCCTGGTGACCTGAATATACACATGGCAGTAGTGCGGAAATGAAAAAAAAAAAAAAACATGAACAATACACAATTCAAAAATGATTTTTTAACTGATTATTTTACAATACCTGTTATAAAATGTGTAAAAAAGGGGTTTCAATAAGCAAAATACATCATGCACAGACAGTCGTATACATTGACACTTATCAACCTAAAAAGAAACATATATACATTTATGTGAAAACACATACATTCATATCGCTAATACAACGCAAAATAACGAGATATAACATGATACAAAAAATTACATAGACTGTGAGAATGGGTTGTTGCGCATGTTCCTATGGAGCCAGAGAGCAGAAATGTGAGTGTAGTTGTTTTTTGTTACAGGAGATTGTACTTTCGTGCGTGTTAAGTGTTGTGGGAACGTTGTAGGCCAAGGCTTGGTGTCTATATGTAGTGCGGAAACGCGGTACGAACCAAATATCTGTATTTCTTGTAGGAATCGTAATGACACGACGCTGTAGGCATGACAGTGATCTAATGAAGTTGGAGAATTCCTTATTCGAGAAATAAAGTGTGTGCAATAAGCGAAATGTGTAAAGGTTGTCAGCTCGTATTATATTAAATTCTTGGAAAGCTCCACGCGTCGTTCCGAACGGTTCAATATTTCCAATCTGGCGGACTATTTTTTTTTGCAAAGTAATGACTTTATTGATGTTTGCTTTGCTTGTCGTGGCCCATACAAGGCTGCAATACATTAGATGTGAATTAAATAGCGCATAATATATCTGAAGTTTCACTTTGAGCGGCAAAATGTCACGGCAACGAGACATCACTCCTGTTACCGAAGAAAGCTTTTTACAAACAAAATTTACATGTGTATCCCAGCCTAGATTGGAAGAAAAATAAACTCCAAGTATTTTGTAGCTATCAACAATATCAATCGGCACTGATTCAAGAACTAAAGGTTGATGGGTAGCGAGTACTTTATTTTTGGCACGAAAAACAATGGCTTTGGTTTTATTTGGATTAATTTTAAGCTGGTTCATTCTGGACCATGACGAAATTCTTGAAAGTATATCATTTGCTTTGCTTACAATGTCATCTAAGTTAACACCATCAAGGATTATTGTTGAATCGTCCGCATATATGACGTATTTAACTGTTGTGTCCAGTTGAACAATGTCATTAATGTAAACATTGAACATCAGCGGACCAAGTATACTGCCTTGCGGCACACCACGAGTGAGGGGCAAGAATGACGAGCTATTTTCATTAATGTAAACACTTTGGCACCTATTGCTAAGATATGATCGAATTAAAGATTTGGCAACACCCCGAATGCCATTTGATTCTAATTTGTCTAACAATATATTATGATGAAGCGAGTCAAATGCCTTACTGAAGTCTAGAAAATATGCTGAGTGTGAATTTATTTTGTTCAAAGTTATGAAGTATAGCTTCCTTTAATGTCAACAATGCAGTTTCAGTGGACTTGCCGCTTATAAAGCCAAACTGCGCATCTGTTAACACATTGTGTTTATTAAAAAATTTCGTTATGCGGACATGAATAATTTTTTCTAAACATTTAGAGAAGACAGGAAGGACCGATATAGGCCTGTAGTTACTTTCACTGTTGCGGTCACCACCCTTAAAAATGACTGATACGCGAGCTTTCTTCATGGCTTCTGGAAAAACACCATGTTCAAGAACTAAGTTATATATATAGGTTAGTACACTACTAAGTAAATATAAAACATGTTTTATTGGTGTGATCTGCAGGTCATCGGCATCAAGAGATTTAGTACTATTTAGATGCTTGAAGATTTCGCATACTTCACTTTCGTTAGTTGGGTCAAGAAAGATACTTTGGCTCACGTTACTGCATCCGGCGACAAAATCCGCGTTATCATTGCACAACGCTACTGCATTTATGAAGTAGTTATTAAAATGATCTGCGAGTGCTGCACCTCTAAAATCTTTACCCCCAAAGGTTATGGACTCAGGCAAAGCATTTTTATTATCACGACCGAGTATGGTATTAATTAGCTTCCACGTAGCACTTGAACGTTGCCGATTGGCATGTACAAAGATACGCTGATAGTAGGCTTTCTTGGCACGTTGAAGTTCAGCGTTTAATCTATTGCGAAGCTTTTTAAATTCTTTCAAAGTTTCGGCAGAGCGCGTACGCAGAAAAGTGTGATAGCAGATGTTTTTACGCTTTATCATACTCAGATGCTCGCGAGTGACCCAGGGTTTCCTTGCCTTTCTTGCAGATTTTAATGTTTTAAATGGAAAATGTTTTGCGTAAATGCGTCGAAAAGTTTGGATGAATGCATCATATGCGTTATCGGCATTTTTCTCCTTAAATACAGATGACCAGTTTTGTTTGGATATATCGAGCGTAAAAGCTTCAAGACTTCGAGATGTAATATGCTGTATGGTAGGCAGCACCCGCCGCGTCCCTTTATCGAGAGGTTTGCAAAAATAGTTCATAAACACAGGACAGTGGTCACTAATATCAGATGTTATTGTGCCTGCGCTATAAATTACTGTGTCAATATTGGTAATGACAAGATCCAGTGCTGATGAAGTGGAGCATGTAATTCGTGTTGGCGTATTAATTAGATTTTTAAAACCACTCGAGAGCAAAAGGTTATTTAGCTCGCGGGTGACACAGTTTTCCTCCAGTAGGTTAATATTAAAATCTCCTGCAGAAATAAGGAGGAAATTATTACAACAAGCATACTCCAAGAAGTTCTCGTAAAATTGCATGAAACTTGCCATGCTTCCATTTGGCGGTCGGTAGGTTACCGAGATAAGCTCATCTTTAAACTGGACTGTAAGTATTTCATATTCATCTGTTATCTTACTGAATTCAGGGACGACGTGGCAACTCTTTTTTGTCGTAACGAGCAAAGCAACCCCTCCCCCTCGCTTATGCGTCCGATTAAGATAGAATGTATTGTAGCCATCCAGAGTAAAAGTAGGTTCATCATTTGTACCCCAAGTTTCAGTCATCATAATGAGGTCAAATTTTATTTGGAATTGCTCTAAAAAGAGTGCAACGTCGTCCCTTTTATGGTTAAGTGACCTCGTGTTAATATGCAGAACTGAGTTGCCTGTTTGATTGTGTAAGCAGATATCGCGAGGAAAAGCAAGCTCTAGGTAATCCATAGCGAAATAAATGCTATTTCAAAGTTTCAAGCAAGCACATCAACTGACATTATGCAGACACAGAACTATTTTGCCCTCCAAAAATCCTGTCGATATCACGCTCGCTGGGTATGTGTACAGCAGGTGTTTCGTCAGTCTGTTTAGCGTATATCTTCCCGTTGTAAGACCATACAGATTTCCATTTCATTTCGTACTTCTTTTTTACAGCGGTCGCGAGCAGTTTTTTCAACGTCGGGCAGAGATGTTCATTCACATACACAGGCGGTGAAAAGGAAGTTGAGTTGCCAATGCCCAAATCTGCATTTGTAAGGCGCGCTTTTTTTGCCTTCTTTAGCACCCTGTCCCGTTTGACGCGGGACTTAAATTGAACAACGATGTTGCTCTTGTTTTCCGTTCTACTCGGCACACGGTGACACGCCTCTATGTCATCCTTGCTAAGCGGCTCTCCGATAACCGTGCCTAGCGTACAAAGTAAGTCGCTGACCGATTCAGTCTCCCTTTTCACAACGCCTTGTATTTCTATATTGACATTCCTAGAGTACTGTTCACAGCCGGTCAATCGATGCTCCAATTCAAATACAGAGGTTTTCAAGGACGCGTTTTCTAGGCGTAGAGAAGCATTATCACTTTTAAGGCGAGCACTTTCAGCGACAGCTTCTTCTAATTTTTTCTTCAACTCCTCAATACTGTCGTGAGCGTAGTCAATGCTTTTAGTCATGTTCCTTTGTTCTGTTTTCAAGTCTCGAATTTCATTCCTGAAATCCCTTACCACAGAGTCACGGAACATCTTAAGTTCCTGCTGCACCTCCTCCTTTAACTTCACACATTCAGTCTTCATTTCCTCCTTCAATTTAGCCATAACAAATCTTAATGATTTACGAAAGAAGCAAGAAAGCACCACAGATAATTCAAAACAATTTGGCAGTGACGACGGAACACACAAAAAAAAGCTATAAGCAGCTCAGTATACTTGGTCACTGACCTGTACAGAAAGCAGATTGCTTATTACGACGTTCACAGTTCCGCCGTCACTGCCAAGTGATGCAGCCGGCGACCTGAGCGCTCTTCTTGTAGGGTGAATTTGATGACGTGGACGAAGCTGCACCGCGCAGGACACGGCAGCACGCAGGCGCACAAATGAAGCACGCAGCAGCGTAACTATGCAGCCAGGGACCACGGTACCTTTCCTTCCAGGGTTGGGTATCACCGGTGAAAAACGTGCGTCAGCCTGTACAGAAAGCAGATTGCTTATTACGACGTTCACAGTTCCGCCGTCACTGCCAAGTGATGCAGCCGGCGACCTGAGCGCTCTTCTTGTAGGGTGAATTTGATGACGTGGACGAAGCTGCACCGCGCAGGACACGGCAGCACGCAGGCGCACAAATGAAGCACGCAGCAGCGTAACTATGCAGCCAGGGACCACGGTACCTTTCCTTCCAGGGTTGGGTATCACCGGTGAAAAACGTGCGTCAGCCTGTACAGAAAGCAGATTGCTTATTA
Organism: Rhipicephalus microplus; assembly: GCF_043290135.1. Taxonomy (NCBI): domain Eukaryota; kingdom Metazoa; phylum Arthropoda; class Arachnida; order Ixodida; family Ixodidae; genus Rhipicephalus; species Rhipicephalus microplus. The sequence continues at coordinate 43,923,233 of NC_134703.1, forward strand.
CGACGTTCACAGTTCCGCCGTCACTGCCAAGTTCATGCGCTCACGTAGATCCGACTCGTCGTGTAAGTTTCACTGCAGATGTGCAATCATTCGCTTGGATATCCTCAAGTTCATAAGGCAAAGAAGATACGTGTCGGAGAATCTGTTACAGCGAGGGCCTAGAAAAATGCACGCAGTTATTCTGAGCTGAAAGGAAGCAGATCGACAACTAAGCACCGCAAGCTAGGGAACTGTTCAATAGCGTTAATGTAAGGTGCAATGCGGCTAGAATAGTGTGGCCTCGTTTTGTGTGCTCCATCTTGCACGTATCCGTCCGTTAAACAAATTGCCGGTATGCATCGGTGTAAGATGAGAGTCCGCATGGTCTCGACGTGAACTAAGCTCGTAGCCAACGCCTCGACGTCCGCAGTGTGCAAGCAAAAGCCGCGCAGCTCCAAGTTCACGAGCGTCGTTGATGTCGAAAGCGCGGAGGCGATTCCACTCACGGTTATGTATTCGTGCCCTACCGCACTCTTTAGGTGCAACGTCTTTAGCGTATTCCTTCTTGCCAACATGTTCAGAAACAAAGTAGCTTCATTTTCACCGAAGCAGGTGACATCAAGCGAGAGATGGCAAAGTGTCTGGCACTGCTGCAGGGTCAGCAACAAAGTGCGCCCGAATCGGGTAGCATTTAAAAACCAGTCCACCTTGAAAGTCGAGAGTTTGGTGTTTCGTTCGATGACACCCGCCAGAATGGCCATAATCCCCCTGTTTGAGTCACGTATTCTTTTAAAACACAGCTCCTCAAGGTTCTCTAAAGAGAGGCACCCTGTAAGCAGCTGTCGGCAGTAGGTGGCCTCGTCGTTGACTGCGTTAACCCTCAGTGTCTTTAGGCCCCTGCATTTGCTGATGCCGTTGCAGAGAATGCTGAATAGCCCCTGATTGCAGAACCGACCCAGGTCATCCAGCACGATCGTCGCCACGCAAATGTGTTTGACTAAGAGCCTGTGTAGAAGGACGACCGCCCGTTGAACGCGTTCCCTCGGTTCCTCTCGGTCGGAGGTCGTCGCGGAAAAGCAGACTGCCACCTCCCTGGTTTCGACCACTTCATCGATGTGTACTTGGATGGCAGCCAGTACGTCGTTACACGCAGCGATATGCTTGAACAAGTCGCAGTCACGGAGGTTCTGCTTGCCGCAGGGTGCCATGAAGTCGGCACCTTTGTTGTTCAGGATCGTCTTGACCTGCTGGAACGTCGCGTACGCGTCTTCCGCTGATCGGAACATGCTGGGACACATCCCCTTGAAGCATGTCGAGTGCAGTCGTAGTTCCGAGTGTGTTGGATTCTTTACCTGCAGTGAGAAATGCAGTAAGGTCTCAAACAAAGATGTTTACTTTTTATATTCAAGTTAGCGCATTCATACTCTGTTGGAATCAATAAAACACGTGATAACGATAAAGCTTGGCCAGCCCTTCCAAGCACAAGTTGGCTTATAGGTTAAATAAAAAAGTTTTTACGCTATAGTCGCTTCGCGCTTGAAAGCCCGTTCAAGTTCTCTATACTTTATTGGAATCAACATGATGCAATACGAGGAATTAATAAACATACTCAAAATTCTCTGTACCATTTCTGCCTCGAATGGCCATGCAATTTCCGTCTTTCTCATACCTATCTGCCTTTTTCCTGAAATAGTATATGATGTTTAAAGAAATCTCGTTGAGTATTTTAGGTAAGCTTTCGTTCAACCATGCAGAAAACACTGCTCAATGTTTTTGTATTGTCCATTTGTCATATGCACAACAGCACAAAGGGGACGGGTATTGCGTATATTTGTACTAACTAAACATAACTCTGAAGCTTTGTCGGTTAACCATGATAGTAAAGACGACACACAGCGCTCGTGTAGGCGTGTGTTTCTTCCTCTCGCCGTGCTTCACGTTCGCGCTGTTCTTATTATGTAGCGCTGTTCTACTGTTCTCTACAGTACAACTGCGCTACCTGAATCGTTGTGGCAATTCATTTTAGTTAGAGTAATGAAATCACGTCTGCGTTAAAGTTAGCCAAGAGACAATAATTTTACGGCCAAGCAACGTAGTAGGACCCCAATCGAACCAAAACTCCCGATTCGTAATGTTATGGAAAACTTAACAATGCACGCAATATGAAATTGAAAATGGCATCAAGCGGTTCTCATTGTGGTGTGTGGGTGAAGATTTGCTCTTTATAGCTGATTATGGCTGACGCGACAAAAATATGAAAAACCGATTATAGTTTTTTGTCCTCTTCCTCTTTTGAGGCAACAATAATTCACCTCGGTAGAAACTTAAATGGTCACCTTGAAGAAGGAAACGTGAGTGCTTGTTTATAATGTTTGGAAATCATGTGATCATAATCGTGGTTCCAGCTTTGATTACATAACCTAATTACGAACAGCAAAAAATTATGAATGTAACTAGTTGAGGATATATTCAGAAATTCTAAGTAATCGTTCAATCTCCACACAATACTTTTTTGCTCGGGTGCAGCGAGGATTCCTATTGAAAAGTGAAGGAATGCTTCGTAGCATGTTATCATTGGGTAGACTATGATAATATTAATACTTGAAGTTTTCCGTCCCAAGTCCATCATGTGGTTATAAGAGACGCCGCAGAGGAGGACTCCAGAAATTCCAACTACCTGGGGTTCTTTGACGTTTACCTAAATCCAAACACAAGGGGCGCTAGCGGACCCACATATAAGCGGCCGCGGCAATCGGGATTCAATTCCGTAACCTTCAGGTCAGCACTCTAACACTGTTACTACTAGAGCGTTGGGCCAGGTTGCTTAAAAATTGAAACTCTCAAGTTGAAAAGCATCAAAATAAAACAAAGTAGATCGGTGGTGTACTTGTGTTCCAGACTTACCCGTGCTGTCTGGGACATTTTCCAACGAAGCCGGCTTCTTGTGGATGACTACACGCTGGTCGACGTGAGTTCGCGTATGTTGACCCCCGAGAGACCGGCTCGAGTCTGCAGGAGAGTCGAGATATCCGCTCCTCTTAAAGCCATCGCTTTTGAACACGGCAGTGAAAAGAACACAAGGCTATCAGACGAAGCGCGTGGTTCACCATTCCCATAGTGACGGGTGGTTCACATATACCTCGATGACTCACGAGCGTGACTCACCCATTCACGGCACGTTCGGATGGGAGAGTGAGATATAAGGAACAGAGTACGTGGAAGATTAGGGTAGAAAGCGAGGTATTAGCTGTACATCGATGCGATTATCTCATTGCACAATGGTTGATCAGAACACCTATATCTCTACTGGACTCATTTGGAGTTCTAGCTGTTGGTGTTTCTTTCATTCGGTGCATTGGCGGCACGACTACGGAGTACATCGTGTCAGGCATAGGCCTGCGCAGGGTTACTTTTCAAAAGGCGAAGGTTCGTCGCAGCTAGAGTTAGCTGTATACTGAAGGTAGCATACACAGTACTGCTCTAGTCACAGCCCCACCCTCCTCTAATAATTCAATCTATGAAGCAGACTTTGCACCCCAATATCTTAAGTTAAAGGGGAAGAGGATGCCCCCCCCTCGTGCGCAAGTTTATGGTGTGAGGTTTTACTGTCTGTTGGAGACTGGACTTCCACATTTGAGGTATCGAGCCGTGGCCTCTATTCTGTAGGTCGAAAAAAGAAAAAAAATGACTTTGTGTCTCGCTGTCAATTCTGTGTTTTTCTATCTCGTTCTTGCTTATTGGCTTATCTGTTAGCTAAATAATAAATAAATAAATAAATAAATAAATAAATAAATAAATAAATAAATAAATAAATAAATAAATAGTTTTTATTTTACTTTACACCTCCTATATATTGTGGCGAATAAAGAACCATGGATGCTCGGTTAATCGTTAAGATTTGTAATATTAGGAAGGCGAAATGCTTCTGAGGTATATATTGCGCACATAATTAAAATACAATGACTTCGGCTTCGTTCCCACTTAGGTATTGGTGTATGAATGAAAAGTCGAGTGCAAGTGGAAATTCGTTGCCACGTATCTTGAAAAGGGTTACCTTTGTTCTGCCGCAGTTACTTTTTTTTAAACATGATCCGCCCACTGTTCTTTTCATTTGTGACGGAGTAGGTGGGCTTCTTTCCTCTGCAGGCTGTTTTTCTTTCAGTTCCAAGTATGGTTTGGTATTCAAGAAGAATAGTAGAAGAAAATGCACCATTTCACTCTCTTGGTTTCTGGGAACGCATCAGCAGAATCCACTGGACACAGTGGAATCTGGCCGAGCATAACCGAATGGTGTTAATGTACATCAAAACATTGATTGTAGCTGCAGCTCTTGCTACTTAGACCGCTCTTCTTCCTCATGCGTTTACCTGATTTGTTGATTCGTATTTGGAAGGCGTTTTAAAACTCTACATGTAGAAGCTGTCAGTTTCGTCATGCAACTCGGAGTGACCATTTGTAGGTGATACCATGTGCAATGGTGCCCATTTTTCGCCTGCCATTTAGAATTTGCAGTAAAGTGTTTAAGTGCAAAAGTGGCGAAAGCGCAGCTTTTGGTATAGCGTATGGCCCCGACATAAGCACGTGCAACTTTCGCCGGGGCTAATATTGAGGCATCTTGGCACGAGTGCTGCCAAACTTGAAGATAGTGCGTATATAGTTTTTGTTCTAGTTCTTGTTCTAGTTCACCTATTGCTCGTGGCGCATACCCCCTGTGGGGGATTGGCCGAGAATTGACGAGTTCTGTAAAACATTATTTTTTCCATGAGGCTCTGCGGAGCCCCGCTCTTTACGACCAAACCTGGGCGACCCAGCATGCCCGTCAGGCAGCGTCGAGGCAAGCCCTTGACGTCCCCTCATGGGAGACTTAGGCCCGGCCACCTAAACCTACTGGTTTATTATAATAAAGTTTATTCCTTTTCCTCCTCCTACATTTATAAAATACTCTCCAAATAATAAAATAAAATATTTATAAAATAACTATAAAATACTAGTGCGCAGCTCAGCAGCCTCATTCTTTAGTCTTTAATTCCTCTCTTAATTCTGTTTCGTTTTCGTAATTTCTAAATCTTGCCCATATTTTTCTTTGTTTTCTTTTTATATTATTATGTTTCGTTTTTTTCTATTTTTTTTCTAATTTCTCGCTTGCTTTCCTTTTTTCAATTTTTACGTGGTTTTATTTAATGTGCTCCACACTTATTAACATCATTGGTGTACTCGCAGAACAAAAGAAAGCGGCCTTTATGGCGCGAGTGCGTGCTCAATATGCCACAGATGGCACTGTTCTTCATGGTTTTTTTCCTGCGTTAAAATCATCAAGGCTCTCGAACAACAAAAGGAAGAAGGCTTATCATATAGGGCCACAAAAATTGTGTTTATTTTTGGAATTAACGGCTGGAAGTCTAACACCTGCTGAGGTATAGTTTTTCGTTACGCAGTAAAAAGCTGGGTCGAGAGAAATCAGTGGTCAGTCCGTTTATTTCAGCTGCACATTCGCACGATGCATATTGAAGCATTAACTCCTGTGGAGCGCTACACGCAATTCATGAAGCCTGTTTTTTTTCATTGTGATGTGTAGAAATGTTGACACTCTAACAAGGTACCTGATGCTCTTAAGGTCTTGGTGAATCTAGCATACAACACAAAACATTGTTTCAGTAACACCAGGAACAACAAGATGCGGCAAATAAAAACTATCAGAATTTACACAGTAAAACGAGTGCATGAAAAACATAAAATAAGGAAAAACAATCTCGCATTAGGCGTGAGTTTACACAATGATTATTGTTGTGCTGATAATTGCGCGAAGGATGTCAGAGCAAGGATCCACGAGTAATGTGACTCATGTCACACAACTAGCGTTATGAGAAATTCGGAAACATAGAGTGGGTGCCAGAGCCAACGTGGGTACTTTGAGGGTACACAGAAATCTCAAGGCTCTAACTGATTTCCTTAGCTCTTGTGTGTGCATGACTCAGCCTCCCTCCCCCAATCTAAACAAAGGAGGAAGAGGGAAGAGCGAAAATAGGACAGGCCGCCATGGCGAATTGGATGAGTCGGAAGGAACAAGGTATTCCGTGAAAAAGAAAAAAAAAGTGGGATGGGGGAGGGGGAGTGGACCACGTGTTTCTGAGCTATAGTAATCGGTAGAAAGCATCACTGTAGAGCTGAAATTCCTAGAACGAAGATTTAACACTTATCGGCGCCCGTTGTTTATGTACCATATCGCGTGGACTCAAGGGCCCCTTTTGAAATGTTTACACCTGCTTGGCTTAAGCGTAATAAACATGAGTAGGGTACGACTCTGCATATTTTTTTGTCTCTTGGGGACAGGAGCTTTAACTGAGAGATGTAAACATTGAGATAGTAGAAGTAGTGACCTAGTACATTAAAATCTGTGCCACTACTTTCGGCAATTTCTTCGCTGTGTCATCGTGATTACCGTTTAACCGAACGGGCTGTCTTGTTTCGCCAATGTACGGTTTGTGTATTTTACGAGCTCTCATTTTATGGTGCGCACATTTTTTTTACGCGCTCTCTGTACCGTGGTGCCTTGAATGCTTCTTCTTTCCCCCAGGAGACGGTAATTGGAAGACACCTTCAAACATTGCTGAAGTAAAATGCAATCACGTTTACATCGCATGTCGCATGTACTTAACGTAGAGTAACAGTTGCCTCTTTCTGCAGAAGAAAACTCATCGTGCACTTAATCTTTCAGACCTTGTTTTTTCTAAGTAGCACTTTCATCACATATATTCTTTGATTAGCTTGTCATGTTCGTGCTGCAACAAAGTGTTTTTTTTATGCTTAACCAACAAGCGCGCGCCTTCTCGTATGGCTCACCTAATCGCGTTTAGCTCAACTTCCATAACTCCATTCACTGATGTCACTCACGGTCTGTTTTCAGCCGTTTCTTCCCTCCAAGCTTCGGGACAACGTGAATTTGTTTTGAGCGTATTTGTCTATTTATCTAGCTGCCTAAAACATTTAGCTTTCCTGGTCGTTTCGTTAACGCTATCAATACCAAACTTGGTATGGCATAACATGACTGCATAAAAAACATACTTGACAAGTCGCAACATGAAAACCATGACATGTATGTCATGAATGTCATTATTTACATGTCATGGTCCTGCAGCTCTTGGGGTGGTTTCGTTCACCGCATGTTGAAAAACTGGTGTGGTATGGCATGATTGCGTGGTGAACACAAGCAACAGACCCTAACATGAAAATCATGACATCCGTGTCATGTAAACACATGACTACATGTCACGCTCATGATGCGCTTACGGCCGTTTCGCTAGCGTCACATATACCAAATTCGGTATTATGGTACGTGAATGGATGACGAAAGTATGTGACTGGTGCAAGCATGATAATCATCAGATGCGTGTCATGTAACAACATGGCTATATGCCACACTCATGATGCGCTGGCAGCCGTTTCGCTTGCTTCACTTATACAAAATTTGGTATTACGGGACGTGAATATATGAAGAACCTATGAGACTGGTGCAAACATGCATGATAAACGTGAGAGGCGTGTCATGTAACAGACTATATGCTACGCTCATGATGCGCTCGCGGCCGTTTCGCTAGCTTCAAATGTACCAAACTCGGTATTACGTGACGTGAACGGACGACATAGGTAAATGACACATTTAAAAATAACAACGACCTGTGTGTCATGTAACAACATGACTACATGCCACACTCATGATGCACTTGCGGTCGTTTCCCTGGTTTCACATATACCAAATACGGTATTACTTGATGTCAATGGATGACGAAGGCATGTGACTGGTGCAAACATGATAATCATAAGATGCGTGTCATGTGAAAACATGACTACATGCCACAGTCAAGACGCCAATACATCTTGACGTGACGCGGTGCGCGTTCTCGCCGCCGTTAATTTCGTCGCGTCACGCTGGCGTTGCCACGCCAGGCGCCGGTCATGCCATATACCTGCAGGCGCGCGCCGCGCTGCGTTGCTTTGAGGCATGCGCGTTTCAGTGCGTCCGGCCTCCCTTCGTCACGCAAAGAGGGAGACGCAGTGTTGTCTGGGTAACGCATCGGCGCGAAATGCAGCATGTCGGATTTCGCGCCGGTCGCCGTCGGGTCTCGCTGACGGACGCTGGTCACGCCTGGCGTCAGACTATAGAGTGCTCGCGTTTTGCTAACGTATAGCGTCGCTGTGCCCAGCGTGCGTGTGCGTCAACGCTACATTGGAGTATATTGGGCCCTTCATGATGCGCTCACGGCCGTTTTGCTAGCTCGACATGTACAAAATTTGGTGTTACGTGACGTTGTTGGATGACGAAATGTATGACTTGTGCAAACATAATAATCCTAACACGCGTGTCATGTAAGAACATGACAACATACTACGCTCATAGTGTGCTCGCGGCCGTTTCTCCAGCTTCACATATACTAAACTTGCTATCACGTGACTTAAATAGATGACGAAGGTAAACGACATATTCAAACATTAGAATCACGACACGGAAGTCACTTACGGCATCATTTACCTCCACCTCGTAATGTTGTGGTGATTTTAAAGTGAAATATCAACATTTCTCATTCATGCTTCGCATATCATCGATTCCCGCTGTACGTGGGATCTGCCGTTTTTTTAAAAGTGAAAGCCGTTATGAAGTCACAACGAGGGTCGTGTGCGCCGTAGTTTTCCACCGCCGGTGTACGTAACCACTATCGCGCGAAATGGAAAAGAAAAAAAAGAACTTAGTAAATACAAACACAAAGAACAAAATGGGATTCAAACCAGGGTCCCCTGCGCGCCAGCCCAGTATTCTACCACTGAGCCGCGCCGGTGTCTGAAGCTCTGTTGCAAACTTCCCTCAGTCAGGTTTGATGCCGGGAAAGTAATCGCATTAATATTAATAATTATGTGTTTGCAAACAGCAAAGGATCAACCAGGCGTCACATAATGTGAATTGCGTAACGAGTAACCCGCGACGGTGGTCGAGTGGCTAACGCACTCGGCTGCTGACCCCGCCGGTCACGGGATCGAATCCCGACAGCAGTGACCGCATTTTCGATGGAGGTGAAAATTCTTGAGGTCCGTGTGTTTAGATTTAGGTGCACGTTAGTAACCCCACGTGATCGAAATTTCCATAGACCTTCCTTACGGCATCTCTCATAACCACATGGTGGTTTTCAGACGTTGAGCCCCGACAATTATTATTATTAAGTACGCGTTATGAGTAGGCCGTTGAATGTTCCAACCCATTACAAACGCTTCAGACATAATTCTTTATCGTCGTCAGCGACAGCATCAAAGTAACTGCATCGAAAAAGTGCACCAAATTCTTGGCAAGTGTGTAGCCGGTACCACGCTTCGCCGAAGAATGATTAAGGATGGCATAGTGAATGCCTTTATACTACACAAAACTTATGATAATTATTGGCGTAATGAATACTGTACAAGCTTGTTTGTAGTAGTTACACAAATAGTGTTTAAAAATGCCCTGAATGACCACTCTTCCTGTCTGTGCTGCGCGTTTCCCGCAGCCTGCAGATTTTCTTTTTTTTTATCGTTGCCGCGATAACCGTTCTAACTTTATTCACTGCATACATTGTAGTGGCGAGTTGAAAGTAATGCGGAGAAACGTAAACCAGCAGACAGCAACAACAAAAAAAGAATCCTTTGGGGAATGAAGATCTTTTATTTCAAACACATCAGTCTTTTACCAAACAAAATAAATTGCATAGGTAGTCAAATCACCGTCTCAAAAACATCAAACATATTGATGAGCATTAAGAATCACTAAAGTCATAAAAGTACTGTCGATAAGTACAATAAAAAGAAAGTCTAAGATGATAATGAACACAGGGTAATGATAACATATACATCTCGTACACTAGTGAGCAAGAAAAATAAGATTAAAAACCTTCAAAGCAGTCTCGGAGGCTTGATCGAAATCAATCCCGCACGCACAGACACAACTACCGTACTGCTTCTACGAGAAGTGAGAAGTTACCCACTCGCTATTTCGAATATCAAAGGAAAACTTAATAAACACACATGAGTCTACAGTAACTCCTTGCTTCGTTAGAATATAAAGCCTCATTCTTCAAAGGTGCCAGAAGGTTCGCGAGTTGATAGAAATACCGATGCTACTAAACTGGATGGAACAATAACGCAACTTCAACAAGCTACGTATATAAAGTGAACGGGTGCGTTGTTCAACCGGTTAAATTGTTCATACATGGCTGCACGCATGTCACATCACGAAACAACACTCGCAAACGGTTATGTACACTGCACAGCGTAAGCTGCTTACAGTCGTCACTCTGCTAACACTGACTAGAAACCGTTAGTCATGGCAATAAAATAAATACATATTGTAAAACAAGTAAAATATACTAAATGTAATATAAGGTTGTACTTTGATTTTAAAAAGTGCAATATTGTTGCCCAAAATAAAATGGCGTGCTGACATGAATCCGCCACTCTTCGGGAAAGAATTAGTTAGGATACATATTAGTTCACATTAGTGACTTGAAATGCTAACAAAATGTCGAATTGCGGTGGTGGCATTCAGTAACAGATGATGCGGAACGTTTGCAAACGCCTAATTAATCCACAGTATATATATCAAGGCGAATATACTGTTTCGAAAGGGTGAAACGGCTAATTTGTTTTGGATAATCTGCAAACTATTGTTGGCATGGAAGTACGTTTCTGAATGGAAGTGACATTTCCGCAGGAGCGTAGCCAGAAGTTTCTTTGCGGAGTGTGGGGCAGTTCAACCATGCTTTATGTTTGTTCGTGCGTGTAGTTGTACGTGTGCGCGCATATGTACGCAAACAAAATTGAAATATTTATGGAAAGGTTTGAATCTTCCCTCTCCTTGCCTGAATACGCTCCTGGTTTAAACACATAAAGACTGAGTGATCAATTCCACACTATTAGCATGCACCTTGAATAGATTAAAGTTAACTAATTAGGTGTTGCTAATCTAGTCTAGGTTTACTAAGAGATATCATGTCAGCAATGCCATATTTTTCGAGATATCTACATCACACTGCAGAAGCTGTCAGTATTCCACATTTCAAAACCCTGCTAGAATTATAATCAACCTAAATAACACTTCGTGTGGACAGACATTCACCCCCATCGAAACAGGGTAGTCAGTACAGCATATCATCAACGTTGCAATAGTTCAAATAGAGAAGGCGTGTTTCTAGGAACTATTAGGTTCAGGCCTCACCACGTCCGCGACGCTCAAGTATCTTCGAATGGCCAGCCAGCAGTCTGCGGGTAGCGAGTCGAGGCGGGCCCATCCGTCACTGCTCTCTTCGCAGACGACACCAGCGTTGGCAACACCGGTGATGCTCATGAAGACGTCCATGTCCTTCAGAAACCGCACTGCGTTTTGCACCAGACTCACAGCCTCGCACTCGTCTACGCCTGCCAGTACCTGAACTCGCAACGGCAGCAAAGGGCTTGAAGTGACCGCCTCGAAAGCTTCAGCGTTATTTTTGTGGAACCACTGGCATGCCACAAATCTCGCCCCCCTCTCCAGGAGAATGACGTTACGCGTCGTGACATTCTGAATGAATGCCCAGTTCTTGGCGTTTTCCCGGCGCTCGAAAGTCTTCATGGACACGATCGTGAAGTTGCCCGCAATCGACTCGGAAAGCCGTGAGAAGAACGTTTTCGAAGGAGCCATGCTTTTCTCATTGTAGGTCAGCGTGTGTATCACCTTGCTCGAGCTGACGATGTCTGCCAGGAATTTTGCACTACGTTTTGTGCAGCACCAGCACTCAATGCCGAGGCTCGTAATGCTTGAGTTCCGTGATAAGCCATGAAGCAGAAGCATGTTCGACTCTTTGCTCGCACTAAAGTTCAGCGTGACTGCTTCCAAGACTTTAGTAGCTTCAAGGTATCGCGCCAACACTTCAGCGGTGCTCAGCACCATGAATCTTCCTTTCATGTCTAAAGTGAAGCTCACTACATGATCAATAGTTCTCATACCTGTGAGGCATGCGTTCAAGTACGGATTCTCGTTGTTCCAGGTGCCATGCTCGACCTCAAGGACAACGGCTCCAACACGGCACTCGGTGGGTAGGTTAGCAAGTTCAACCTCGTTCATGCAAACAGGACTCAAGTGGATCCGGCTCGACGTGCCAGTTTCTGTGGCGACGCGCGATAACACGCATGGATATCCTCGAGTTTCAGCAGTAGCGAAGACATGAATCGGAGAAGCAGCTGCAGCGAGGACTTGGAGAAATGCGCGCTGGTCTTCGGAGCTGAAATGAAGCAGGTTGAAAGCGAAGCATCGCAATCGCGGAAGCCAATGGATAATGTAAATGTAGGGCACAATGCGGCTAGAAACGCGCGCCCACGAGCCGTTAGCCTCGACGTGCATGTGTCCATCGGTAAAAGAAAATACCGGTATGCATTGCTCGATGATAAGAGTTTCCATAGTCCGGATATGAGCCAAGCCCATTGCCAACGCCCACATGTGCACAGTGGACAAAGGAAAGCCAAGAAGCTCCAAACTCGCGAGCGTCGTTGAGTTTGACAATGCGAAGGCGATGCTGTTCACTGTTATGTAATTATGGCTTAGCGCACTCCGAAGGCGCAACGACTTGAACACATTGTTCCCTCGCAGAATGTTAAGAAACAAAGTGGATTCATTTTCATTGAAACTAGTAACGTCCAGTGAGAGATGGCTTAATGTCTGGCGCCATTGCAACGCCTGCAACAATGCTGACATGTATCGGGTTTCTCTGGAAAACCAGTTCACATTAAAAGTCACAAGCCGGGTGTTACGTTCGATAACAGCTGCCAGGATGGCCATATTCCCTGTGTTCTCTGAATCATCGATCGCTTCAAAACGCAGCTCCTCGAGGTGTTTTAAATCCAGGCATTTTATCAGGAGCTTTTGATAGTAGGAGGCTTCGTCAATGACTGCGTTTACCCTTAAAGTATTCAGGGCCTGGCATTTGCTGATGCCATGGCAGAGAAGCTTGAACTGGTCCTCACTGCAGAACTGATTCAGGTCATCCAACACGATAGTCTGCACGCAGGTGTGTGTGACGAAAAGCCTGTAGAGGAGGACTACCGCTCGTTCAATGCGTTGTCTCGTTTCCAGTTGGTCGGACATTTTCACGGGAAAGGAAACTGCCAGCATCCTGCTTTTGACGACTTCTTCGATGTGTACCGGTAGCGCGGCTAGTATGTCATTCCACGCACCCACATGCTTGAGCAAGTCGCAGTCTTGGAGGTTCTGCTTGCCACAGGGTTCCATCAAGTCAGCACCTTTGTTGGCCAGGATCGTCTTGACCTGCTGCAACCTTGCATACACGTCTTCTGCAGATGTGAACATGCTGGGACACAGCATCTTCAAGAATACTGAGTTTGTCCATAATTCCTTCTCTTTTAGACCCCTTACCTGCAACAAGAAATACAGTAACACTTTAAGTGAGCACTCTTTTTTTATTTGGTTGTTTATTTAGTTAGATCATGTTGTGTTGATGTCCTAAGCGCATGTGAAATTGTCAAAGTTTGTCCAGCTCTATTTAACAAAATTTGACTGGTGTGCAGTACGAAATATTTACGCTTCATTTATTTAAGCTTAACCGAAATGCCAGCTTCACATCAGCCGTCTTCATTAAAATCAAAATCGTAGAATTACCAAACCTGTCCACAATTGATTGTTCCAGCTCTGTCTTAACTCACACTATATTAGTCATTGCTCTAATAATTTTATTTTCGTGTCTCTCTTGAAACAGTAAGTAGATGTATAAAAAAGCTAGTCTATTTGGTGTAAAAAAAAACAAAAAAACTTTAGTTCTGTTCTGTCGAATACACTTCACCATGCTCTTTGTATCGCTCTTGTTTTGATTGCTAATCTATTGTCGGCTTGTAGTTATACTAGCACGAGAAAAGCGTACGTTGCTGATACTTGTAGCAACAGATCATAATTGTAAACCGTACAGCTACGGCACCACGATCGGTGTGGCAATTCATGACTCTCGGTAGACACACCACCTTTTTTTATTGAAGTTCGTGATAAAGCAATTACTTTGCAGCCAAACATAAAGTTGGACAAGAATCTAACCGAAACACTTGTTTTATTAATGCTCTTGAAAACCCAATGCGCGCAGTTAAAAATGCCGATGACGTCAAACGGTTCTAATTGTGGTAATCTGGTAAATATTGACGCTTGCGAATTACCCGCAGCAGGTATGTAAAAAAATGATTTTGTTCTTTAGGTTGCGCTCATGAACTGCGCGCCAAACTTCACAATTCTCCCGAGAAAGAAATGAGGCAGCTTTTTTAGCATTTCTGAAAGCTATGCGAGTCTTATCTGAAATGCGATTCCAACTTTATTCGTACAACGTAGTTGTGGACAGTAAAAAAATCACTAGGAAAACTTGTTTAAGGGAGGATGATATTCCTGAATTTAAAGTAATCCTCAAATTTTCACATGTTTTTTATTACTCGGGAACGATGAGGCTTCGAATTTAAAAGATTAAGAAGCGCTTTGTGGCGTGGCATCATTGAGCAGACGAGAAAATACGTAAGCAGGAGACGTGTGCTCTTGCCGACGTTTCTAGAAGTAGACTTGTTCTTTTCAAGGCTAGAACTGATTTCATTAACGCTCCTGCGTGTTTGCTTTATACCCTCTTTTCCAGTTGAAGCGAAGGGGGAGGAGAGGGCAACTGCGACGGAGGGGGCGAGTGTGAGGCTGCTGTGATGTAAAAAAGTATTCCGTAAAAAAAAAAGGTAGTCGGGGGAAGGTGGACATATTTTAGATTTATGGTTGTCGAAAGGTGGTACCTCTAAGCAATGGCACGCTAGGAATCATAAGAACAAAACTTAACTCTCCTTTGTTTTTGTTTTGTATATACCATACCGGCTGAATTCAAAAGCCTCATCAGAAACGTTTATAACTGCTGGATACTAGCAGTGGACACACCAGGCTGGACACACCAGTCTTTACCTGCTGAAGAAAGTACCACTTCCGAATAAACTTCTGAATATGACTTCTGGTATGACTTCGGATAAGGTATGGCTGTATATATATTCTGCCTCTCGGGGAAATGATGTTTGACGTTAGTAGGTAAAGTGTTAGACTACCGAAGTTGTGACCTGCTACATTAAAATCTTGTGCCGCAGCTTGTAGTAATTTCGTTGTCGGTTCCATGCCCGTTTAATATTCGTAACATTATCAGGCTATGCGGTTTCGCCAACGTACAGCTTCTCACAATATACGATCACGTGGATAATGTTGAAACACTCCCATATCTCTTGTTTACTAATTTTTTTTATTTGCAAGCTTTCATATTCCCCTACCTCACGTGATTATCAGATCATGTTAAGTAATGTAATGATACTAATAATAATTGTTAGAGTTTTACGCCCATAAACCACGACATGGTTTTGAGAGGCACCGTATAGTATAGATCTCCAAAAATTTCGACTACCTTTCAGCTACTTCTTCGTATCTCCTCCCCCTTCCCGCTCCCTCGAGTAGGGTAACAAACTGGCTTTCCTAGACCGGCTAGCCTCCCTACCTTTCCTTCGCTGCCATTTTTTCTCTTCTAAAATACCTTAAATTTTTTAACGAGTACCTAAATCTCGGTACATAGCTGAATTTCACCTGCATCGAAATGCGGCCGGTGCCACCCAGTTTGAATCTCGCGACCTTCGGGTCGGCACTCGAGCACGCTGCTGACTCGAAGGTCGCGCCGTGCTCTGGACTGTCGCGGCGGGTCGAGTTCCGTAATAACCGAAATTCTCAAGTTAAATATTATCAATATAAAACACGATAGAACGGTAGTACACAAATGTTGCAGACTTACTCGTGTGGCGTTGCACGACATATTTCGACGAGGCCAGCTTCTTGTAGGAGACTTTGGTCGTCGAGGTGAGCTCGTGTGTTGACTCGCGAATGACCTGCTTGAGACTCTGGGAGAACCCAGATTTTGTTCTCTTTTAAAGCATCTTTTTTGAACCCGGTTGGTCAACGGACAAAAGGCTCTCAGATGAAGCGATCCATTCACCATTCACTTAGTGAAAGGTGTGACTCATGGGTGTGACTCATGGGTGTGACTCACGCAGTCACGGCGCGTTAGGATTAGACGGGTAAGTCAGAGATAGGTGCGACAGTGCCTGGGGAGAAGGGGCGAAAAGCGAGGTATCAGCTAACACGATTCTCTCATGGCGCATTGCTTCTTCTGGACCCTATTTTCCTTTTTCACTCGTTTCCTACACAAACAGTTGAGCTTTCTTTTCTCCTTAGCATTCTCAGCGCGCTTAGGTACGTGGTACTCCGTGAGAGGTTTTACAGTTTTGGGAGGGCATGACCTCTGTATTTGAATTGTTGTATTCTGCCTGTGCTTTGTAGGTCAACAAAACATGCCTTTTCTTCTGTCTCTCAGTCATCATTTTACCTGAGTGATATTTTTTGGTTTTTTCCTTGTGGCTTTGCTATTCGGCGTTTATTTATTTACTCGTGTATTCACTGATTGATATTTGTGGTTTAACGTTCCAAAACCACCATATGATTAGAGACGCCGCAGTGGAAGGCTCCGGAAATTTCTACCACCTGGGGTTTTTAAACGTGCACCCAAGTCTGAACACACGGGGCTACAGCATTTCCGCCTCCATTGAAAATGCAGTCGCTGCAGCCGGGATTCAATCCAGCGGCCTACGGGTCAGCAGCCGAGTACCTTAGCCATTAGACCACGGCGGCGGGGCACTTATTTATTCATTAGTTAGTTATTTATTAGTTACGTTGTTAATTAGTTGACAACTCCTAAGTAAAACTTGCAATATATTGTGTCAGAGAAGCAATCATGGGTGCTTGGTTGCACGCGAAGCTTAGTAGCTTGAGGCTGACTAGGTAGCTCTGCGGCCTGTTTAGAGCGTATTGATAGTCTGTATTGATAGACCCTCACGCATTGATAGTCCAATATTCAGCGTGACTGAGTTGCGGCAGTATAAGTTTATTTTTCAGCCGTTCACAGCTTGTAATTGCATGATTAGATCAAAGTTTTTGTCTATGCTAGGGGCGGGTAGTACGCTAACCTCTGCTCCTGTGTCGACCGAAAATGCAAGTCCGCAGAGGGAGTCTTAAATGAAAAACAGTCAACCATGGGAGACAGGCGGGGTTTACTCGTCGCCGTTGATCTGCCAAAGGCATATCATCGGATTTCTATGGCTCCGGACGATATTCACAAAACTGCCATCACAACTCGTTTTGGATTGTTTGAATTTCAGCGAATGCCATTTGGCCTAAAGAATGCTGCGCAGAGGAGCTGCTGACCAGCGAGAAACTGGCAGATCAGTTGAGTCTGATCAACCGGGCCCGCAAAGCGGCTGTTGCAAGCGAAACCCGAAACTAAGCCCCCCCCCCCCCCCCCCCCCCCCCCCACCGCAAGCCAAGCATCTCCGACTGCTTGGTGCTTCTCCGCAGAAAATTTTCTGTAAATAAATAAATACATTTTCACCACCTTCGTTCCAACGATTTATTGACGCAGTCGTCCTTGGGTTGACATTTGCATTCGCTGACAATGATGACATTCTGGCCACATCTCAAAAGAAATTCATCACGAACACCTCCGTTTGCTTTTCAACCGACTTCAAAAGCATGGTCTTGTGCTTCGGAGAAGTGCCGATTTGGTGCGATATCCCTGGAGTTTCTTGGGCACATTGTAAACAGCCATAGCATCGAGCCTCTTCCTGCCAAGGTTCAAGTTAGTGTAAACTACCCTCGTTCAAACTCAGTCCGACAACTCCAACGCTTTTTAGTAAATTTCTACAGGCATTTCATACCTTCCTGTGCCACAATACCTTATCCGCTCGAAGACCTGCTAGTTCATGCAAAGCCCAGTCGCATTAACACCAGCATGGACAGACGTCCCGGAACAAGCTTTTCCCTGACGCAAAGGGCGTACCGCCCTGCCGACCCGTTTCATGTGCTAGCCGCACAGCCGCAACGCACGTGCCAGCACACCTGCCGCACCAAGGCGGAGGGCGAGAGAGCGTCGCTAATCGGGTTATTTGTCTCCCGCTTGCGTGCGGCAGGGGTCCCGGCGCGTGCGTTGCAGCTGTGCAAGTAGCGCGTGGAATGGCCCTTAGGTACTCGGCTGCTGACCCGCAGGTGGCGGGATCGAATCCCAGCTGCGGCGGCTGCATTTCCGAAGGAGGCAGACATGCTGTAGGCCTGCGTGCTCAGATTTGGGTGCACGTTAAAGAACCCCAGATGATCGAAATTTCCGGAGCCCTCCACTACGGAGTCTCTCATAATCATATAATGATTTCGGGACGTTAAATTCCAAGTATCATTCAATCATCATCACAAAGGACGAACTGAATTACCGCTTTTAACGCGTCTGAAGCATGATGTCCCCATCACTTCCATGGTGGATGCTTCGCGTGTGGCTGTTGGAGGAGTTATTCAGTAGTCCAAAACGACTATTGGTAGCCTTTCGGCTTTTTTTCTCGAAAAAGCTGTCCGGGCCGGAGCGCGTTAGTGTTTTTGGCCGTGAACATCTTGCATACTACCTTCAGTGAAACACGTTTGCTATTTTCTCGAAGGACGTCGTTTACATTTCTTCATCGACCATAGATAAGCTACTTGTGCGTTGCACTCTGGAAGAACAAACTACTCACCTAGAGAAAGTAGGCAGTTGGCATACCTTGCCGAGTTTTCAGAGCAGGTTGAGCACGTCAAGGGTTCGATGAATATTCCGGGCGATGCACTGAGCCGAGCCGAAGAAATAAGAGACGCACGGGTGACCGACGTACAGCTTGCATCAACGCAGTTGGAGGACGAAGAACGTGAGCGCATACGTACATTGATGGACTTGCAGTTCAAAAATCTTTCATTACCAGGCGCTAGCGTGCGACATGTCGACCGGCTCGCCGAGGCCTTTTGTGCCACTCAGTTTAAGGCGAAGAGTATTCAAACATTTTCATTCCTTTTCTCATCCTGGTAATAAAGCAGCGCAAAAACTGATCAGTGAACGCTATATGTGTTGCCTGTAATGAACAATGATCTCAAAAATTGGGCCTGGGCATCCCTGCCTTCTCAGCGATGCAAAATATAACGACATACCAGAAGTCCTATGCGAAAATTTCTACTTCTTGGAGACTGTCTTCTCAAAGTACACATAGACACCGTCGGACCTCTTCCTCCTTCTAAAGGATATTATTACCTTCTTACAATCCTCAACAGGTTCACCAGGTGGCCAGAAGCAGCACCAATTAGCGACTCCTCAGCTGAAATTATTGTCAATGCTTTTGTTAACATCTAGGTACATGAATCGGAGTTCCAGAAGAAATGGGCACCAACAAAGGCCAACAATTTTAATCAGCATTTTTCCACCACCTCTCACGGCTTTTGGGAATGCACCATCAGCTCATAACAGTATATCATAATAAAAAAAAATGGCCCGGTAGAGTGCTTTCTCAGGCAATTGAAAGAAGTGCTGATGGCTTATGATGACACTGACCACTGAATTGACGCTTTTTCTCTGGTACTTCTTCGCATGTGAAGTATATTTAAAGATCTTCAGTGTTTTCCAGCGAAGTTAGTCTACGGCACTTCAATACGACTGCAAACTTAGTCCATATGCCAAGAGCAGCATGCTCAAGAAAACAATCTGGATACCCCCTCTTATCTTAAACGCTTTCAAGCTGTTTTCAAGGCAATATGGCTCGGAGGTGGCCCTCGTTTGAGTGTGGCCAGCTTGCTTCTAACCATAATTACTTACTGCCACCCATTTTCACTAACTAAGGTAAGAAAACATCTAAATTTTCTACCATTCAACATTCGAATAGTTTGGCGGTTCCAATATTTTCAATTCTCAAAAAATCTATAAAAGCTTTTTTTTAACTTCTGATCGCTCACCTTAGTTATGATATATAATTTTTTGCACTTGTCTTCACCTGTTTTATTTATCTTTATTTTTCCATGTAAAGTTTTTTTCTTTCAGTTACATTTCTTTTGTGCACAATTTCTGCTTTTGTTCCGTATTACTTCTGTGTGTCGTGTTTGACTTGGCATTGCAATGCTTTTTATATTATAGTTAGCAGTGTGCCTTTCATTTTATTGTATTATATTTTCTTGGTGCTTCTTTTGCCTTGTATAAGTATATTATTACCATACTGGTATTTTGAGTGCGTCAATAGACAAGGAACGAAAGATAGATGTAGACAGACGAGCGCTCTGCCTCTACCTCGGTCCCTCGTTTCTTGTCTATTTACGCGCTGAAAAAACATTGTTCAACTGCAAACTCGCTCAAATTTCAGTGTTTTTAAAAATATTATTACCACCTGCTAATCTTCTGCCAATTGTTTTCAATTCACTTTTGTTGTAGTTTTTAACTAAGGATCCCGTTTCCAGTATTAATACTCTGGGGCCCTCATCTGTATACAAGTGGTACGTAATTGATGATGTAATTTATACGAGTGTTATGTAATCTGCATCGTGACTTTTGACTTTAACAGAGCCGTGAAAAATAAATAGCAGGCAACACCTCTGCTGTGTTGTTTTGTTCTTTTTGTAAATGGTAATAGCAGCTTAACAGCCTACTGGTTACAAGCCCGTGGTGGTACGATATTGATTCCATGGTTTCTCTACGCGTCTCACTTATCGGCGTTCATCACAGCCGTCTTTCTAGGAGACGCTGCCTCTCGTAACTATTCATCTTAATTTGAAGTCTCATTTCTGGCTGCCCTTGAAAAGAAAAAAAAATGCGAATAACAAATATTCATGTATGATCGAACGATGATAGAATCAGGTTTGTAGTCGGCTTTGCACGCTCTGCCATACCAGAAATTTGATTCACGCGGGACCTTCAAAAAGCCGTCGGGTTTCAGAAAGCCACTTGTAGGCGTCGTTGTTCCTAATTGCGTTTCGCTTAGTCACGGTTTCTGAAAGAAGCTCTATTTAACGATTATAGGTTTGAAATTCCTGAAAAGAGAGCTTAACTATCATTGGTTTTTGTTGTCTATGTACCATATTGTTTCTGATAAAAAGCCCCCCCCCCCCAAAAAAAAAAAAACGTTCATACCTGATGGCTGTAGTGTATTGAACTTGTGAATAATGTATAATGTGTGACTACATGTTTTGCCTTTTGCGGACCGCAAGTTTGACTGAAGGATGTGAAGTTTGAGGTTAACAAAGTTGTGACCTGCTGCACTGAAGTTTCATGCCACTGCTTTCGGTAGTATCTTGCTGTATTCAAACGTTAATAAGTTCACGATATCTGAACTTGTGAACTTATGTTAACTCATGTCAGTGATATGTGAATTTGTGAGAGAGTGTACAATTCAGTTTCTGCGTTACCAGATGCAAGGTTCCAAAACCACAGTAAGAAACCTATAAACAAAAATTTCACTGTCAGGATTCCCCCAAATATGAAGTTGCTAGATGGGTTATAGCGTGAAAGGTTCGTTCGCACTACTACGTATGTTTTTATTTGCTGCCCTTAGGCTAGTTTGGACATGTGTGTTTCCTTCACGTGTTCTCGCGCGTGTACCTCACTTGAATGATCCTTTGTGCATGCATGAGTGTTTTTGTTTTAGCCTGCTTGGTCTTGTTGCATATCCGTTGCCATTCCTTTCACAAGTATTAGTCGTGATTCAGCACTCGCTCCTTAAGTTTTTTTTTATTTTCCTCAGGGTACACCTATTGAGCACTGTGTGTCATCCGAGATGATTATCCGGTAGGGCGCAATGTATAAGTTGCAGCAATATGGCCGCGGTTGAAGTCGCAAGTCTGAATGGTGGCACCAGTAAATGTTTTATGCGTGTAAGAAAAACAAAAAACACCGGGCCTGCGAGGAAGGCGCAGCAGAGTTACAGCGAAAGCTATAGAAGAGCGGCCATTCAGAGCCTTTTCTAAACACTTATTATAACTGCTGCAAGCATGCTTGCGTGGTACCCACTACGGCATTAATAATAATTATTTTTGTGTAGTAGGTCGGCATTTGCCATGCTATTTTTCATCATTCTTCTGAGAAGCATGGTATCCGCTAAACACTTGCAAGTAATTTTGTGACAATTGTTCATGCAGTGGCTATTGACGACGTGGAATCGGGCCTGAAGTGGGTATGAGCCACAGTTAATAGGTGAACAAGAACAAGTTTTTGTAGCGGGTTGGAGCATTGGACGACCCACTCGTTACGCTATTGGCATTGTGCGATGACTGGTTGGTCTCTCGCTGTTTTAGAACGCTTTATAAGTCGTATTAATGCAATTGATTTCCCGCCCTCAAGCCTGCCTAAGGCAAGTTTCTCATTAACTTCCAAGCACAGGCGTGGCTCAGTGGTAGAATACTGGGCTGGCACCCAGCGGACCCGGGCTCGAGCCATGCTGGGTCATAATACTAAACATTTGTTTTTTCTAAATTCATGCGTTGTGGCTACGGACACATGTGGAGGTGGCAGCAACAGCGGCGGCGGACAACTACGGCAGCTCGTGACCTGAGTTTTGATCTGATAACAGCTTTCGCTATAATACCAATAACTGAAACACCATTTACTCCACTAATAGTACCTATGTCAGCACTAGCTTGCTGGTTTGACGTCACTTTGAGCGCGGACAACGTGCTGCTACTCATATCGGGTGTGACTGTATATGCAATAGAAAAGATATAAAAGTAATATGAAAACTTGAGGTAAAAATCAGTTTGGTACGGAAACTCCTTGAGGAGCGGTAATGCACACAATTCTGCGTGGACATTGAGGGATAATCAGGGTGAACAGTGGAAGTGCCTCAGACAGGCTGGCCGAAGTTTTCGATAAGAGGACCTATATTTTTCAAAGGTGGTCCTCTTTTTCAAAGATAAGTCCTCCTATCGAAACGTCGGCTAGCCTGTCTGAGGAACTTCCACGGTTCACCCTAATTATCCCGCTACGTTGTTTCCATGTGTCGGCTCCAATCTAGAATGCGCGGACATCAGTGACACGCGACATAGGGGATAAAAGAATTCACAAAATTAAGAATAATAGAATATTGATGAGGCATTTTTATTAAATATCGATCAAGTTTGACAACATAAGAAAACATACAATAGACTGCGTTAAGTAAATCATTAATACATTTTCAACACTGAAATAAGGCACAAATATGCTCATACCATTTACGACGCTCCGAAGCAAACACCCATTGATTATATTTCTGCGTTCGACAAGAAAAAAAAATTGTGGGGAATATAAAACCACTGTTAACCTCGAACCAGATTGTCCATAGAGGTTGGCATCATTTGCTAGGAAAATATTGACTCATTCATGTAAAATTTAAAAACAAAGGCCCTGTTAATTATAACATAACTAATTTTTTGATTAGAAGAGTGAAAAGTTAAGAACTTTTTTCTTCGTTAGACACAATAATAATGCGAACTAAAAGACAGTGACGCCTGGGAAAGGGGAGATGTTAATAATAGTAATTGTAACATAAATGCGAAGAAAGCAATGTGAATTAAAAATAACGTTCGTCGGGGAGGGACCAAAACGGTGACCTTCGAAAAGCACGTCTGATCACATCACATCAAAACATTCGCATGAATTGACATGAAGTATGGTTGAACCAGCCGCAAAAAATATTCTGGCTACGCCCGACAAGTTCAAATACCAGAAATGTTTCTTAGGACGTGTAAATAATTTCTCTTGCTTGTACGTCTTCTTACTGTGTTAAAATTACAATAAAACAAGAGAAGTCGTGATGGGCACAAACATGCTTAACAACAAAAAGAGGAGGGAGAAATAGGCGGAAAAGCAGGGAGCTCAGCCTGCTAGTTCTACGACCTGGTGGCTACACTGCGCTGGGGAGTGGAAAAATGAAAAAAAGAAGAGAGAAGATTCTTTACAAAAAAGAAGGAAAGGAGACATATACACAAAAATAAAGCAAACGATGGCGCTGCTTAAAGTCTCTACGTAAGATCGCTTGCTTCCGAAAATCCCCGGCAAGGCTTTCAACGTCTTCTGTGCTGAGGACGTCTCAACTTGTGTCCGATGAGCCTTTCATCCGACAAATTTGCCTTGCCTCTGTTCCCTTTTTTACACACAGTTATAGCTAATATAAAGAAATGGGGTTGCTAGCACCTATTGCACCTATTATGCACCACATCCGCGACACTCAGGTATTGTCGAATGGCCAGCCAGCAGTCTGCAGGCAACGTGTCCAGGCGGAGCCGACCATCGCTGCTCTCTTCACAGACGACACTCTCCTTGACGACGCCGGTGACTTTCATGAACCCTTCGAGGCCCTTCAGTTTACGCAGTGCTTGCTGAATCGTATCTGTTGCTTGGTGATTGCCTACTGACGTCCCTCTGTTGCTTGGTGGTTGCCCTCTGCTGCCGTGGAAGGTGCCTACTGGCACCTTCCACGGCAGCAGAGGGCTTGAAGCCACCAGTTCAAGAGCCTCGGCGTCACTTTTGTCAGACGAAAGCTCAGCAACGAATCACGCGGCTCTAGCCAAGAAGACCGTGTTTCGCGTCGCAACTCTCTGAATACGCGCCCGGTATTTGGCATTCTTCCGGCGCTCGAACGTGTCCACAGATATGAGAGTGAAGTTGCGCCCAAGCGAACGAGCTAGCCGCGAGAAAAATGCTTTTGCGGGAACCCTGCTTTCCCGATTGTAGGTCAGAGTGTGAATCGTGTTGCTTGACCGGACAATGTCAGCGAGTGCTTGTGCGCTCCATTTGCTGAGGCACCAGTTTTTCACACGAAGTGTCGTTATGCTCGTGTTATGCTATTACTCGTGCAAGGGCATCGAGTAATAGCATGCTCGATTCCCTCATTGCATTGAAGTTCAGAGTTACCGTTTTGAGTCGTTTCGTATTCAGCAGAAAAAGCGCCAGTAACTTAGCTGTTCTGACCTCAATAATGCCTCCTGTAAGGGGGAAAGTCATGTCTGTTACGTGGTTGAGTGTGAGGCGGTCAGTAAAGCGTGCGTTAACAGTAGGCATATTGTTGTTGGAGGCGTTTGCTTTGATGTTCATAACCACTTTTTCGAGACTGAACCTATTCGGTAGGTTGGTAAATTCACTCGCGTTCATTGCAGTTGGGTTACAGAACAGCCGATTGGCAGTACCAGTTTGAATGGCATTGCGAAATAACTCGCTGGGGTAGCCGGCATAGGGTATATCGAAGGAGACGTATTTCAGGGCCTCGTTTTCGGCCAGAACTTGTAGGAATGCACCCTGGTCTGCTGGTGTGAAATGAAGCAAATCCAACGCAAGAATTCGTAAGCAATGGAGTTCTTGCAAAATGTAAACGTAAGGATTAATGGTGCCAGCATTGAGTGTCAGCGTGTTATAAGCTTCTGCATAATTGTGTGCGTCGGGTAAAGAAAATGGTGGCACGCAGTCGATGAGGGCGAGATTCTGCACAGTCTGGGCACGAACCAAGGACATCGCTAGTATGCACGCGTGGCGAGTCTGCATACGAAAGCCGACCAGCTTCAACTCTACGAGCGTGGTCGCGTTAGAAAGCCCAGGCGCAACGCTGTTCATGCGCATTTCTCTGGGCAACATTTTACCTTCTAGATGCAAGGACTTGAGGCCGTTATTCTCACTCAACATGTCCAGTAGCACGCTTGCTTCATCTGCAGTGAAAAAGGTGACCTCAAGCGAGAGATGGCTTAAACTCTGGCACCGTCGCAAAGCCTGCAAGGTAGTATATACATGTCCAGAAGGGACGGCGAACTTGTCGACCTGAAACAACGTCAGTTTCGGGTTGCGTGTAATCACAGCTGCGAGGGCCGCCATGTTTGCTTCATTCTCAGCGGCGCGGATCGTTTTAAAATGCAATATCTCAAAGTGCCGTGAAGAATTGAACGCTGTCAGAGGCTGTTGGCAGTAAGAGGCGTCTCCGATGTCCGTACTAACTTCGAAGCATCTTAGACGCTGGCACTTGCTGATGCCGTCGCAGAAAAGAGTGAACCAGTCTATGTCGCTGAATTGCGCCATGTCATCCAGGTAGATTAACGTCATGCAAGCGTGTTTGACTAAAAGCCAATGCAAGAGAAGTACCGCCCGCTGTATGCGCCCTTCCGTTTCATGTTGGTTGGAACTCTTGACTGAAAGGCAAAGTGCGAACTCCCTGGTGACGACCAGATCGTGTATTTCTGCTTTTATGGCAGACACTATCGTTGTTCCACGCGTCCAGATCTTTGACCAAGTCACACTCCCGGCTGTTTTCGTTGCCGCATGGCACCGTGAAGTCGGCCCCGTTGTTGGCAAGTATGTGCTTGATCTGCTGCAGCCTCGCGTAAGCGTCCTGTGTTGAGCGGAATGTCATGGGACATATCTCCGCCAGAACAGTTGCGTGCGTCCATAGTCTCTCATCTTGCTGTGCCATCACCTGCAGCAGTAAATGAAGCTATGTGTCAAGCAGACGCCGGCGTGATCTAGTTTTGCTGATTTTGGGCTCGCTGAGGGAGGCTCATTAACAAATTTATAATCAACAAAGCTTGACTGACTGCTAGTTCCTACTGGTGTAACCATGAAAACCGGTTCGTTGGCTGTTCAAGATATTTAAAGTAATATCATGCATGAACTCAACCACGTGCATGCCTAAACCTACCCGCTGTGCTTCTTTCCTGCCCTGCATTTAGCGACTGTAAGCAATGTTTCTAATTTTCACCTGTTTTCCTTTCTCCTGTATCACTATTTCGTAGAATTCACATCTGTCCTTTGCGTCTTCCTTTTCAATGAGCTTTATTTTTTGTTTTTTTTTTGTTCGTGGAGGTGGTTATACACAAGTTTTCCAAGGTTTTTGTTTGTAATTGCTGCGTGGGTCATAAATATTAGATTTGTCTGCTTTGCCTGTTCAGAACAACAAACCGTTCTTCGGAACAGGCCGAGGGCGGTGTCTGCAATGCTGTTCAGTTTCGTATCTCTCATGGCGAGCTGCGATTTTCTATAATCAAATTCTTGTGACAGCAAGAATATTTAGCGAAATGAGTGTGGAGCCGAAAAGTGTTCAAAAGCGTGTGTTTTTGTAATGTCGTGGAAACCTGAATGACAGAAAATTAAACCACGAAGCGCTCAAGGTATATGAAAAATCTGGTAAGCTGGCAAATAAAGGTTTTGGACAAAAATATGAGAGAGAAAAGAAACGTGAGTGTTTCAATTTTATTGTCTGTTGCGTTTTTATTTGTGAATCGCGAACGTTAGTTTACCTGTGAATTGAGGTAACGAAGTGCAATGGTTCGTTTATTGCTTCTTGAAACCATGTGCGTACCTCAACTAACCTGAATTCACCGTAGCCTTAGTGCGGACTTTATAAAGATTATGGTATAAGTGCCTTAAAAGAACGTAATTGGTGGCAGTAGCTAATATAGTCATTGAGTTTCCGTATGTGTACCATAGCGTTTTGTTTTTGTTTTGTTGTTTCTCGAGGTGCGGTGACACTTTGTCTGGAGTATTCGGGTATTACGTCTAGAAACTACGGTAAGATTATGTATGGGTGACACCACAGTATATTAGGCCTCCGAAAATTTCGATGGCCTTAGTCTTTAACGTGCAACTAAATCAAAGCACGCGGGAAGCTGGCATTTCGACTCCGTTCAAACGTGGCCGCCGTGGCCGGGATTCGATCCCGAAACATTCAGGTCAGCGCTGAAGCTCCTAACCGTCAAACTGCTGCGGTGGGCAACGCTTCGATTAAGGAACGAAGTGACATAGCGTTGAACGCTTATTAAGCTTATTAAGAATCTAGACACCCTAAAATAAAAAAAAGAACCAATGTTTGCTGGCATTAAATATACATCGAATACTTACATGTAAAGCTGCGAGAAAGGTTCTTCCACGTAGACCGCTTCTTGTAGCTACCTTGTTGTTGCGGTCGCTGGCGTATGCTGACTTGCGAGTTATCTGCGCGCGTCTGTAAAAAAAAAAAAATCGAGTTTTTTTTTTTTACCCGCAAACCGCAGACATTCTGCAAACGAAAGTATACAAACATATCAGCTTAAGCAGTAGCCAATGTTCACAACACGCCCCAAATGACAGGTGAGTCACTGATCATTGCGAGTCAGGCACGGGACTCAAGTGCTCATGGCGCTTAAGAGTATGACGGAATAGTTATAGGCAGCAGAAAGGAAAGCTTGTGGAAAACCGAAAAATGATAGCTACTGCATAGTGACATATAATGTGATTGACTTATCACTCTGACGCTACGTAGTGCTTCATAGGTCGTGCCACTTGATTAAGGAGCTGATAGTATCAAGTATTCATGTAGTTGCTCAGATTTACAGAACAAAGTTTAAAACCAGTTTTTGTGCGACTTGTCACCTAGGGCGCCAGAGTCAGACTAAGCAGTTGAAAAGGCTGGAGGGAGTGTTTTGTGTAAGGCGACAGCATGAACTTTCGACATCGTTTTGTGTAATGCCTGGCAGCGGCGAGGTCATGGCATGTTGCGCCTTCTCCACCGATCTTTATCTCTCTCTACCTGTCTGTCTATGTCTTTCTTCCTCTGCTCCTTGCCTAGGTCGCGGGTTCAAATCCCGGCTGCGGCGGCTGCATTTCCGATGGAGGCGGAAATGTTGTAGGCCCGTGTGCTCAGATTTGGGTGCACGTTAAAGAACCCCAGGTGGTCGAAATTTCCGGAGCCCTCCACTACGGCGTCTCTCATAATCATATGGTGGTTTTGGGACGTTAAACCCCATAAATCAATCAATCAATCTCTGCTCCTTGCCTTCATTGGTATGTCCGCTTATCTCTACTGTCGGAGCGATAATTTGGTAAGAGTCCAGAATGCAGTTGTTTTATATTCAGTGTGTGCGTCTAATTGATCACCGCTGAGTTGACTATCCTTCGGCATCGCTTCACAAACAATTTGTCGGTGAGCACAGTTTAACGACTTGATATCACTTCGACATACGTTGGCAGATTATTCTCCATGTATTGTCTGGTTATTAATTTTTAAAGTCAAACAAAGTTTGTCAAAGGTACGCAGATTGCATGAACCCCATGAACAACACTCGGGTTCAGCGTGCTGCACTCCTCGCTTAGCGTGATTTACTCGGTCGCATAGTATAGATCTTGTTCACGGAGACGAAGGTCCCATACTCTCTGGACTGTTGCACGGTAGCACAAAAGCTGTTGTCACTGCCTCGGCATGCGCTTTTGAGGGGTTACGCATGTTTACAACAGCCCAGAGAGAAGGTTGGGGCTGCCCAGGGAGCTGTCAGGGCAAAGTCTTTGTGGGGGCGTGCACTGCACAGGACTACCAATATACTGACAATTACTCCGGAAGGAATCTCAGATGCGTCTGAAGGGCTGCTGCCGGGAAGAGTTTACCAAAGTATTATTTACTGCGATATTGTAGAAAACACGTTTCGCTAGGTAGGTTTCAAAATTTGTTTTAGCTATTTGTGGAGGATTGTTGCCTTTCACGTCTTTCCTTTCTGCATTTCTCTGTATCCTGTTCCCGTTTTATTGATTTCTCTCTCAGCTTTGTATGTTTTTCTTTTTCTTTGTCTTTGTCACACGTTGGTTTTTTGTTTGACACTCACACATGCTGTTCATGACAGTGGCGCTGGCCCTATTCCTGTAGCGCATGCCTACCTGAGATTTCTGGTGACACAGCTCAATCCACGTCTTTATCTAAATAATTGTATGCGTTAGATGAAGCACCACACTGTCCTAAGTTATCGGTAATCTTTCTATTATATCTACATTATTCTAAATTTGAACAATAATTTTTTAAAACCACTCGATTTTTGGCCAAACCCCCATAGTGGGTATGCGCCCATCTCAATAGATGTACAAGAACAAGAACAAGCACAAGCTATGGCGAGGTACAACTGCTCGGCCGTTAAAAGCCGATGCTGAGTGGAAGATCATAATATTCATAGTCACGAGGTGGAAGTATAGCTGTAGGAGGGAGCTCGATTACTTTTTACCCTATGAGCATGCGACACTAGCTCGGCACCGCGGTCTCATAGCAGCCTTATAAGCAGGTCATGTTCTCAGTCAAACATCTGGTCCCCGGATATATTCCCGAGTGATGGTGTGCTTTAACTCTCGAATAGTCCGATATCGTGTTTGGCGTACATTACAGGATAGCGTCACAAGACTTTGGTTCATGCAAGACCCCTAGAAGGCAAGAAAGCATAAAGTGCACGTCGACGAAAAAGAAGTCGCTGGAATTCGCTCAAGAGTAGATGAAGAGTATTCCTCGATTCGGACAATTCTATCACAAAATAACGAGTCTCTCTGTACTGCCATGCACAGTTGCGTAGGCAGACATATATTTGGCGGGGGCACATCTTCTTATCCGAATTGAAGGCCGGGCAGGCAGGTGCCGTCGAGTGTCAGTTTGTGCACTGTATCCCACAGTAGAAATAAATTACGTGAGATGCACATGCCCGGTGTTTCACCCCCGGACTACGCGAAGTCGGCGTATGGTTTTGTTGGTGAAAGGGACAAGTTGAAGTTGACACACGGGAAAACTTCACTGTTCGCCTCGTGCGCCACCGATGGCGGCTCATGAACGGTGCTGCATGCATTGGCGCAGTCAGGGGAATTTGGCTTTTGTCGTGTGCTATAGGCTCTGGCTGGAGCAGCTCCATCTTCATTGCAGTTCGCACTGGTAGCACAGCTCTCCTCCATAAATAGCTTTATTTTCGTCAAGTGCTAGTCCAGCAGATGGCTGTCAACAATGGAGAAGGACAAAAAGATGTTGTTATTTAATGTACCTTCTATATCTGCAGTCATGGCGGTCAAAATTATGCCCCCCAAGTAGGCAGTGTAACTCATTTGACTAAGTGTTTTGAAATATCTTACTTGAAGGCGTGAAGGTCTCTCCAAAAGAGCCATCCCCTATGCCCCTTTAGAAAGGAAACGCGAAAAAAATTTGAAGTTTATTGTCGAAAATCGGAGTTGAATAAAAAGCACTTGAGGCACTTTGTTCTTGAATACCGATTGCTTATCCGTAAAGGTCTTTCGTAAAGGTCGTCTGGTCAGTACGGTGGCTATAGTGAGGGATCTGCTCGCGACTCTAGGAGACACCCAATATACTTTCCTGTTAAACACTGGTTTGGACATGGTAATCAGAGGCACGAGGCTATCTGCCGTAGCACGCATTTTACTGTTCGCCATTCACAATGTGACGGATGATTCAGTGATCACCGTGATTCATAAGCGTGACTCGCGCATTTACGGTGCATTGTGGTAAGATGACGGATTGAGATACGTAGAGTGAACTGGTAGAAAAAAAAAACGCGATAGCATCTGCATGGGGACATGACTCACTATTCACTCAGTAGAATGTCGGACTTGCGTGCTTTCTTCTATCTTCTTTCTCTTTTTTAACTCCTTAGCCCCATTTCCTCCAGTGCAGGGTAGCAAACCGGACGCGCGTCTGGTTCACCTCCCTGTCTTTCATTTCTTCACCTTTTCTTCCTCCTGGTTCTGTTCAAGTGGTTTTTTTTTTTTTGCAGAACTTGAAAAAAGAAACGAAAATGTGTCACGTGAGGCTTTTCTATATCTCAGGAGCAGAGTGCCCGTAATTAACGTCTTGTTTGTTGATTGTAAACCTGTATCACTAGCGTAGCTAGGGTGGAGGGGTGGGCGGGTTAACATCGTTTTTCCGAAGCGTCTTAACGTTGTATATGCATAGACAGGCAGGCACACAAACCCGTGCACAAGCATATCTAAAGTACTTCTGTACCGTCGCCCCCCTCCCACATCCACTCGCTTTGTATGTGAGCGGATGTTGCTATTGCCTTTCCGACATTCTACCAGTGTGCATTTTCTTCATTCGTGATCACTCACTGACAGCACGAAATCATCTAAACTGAGAATTCATCAAGCTTCAGTGCACGAACGCTACGACTTCGTGACGTAGCCGGCTCGTCTTCCCAGTTTGAGTACCGGGACCCTGGCCTCAATTATGCTAATTAGTGCTCCATGTCTAACGATTCTTTTTTTACCTCGATTCTCATTGTCTGTCTCGCTTTTTTTAAAATGTTAACAAGAAAAAAAATTTCCTGAAGACCTGCAGGCAGAGTGACGCACTTACAGGTCAAGCACGAACCCTCTCTCGAGCATCACTGCATGCTTAATATATCGACTCTGCCTAGGATGGGGCCGTTGCACGTCTCGCTTGATTTTGCGTCGCTGGCAGCTAAGTGAAATTTTACAACCGTGGACCATTATATTTTCTACAGTGTCGCCACGTAACGATTCGTGAGCTAGCGAAAGTTTACCCTATTGAACAGGATACGTGTTTCATAAATTCAATCCGTAGCACCAATTTTTGGTGCACTGCACCTAGAGCGACGTGTGTGTCGTGTACGTAACTATGGCAAGAGCTACGGCAGCTGATTCATTAGCCATTGATTACCGCCGTGCATCAAGAACGGCTGAATTGATGGATTGGGTAACGACAATACCTCATTACACTGAAGAACCACGACACTTTCTTGATTGTAATTGGTGGAAGTGAGTCTTTTCATTCTCTGTGCTGCATGGAATTGGTCCGGTATAGACGCTCTGGCTGCCATAAACTCCCACCTTACCCTCTCGTCCTCCGTCTATTTTGCCTACTTTATGGTTTTCGCACCATTGTCCCCGCACTCTGTCGTCCGATCTCTGCTTTAATGAGCCTGTGCGGGTGCATACGAATAAGCCTTTTATTTCTTTTATTCAGCAGTTCTAAAAGGAACTCTTCATATGTTAAGAAGCTGCACGAGCCACATTAAGAACAAAAAAGTGGGGTCAGTTCGCACTAGCGTATTTCACTGCGGAATGCGTAATTGCGATCGTTTTGAATCTTTTCGTGGCAGCCACTCGTTTGTATAGCCCGGCACACCATGCCGCCGTCGCTGTTTCTGGACCGTCGTCGGTAGGCCGTTAATTTCTCTCGGCACCTTTATTGTGCGTGTACTATCCTGCCCGGGATAGCTTGTGTTGTGACTCATTGTGTCATACCATAGTTACCATTCATCATGCCTCCTTCTTTTTTTTCTTTTTTTTCCTTACACCCGTGAGGAGTAGCAGGCTAGAAACCCACTTTCTAGACAGACCTCTCCCCCTTGTTCAGATCAAACATCTTCTTCGTATTGCCCTGTGGTCGCGATACCATTAAACGCAATTGCCAGCGTCACCCATCAGCTCATCCAGCTGTTACGATACGTCCGTGGTTTTTTTGTTTTGTTTTGTGTCACCGCAGCTCATCGATCAATCGTCGACCTTGGTAGTGTCTCCGGCAAAGTGATCCTCTGGGGCAATACAGAGCACATTGAAATTAAATATTCGCCATTTTTTTTCACTCAAGAAGCCTGCAGAAATGTGCACACTGAGTTTCAAGCCAGTTTAATATACAGGCGGCATGTGATGCGCCTTTGAAGTAGAAGTTCACAAATGTGGACGCCGTGACTGAAAGAGCTGAGCTGCGATCACTCCCACCTGGGGAAACTGTTTACACGAAGCAGTGCCAAGCTCTAACTTTAACACATCTTTCCCAGCAATTCAGTAATCGCCCTTGGAGATAAGAGCCACGAAAAATAAGTCTCGATTGCAATAAATAGAAGGTTCGAAATGGAGAGAAAGGATGTACAGTTCGTCGTAGGGGCGATAGTAAGGTCGACGCTGGCGTGATAAGCTTCATATCGCTTGCGACTGTAACACATTATTTTTGCCTGTGGGTGGTGTTAAACTGAACAACCGGGCCGGTGCTTGAATGCTCCCTTGAAGGCACGGCCTATTCTCACCTTGCGCTGAATTGCCGTGATTGCAGATGTGAACTAGGGCTGTCTGACTCATCTGTCATTTTCAGACATGACTAAAAATTAACACAGGATATTGTCGAAGCCATTCCGATGAAAAAGAAAGCTGAGGCGTGTGTCAGCCAGCCTGCACTGAGTCTCCCAGATCAGTGTCAGTCACCCTTTCCTGTGGATCACCCTCCTCTTTCTGTTTCTCTCGTTCAATTATGTTGCTCTTTTTTTTCTCTCTCGCCCCCCCCCCCCATCCCCGCGTTTAGCTGACTGCTATTCACCACTCACTCGTGACACCGATTCGTCAATGCTTCATTATCGATAAGTTAGTGATGCTTTAGTGAGTAGTGAACGATAGCCCACGCTGCCTTCCTTCAGGTCAGAGGCGTTATAAAAAAGCGTTGAGAAAATTTTCTACTGCAGACGTCCTCAGCTTCGGAAGTGACACTTGGAGCTCTACGCCTAAGACCTGACATAAGCCGAAGACTGCATCGGTAAATGTTTCACATGTCCTTGTAAGTCGAATGTGAACTGTGTGTGTATGTACTCTGTCCTAGTATTTGAAGAAACAATTATAGACGTCCCTGCTCCTCAGCAAACAAGCATATGTGTCAGGCTGTGTCTGCCGCATTTTACTACACTTACCCTCCCTAAACATGAATGTTACGAGCAATGCAGAACAGCAGGCGATACCGAGGATTACGGATTTGTAATCAGCCGATCTAGCATTTTCCATAGCTAGCTCAAAACTTACTGCTCTAGTTAACTTCTCTCTTGAGTCTTGCGGGTAAGCAGCTTACTAAACTGGATCATAACCATGCTCATGGCCGAGGCTTCCCAGACACAGAAGCTAGCACGTACAGGGGTGGTCTAATGTTCGCATGCTGCTATCCCACCCTACGATCATTTCACCACCCCACGTACAGTCATTGCAAAATGTTTATGGGCCACGAAACACGAGAAAAAGCTTAAGAATCTAGCTGCTCTGGCAGGTCACTTTAGACAAGGATTTTCGAGCGGCTCTAAAACGTGTTAGCATAATTTCCTAGGCAGTTCGGCCGAATACGATGACAAATATTTTCAAAGTCTTTTTGAATCTGGTGCACTGTAAACGTTGTACGGCCACTGTACATTTTCTGTCAGTGAGACGTGTCACAAGAGGGGCTTGAAAGGCTTTTTTCGATCTTCATGCGCTCAATTTTTAATTAATCAAAAAAAGAAAGAAGGAAAGAAAGAAAGACAAAGATACCAACAGATTTTCACTGACCACAGGCCTTGAGAAAAAAAAAAACTTTTTTAAAATTTGCTACATCGTTGGTGCCTCTGTGGCTGCAAGCTCGTCGTGGATAGTACCACTATACATTGCTAACTAAAAAATGTTTACAAATCATGATTAACCACCTTGATATGTGGAGCAGGTAGCAATTTCTTTTCGAATAGCTTATTTCCAGCAATGTTTTCTTGTATGCGCTGAAGCACCTGCACATTCTGGTATGCAGGCCCTTCTGCGAAAAACCCGAAGAATGCTTGAGGTTCGTCTTCAAAAGTACAACGCGATAGCGCATTCGGGCGTCGTGCGCATCGCCTCCTCATTGCTAGCACAGATTCAGTCCTCGGTGCACGCCTCAGCCAGTCTCTCTTGTATGCTTACAAGTATTACCCGGCTAATAAATGAAGCAACACATACAAAAAACCTAATGTATTTGGCTGTAGAGATCGAATCAAAAGTTTAATGAAAAATGACAATCTTCTCAGGCCCGTTGGTTTAGGGAGTTGTGCAGCATTACTGGTAAACGCAAAACAAAGCTCAGTTGCGAAAACATTGAGTAATTTAATCAAAGTGGAAGGCAAGAAAAGTCGCTATGTATAGGTCTTTTCGCACTGTAAAGTTCATACTCGCTTTTTAAGCTATAGTGGCACATTAGTACCTCGATAGTGTGTCATTTACCGACAGTGATTTAGCTTGGCTCACGTTTTTGGAGAAATAAGAGGAGCCTCACGATTGTACCTTTGTTAATTACACTCTCGCACAGTACGCAACCTTTAGAAATAGAAATTGTTGTGCTTGTCTGACACGTTAATGCATCTGCTGCTGCAGGAGATGGTGCCGTGAAGATGATGGACTAGGGGAGCACTCGATGCGTTTGACGAATATAGGTCCAAGCATGCATTTCCCTCTGCAAAAGATGCCTTCGCAAGATCGCAGCAGATTATGCTCCACCTGGCCGTAAACGGAGGAGTCTTCATGAATCCATGTGGCAGAGAAAGTGGCGGAAGCTGGAACTTGGTGAAAAAACTGACTCTGTGGAATGACATTGTGACTGCCATTGACGTACAAGTAAAATAAAACTTCGGCATCATGGAGCTGGAAGTACAATTTCCCCATAAGCGCTTTTACCACCGGCAAACGGCTGACAGCATTCAGCGATTGATGCTTCCAACGATAATGCAGCGATGCATCCAGCTATGCTGCCGACAATGCTGCCGTATATGCTGCCGACGATGCTGCCGACGATGCGACCAACGG
This sequence comes from Rhipicephalus microplus, assembly GCF_043290135.1. NCBI lineage: Eukaryota > Metazoa > Arthropoda > Arachnida > Ixodida > Ixodidae > Rhipicephalus > Rhipicephalus microplus. The sequence continues at coordinate 43,959,457 of NC_134703.1, forward strand.
TGCATCCAACAATGCAACCAAAGATGCATCATACGATGCATCCAACGACGCTTCCAACGATGCGTTCTACGACGCTTCCAACGATGCGTTCTACGACGCTTCCAACGATGCGTTCTACGACGCTTCCAACGATGCGTTCTACGACGCGTCCAACGATGCGTTCTACGATGCGTCCAACGATGTGTCCAGCGATGCGTCCAACGATTCGTGTAACGATGTTTCTCAAAAAGTACAAAATTAACATGCCGAGTGGGACGTTTCTCGATAGGGCAATTCTCATGGTCTAAGCGAATTCCCTGGTGGCTTCATTCCAACGATGCTTCCAACGATGTATCCAACGATGCTTCTAACGATGTATCCAACGATGTATCCAACGATCGATGCAACGACAAAGAGTGGTTCCAACTTCTCTGCAACGGCATCCGCCAGTACCAGCGACTAAGAACATTGAATATAGTTGCGGTATTCGGTGGAGCCCGCTCCTATCGAGAGCTGTTGACAACGTGCAGCATCTTACAGCACGTGGAGGTGGTGTATCTTCCGGAGGTTTGTGATACCGACAGTACAAAGAACAATATTATTCTGATGGATGTGTCCCATCTCATCGACAAGCTAAGGGTACTCGAGGTTTATGGCTTCGTCTCAACGCCCAAGTTGTGTCGACTCTTTTGTGGGCTTTTCAATTGTATGGAAGTGCTTGTACTTAATTGTAATTTCTTGTATTGTGCATTAGTGATCATATAGTTGTTTTTATATCTGCTGCATAATTCAGTGTTAAATTATTTATGTGTATGCTTGGGTACCTTTAATCTTGTTTTTTATTCTTTGTTCCACATTTGTTTACAATCGTGCACGCTATTCATCTTCTTGTATTCGTATTTATGTATGTTTTCTTGATGAACCTATAGATTGCTGCTATCTGTATGCTTTGAATTTCTTTCGTGTATTCTCCCTCTCCCATTTTAATACCATGTGGCGCTGTGGGTATGGCATAAATGAATAAATAAATAGCTTGACCAACTCTCATACGTGAGGGCTCTTTCAACGCCGAACCTGCAAATACCTCCTTCAACACGTTGAATGCCAACAGTACGCTGAAGTCCCTACGTCGAGGTGCTAAGGATAAGCAAGGCAACATCATAGCGAAGACTGTCTTCACTGCTTACAAGAACACCACAACCATCGCGAGACTGGAGCTGGGTGACTTTGAATTGCCCGCTTCAGACGCCTGGATGTTGGCGATAACTTTGGTTCATGCTCAAACTGTACAAGATCTCCACCTCGCAGACAGCACTACGAGCTTTTTTGCGGGTTTCTCACAAAAACACCTAGAGGGAAATGTGGCGCCATCGTCTGTGCGAATTTTTTAAGGGACCTTGTTGGAGTGCTAGGAATGACGGTATATGTGTCTGCAAGGATTGTGTTGGGTGGTCTTGAGCGAGACTTTGGCTCAAAAGTGAGTACCAGTGCGCAAATAAAGCTTCTATAAAACAAAACGTGTATAAGCGAATCTCAACCACGCATATTACACTGTAAAATAAAAGTCTACTCACCTTGACGGCACAACAAATGTGAAAGAAAGAAACAGACGGCATAAGGTGAAGAAGAAAACGCTCGCTTTACCGTCTGCTTGCCAAGCTTTGCGGCTGTCGGTTACTTCTTACGCTTCGTAAAATTGTACATCGACGCAGAAGGCTCCAGTGTTAAACAAAACGCATTTCCGTGAAATTAAAAAAAAATGAGTAACTCATTACGTGCTTTTTAGTAAAAAATCAACCACTTTAACGTGAAACCAGACGAATCTTCGAAATATACAAAATCGAGTCAAGTTCGAAGCTCACATATTCCTGCATTGCCTTGCAACCAGCAGCTCACTAGCGCCAGATTTTTCTGTAAGTAACTTTGTGAGAAACTGTATGATTTTTGGACCGAGCACATATACGCAGAAGCTCATGGCTCAAAGGCAGAATTCGCGTCAATGCACATTATATCTTGCATATAAATTCTTCGAAAGCTTCCTTGCTTGCGAAGCTTCATTTTCCAGCAAAAAAAAAAAGCAGCATGACTTTCTTCAAGATGTCGCTGTGAGTGAATTCTTCGAACACGTATACATTAAGCCACTGCATTGTGGATTCCCCAGCGAGTTTTCCGTAGTGTTGATAAAACAGGCGCCACCAGCCGGATTCGCTTAACCTTTGTTGTCATATTTGCAAGATGTTTCAGCGCGCGAACAAAGGAATAAGGACAGGGTAGACAGAAAGAGCGCTCTTTCTGTCTACCTTGTCCTTTTTCCTTTGTTCGCGCGCTGAAACATCTTGCAAATATGACTACGCACCAACTAGCCCAAGTTTCCACTCTTGTGACTTTGTTGTCACTTACGAGACGGAGTTCGCCAATATGCCAAGCGGGACATTCCTTGATGAAGTAATTTTCGTGGTCCAAGCGAATCACTTGGTCAAGGAGAAACCACCAGTAAACAGATGCGTCGAAGACCTGAAATCGCTTGACCTTGTAAGAGACTTGTCTTTGGTGATGACAGGAAACAGTATCCAGCTTTCGTCGACAAAACTTCTGGCGACTTACATTCAGAATAAAAATACCTCTAGCTGGCCACGCTGAACATACACGCACGCCCCGCCACAGAGGTCTAGTGGCTGAGGTACTGGGCTGCTGACCCGCAGATCGCGGGATTTAATCCAGGCTGCGACTGCTGCGTTTGTGATGAAGGCGAAAACGCTGTAGGCCCATGTGCTCAGATTTGGGCGCACTTTAAAGACCCCTGGAGGTCGAAATTTTTGGAGCCCTCCACTACGACGTCTCTCATAATGATATGGTGGTTTTAGGACTCACAATTTATATATATATATATATATATATATATATATATATATATATATATATATATATATATATATATATATATATATATATATATCATCATCAGCCTGACTACGTCCACTGCAGGACAAAGGCCTCTCCCATGTTCCGCCAGTTAACCCGGTCCTGTGCTTGCTGCTTCCAATTTATACCCGCAAACTTCTTAATCTCATCTGCCCACCTAACCTTCTGTCTCCCCCTAACCCGCTTCCCTTCTATGGGAATCCAGTCAGTTACCCTTAATGACCAGCGGTTATCCTGTCTACGCGCTACATGCCCTGCCCATGTCCATTTCTTCTTGATTTCAGCTATGATATCCTTAACCCCCGTTTGTTCCCTAATCCACTCTGCTCTCTTCTTGTCTCTTAAGGTTACACCTACCATTTTTCTTTCCATTGCTCGCTGCGTCGTCCTCAATTTAAGCTGAACCCTCTTTGTAAGTCTCCAGGTTTCTGCTCCGTAGCTAAGTACCGGCAAGATACAGCTGTTATATACCTTCCTCTTGAGGGATAGTGGCAATCTACCTGTCATAATTTGAGAGTGCTTGCCGAATGTGCTCCACCCCATTCTTATTCTTCTAGTTACTTCAATCTCGTGGTTCGGCTCTGCGGTTATTACCTGCCCTAAGTACACATAGTCTTTTACAACTTCAAGTGCACTATTACCTATCTCGAAGCGCTGCTCTTTGCCGAGGTTGTTGTACATTACTTTCGTTTTCTGCAGATTAATTTTAAGACCCACTTTTCTGCTCTCCTTGTCTAACTCCGTAATCATGAGTTGCAATTCGTCCCCCGAGTTACTCAGCAATGCAATGTCATCGGCGAAGCGCAGGTTACCAAGGTATTCTCCATTGACTCTTATCCCTATATATATATATATCTATATATATCTATATCTATATCTATATATATATATATATATATATATATATATATATGATGGAAGTCACGTATAAAATTTAGAAAGAGTATAAGATTGCTCAGATAAACAACTAGGGTATATAGCTGATAGCTGATTTGTGCAGGAAGCATAAAATTCTGGCCTCAGATAAAGAAATCGTGGGCGACATATATATCTTTTGTGAGCCCTCTGTATTGCAGTGTTGTGCTAGTGAGCGCGCCCCCCTTCCCCAAACTTCCGCTGACTGTTCCTTTTTTGCTTGAGGGTCCCTAATGAAAACACATTTAAATCATCCTACGGCAAATGTGAATCGTGTTTACTTCGCGCATCGCATGCATTTAAGGTAAACCAGCAAACGTGGACTGTTTCCGAGAAAGAAAGCCCGTCAGGTTCATTATTTCAAAATATGTTTTGTTCTAAGTAGCGTGTTGTCACCTAAATTATTTGGTCCAATTGTCGCAATCACGCTGAAAGGAAGGTAGTTTTGATGCTTAGCCGGTATTGCCGCTCTCACACTCCTGAATTAATCGCGTTTTACTACAACTCCCGTAGTTCTACTTGCTACTAGACTTGCTACACGAGCTGAAGGAACATGAGAGACTGCGCTCTTTCCTGTCTCCCATCTCGTTTTCCTTCAGCTTGGGCTGCAAGTCGAGTTTCCCTTAACTCCCTCTCTTATGGGGTCGCTCACGGTTTGTTTTGAACCGTTTCTTCGTCCCACATTTCAGGTCAATGTGAATCCACCTTTTTACCATTAATTCAATAACCGTCGTAACGTTGTTAAAAAGGTAATGCTCATGGACGTGCACATGGGAGATGAGAGGTAGTCGCCCAAGAAGGGGTAGGGGCGAAGTCAGACCCATGCATTGACTTAATAAGGAAGATGGGGAGCTCTGCGATGGCCCTTCGCCTTCCCGCTGAAGGGGAATCCTTCGCGCGCCTATGGTAGTGCTGAATTTAGTTGCATGCAGAAGAATATAAACCAGCCGACAATACAAACAAAACTATTTGGGTAATATAGCTACTTTCTTTGAAACATATCACTGTTTTATCATACACAAAAATCACGACGTCATCAAATCACAGTCGACAACGAAAACCAGCATTAAGAACCACTAAATTCGCAGAAGTGCAGTCAGAAAAAGAGTCAACGATAACAAAGAACAGAGCATAAAAATACCGTATACAAAATGTACACAAGTAGACAGCGAAAATAAAATTACAAACCTTTACAGCAGTTTTACAGCTTTCCGATAAATGAATCACACACACAAACTACTGCTTTATTGAGAAGTCTGTTTATTACAGAGAGCACTTGCCCTCTTGAGATATTGAATAGCAAGTTGGGCTCTTAATAAACAGAAATATGCAGGAACATCGTGCTTTGATAAAATCACAAGCCGCCACCACCAAGCGATGCAGAATATTTGCGTATTTATAAAAAAATACAGATTATACAGGGCAGATGAAAACAGCTCGTATGTACATACACTAGAAAACACATTACATTAGAAAACCGCTCGTATGTGAAATTGAAATAATAGCTGTCATCAAGCTGCAATCATTGTTTAGAAAACGTCAGTCAACGTGCAAGCATATATTTTCAATCGGAAAAAAGAATAAAATTATGCTCAATTTATTAAAAAGTACTATTTGAATAAACACAGGTACAATTTAAGTAAAAAAAGCGGGGAAGTTATTGGTGCTAATAACTGTTGTGGTGACATGGATACGTACGATGCATATATGCTTGTTTTAACGACTAAATGTGTTTATTATCTCCTCTTTACTTCCGTCGTTTTCTGTCGTTCGCTGTCTCTGTACCTCGCTCTCCCCTTCCACTCTATCTCTTTACCTTTTAATCCTATCATTTTAATCTCTCCTTTACCCCAACCCCTCGTGAGCTACTGCTCAGGTGTCCTTTCCCTGAGAAGCAGTTACGGGGCTCAGTTTTCTCTTCTTTTTATTTCAAATCACTCACAAACATAAAAAAAATCCAAGTAGGTATCAAGAAACTGACGATGGACAGCGTTAACAAGTGCCTAATCATATTTGTATTAAAAAGCACATAACGTATAGAAAAGCGAATATAATGTTTACGAAGTGCCAAATGATTTGTCTGTTTGTTTCAGATCATTCCGAAAGCAGTGGTGTCACTGAGAGAAATTTTTTTACTCGAACACATCTTTGTTTTTATTTATTTGGGAAAACGCGAATGGAATGCCAACAATTTTCACTTGTATGAGAAATCTTAATGCGTAGATGCACCATCTTGCGAGAAACATGGTAAATAAATAACTGCCAATTTTAAATGATCTTGGAAAATATCCTTTAAAGCACGCTGAGATAATAGATATATTTGAGGAGACATTGCACAAGAATAAAATTTTAGATTCAGCTGAGCAGTGTGAATTGTTTCTTGTCCTGCGTTTTTTCGCAACTGTCATGACAGTGACGCTCCGTTTTTGGACTTAAAATCTTCGTGTCTTAAATTACGAAGGAGCGTGCCTCAACTTCTAAGGTTGCGGATTTAATAGCTGCGGACGAACATGTAGGGTTTATGAGGATTAAGACGACAGTCGTGCTACGTGCTTTGAAGTGCGTGATTAGATTAAACTGATAAAGTATTGCTGCAGCTGGCGGAGCTTTACTAAGGCTTCTCGTGGAAAGAATGTCTAATTACTCCAGGCATTTACGTCCTACCGTGGTACTTTTGAACATTCCATATTTAAATGTACCGTTAAAAGTACAGTCAAAGAAATTAAAACTTTCTTTGTGGAAACAATCACTGTCATGAGAAACACTTCGTAGAACTTTGCTTCTCTACAATGCCGCTATGCTAAAATACGCAAGGCCAGTTTCAAGCCACTACTATCTCCGCCCGTCCGCGACAATCAGGTTTCATCGGATGGCCAGCCAGCAGTCGGCGGGTGGTGGTGGTAGTGGTTAGAAGATGAGAAAAGGCACCTAATTTCTGCAACCTGGTCGGGAGCACGGCGCAGTGCCTGTCGGCGGGTTGAGGGTCGAAGCAGGCACATCCGTCTCTGCTCTTTTTGCAGATGACACTCTCGTTGACGACGTCGATGATGGCCATGAAGACGCCAATATCCCCCAGACTCCAGAATACTCGTCTCACCATCTTCAAAGCTTCGTGCTCGTCTACACCTCTTTATGCCTGCACTCGCCAGTGCAGCATAGGGCTTGAAGCGACCACCTCGAAATCTTCAGCATCACGTTTCCGAGAAAATCTTCGTGTGACAATTAGCGCAGCCCAGTCATGAAAGAGCAGCGTTACGGGCCACGATCTTTTGAATGAGCGCCCAGTTCTTGGCGTTTTCTTGGCGCTCTAAAGTCTTCAGGGACACTGTCATGAAGCTACCCGTGGTAGACTGAGACAAACGTGAGAAGAACGTTTTCGAAGGGATCATGCTGTCCTTATTGTAGATTAGTGTGTGTATAATTTAGCTCGAGCGGACAGTGTACGTCTGCCCGGACGTTTGTGCTACGTCTTCTAGAATACGACCTCTCCATGCCGAGACTAGTAATGTGCGAGTTCCGGTACAAGGCGTAGAGAAGAAGCATACTTAATTATTTGCTTGTACTGAAATTCAGCGTAACTGCTGCCAGAAGTTTAGTATCTACAATAATTAATTCAGTACTGTCTTCAATACAATGGTGCCATGCTCTACGCCACGGTGCTTCTTGTAATCTCAAATGTGAAGCTCACTCCGTGGTCAAAAGTTCTCATACCTGCGAGGCATGCGTTCACGTTGGGTACCTCGTTGTACCAGGCTCTTTGCTGGACCTCAAGGAAACGCCTCCAACACGGGGTTTATTTGCTTGATTAGGGAAGTTGATCTGGTCCTCTCAGTCAGGGTTCAAGTGGATCAGGTGAGCCGTGCTTGTTTCCATCGCGATGTGCGATAACTCGTTTGGATATTCTGGAGTTTGTACCGCGACGAGGACACGTGTTGAGAACCAGTTGCAGCAAGGACCTAGAGAAATGCACGCTGTTCTTCTGAGCTGAAATGAAGCAGGTCGAAAGTGAATCATCTCAAGTCAGACATATGTTCAACAATGTATATATGTAAGGCACAATGCGGATAGAAACATATTCCGGCGAGCCATGGCTTTGACGTGCATACGCAAGTGCGGTAAAAAAATGAGGGTCTGGAATGGTGGGCGATGAGAGTGTGCATATTCTTGATTTGAGCTAAGGCCGTTGCCGACGCCCACACATCCACAGTGGGCAAAGGAAAGCCAAGCAGCTCCAAATTCTCCAGCGTCGTTCAGTTAGAGAACGCGGAGGCGATGCTGCTCATTTTTGTAGAATTGCGCCGTATAGGCTACGCTCGAGGCGCAACAAGTTTAGCAAATTGTTGCCTTTCAACATGTTCAGGAACAAAGTAGCTTCATTTTCACTGAAACAGGTATTGCTCAGCGAGAGATGGCTAAATGTTTGGAACCGCTGCAACACCCACAACAATGTTAAACTGTCACAGGCTGCTGCGGAAAATCAATCCACTCTAAGCCTCGAGAGCCTGCTATTGCATTCGAGCATAGTCACCAGGATGTCTATAGTCATTATGTTTTCCGAATCACACAACTTCTAAACGCTACTCCCCAGGGTGATTAAAAAGATGTGCACCCGACCAGCTGTGGTCGGCAGTAGGAGGCCTCGTCCACGTCAGCAATTACCCTCAAAGCTTTCAGGCCCCGACATGTGCTGACGCCATGACAGGGAAGTGCGAGCCACTTCGGATCGTAGACCTGACTGAGGTCATTCTGTACGATCGTCGCCACGTATGTGTGTTTGACAGAAAGCCTATGGAGAAGAACTACCACTCGTTGGATCCATACGTTCCGTCGTTTCCCGTTGACGGGTCATTTTCACCGGAAAGCAAGGTGCCAGCTCCCTGGATTCGAACACTTCCTCGATGTGTACCTGAATGGCGGCCAGTACTTCGTTCCAAAGCACCGCTGTACTTGAAAAAAGCCTAATCGTGGAGGTTTTGATTGCCACAGGGTGCCATGAATTCGGCTCCTTTGTTGGCCAGGATGGTTTGATCTGTTGGAAGCTCGCATGCGCGTCCTGTGGGGCACATACCTTGCAAGAATGATGACTGTGTCCATAGGTCCTGGTGTTTTTGGATCCATCCATCACCTGCGGTAAAAGGTCAGTGACGTGTCACGCGCTGTGTTTTTTTTGTTGTTGTTGGTGCCACACGTGTGAGATTGACAAAGCTTGGTGAAACCGTTCTAGCAGGAATTGGCTGAGGTGCAATCAGAAATTTTCAGAGTACAGTTCCTTCGCACATGACCACAAACCTGATTTAGATAATTGATTTTTTATGCATATAAAGAAGCATCAAAGGGGAAATTAAGGCACGCACACTTTATTAATTATTATTACTCTGCCTTGACCGCCAATGCAATATTGGTAGATGTATTGCTACGTTCAGCCGTCCCGAGAGACAGCATATACCTGTTTAAATACATCGACTTTAATTATGAATTTATAGTTCGAACGGTACAGCCACGGTACCTTAACTACTGTGAAAATTCTTTCGCCATGGGTGGCACCAGAGGAACTTTCAGTAATAGGACAATTTATGTTTGGCTTTTGTCGAGATGCTGTATATTTACGGTCAAGTGGGTAGTAGCACCACAATTGAACTTAAACACGTCTTTTCGCAATGTACTAAAACTTGAGTTTTGTAGGCAAGATCAATTTTAAAATGACCTCAAGTGATCCTAGTTGTGATAATCCG